>NW_016107508.1:2539668-2570807 GCF_001604975.1 Cebus imitator | reverse complement strand
TATATCCATCTACTCAACTCCCATACAACAGCCATAGACAGTACCTAAATGAATGGATACAGTTACATTCCAGTAAAACTTTATTTACAAAGGCAGACAGCAAGCTTGATTTAGCCTACCGGCCACAGCGTGCCTGCCCATTTTACACCAGCATCAGAGTGCACTTGTTCACAGCTCTGATCCTGTCATCCTCCTGCACAAGTCACTGCCTGTTGTGCACAGGATACAATTTAAATTCTTTATCCATGATCTGCTAGTAGCCATCTTTCTGCCTTCTCTCTTCACACTCTTCCTGCTTATAGCTCTGAACCCTAAGTTCTGCTAGCCATGCCAACCACTTCTGCCAGGCTCTCTCTTACTGCATGTTTTACACATACCCAGTCCTTCTGCTCAGAAAGCTTTTTTTTTTTTTGGCCTGTCTGGTTTCCCTTCATTCTTCAAGAATCTGCTCTGTGTACACCTTGAAGCTTTTCTTGTCTGCCCCCAGTCTGGCTGGATGCCCTTCCTCCCAGTCCTGCAGTTCTCTCCATGAGCATTTATGACCCTGTGTTGTATTGTTTACTTCTAGTTTAGTTTATATCACCAAGCCAGAACATTTTGAGGAGAGTAATCATGTGTTTCATCCTGTGCACCCTAATATCCAAGTCCAATTCCTGATGCATAGTTAGGACTCAAAAAATTATTTGAACAAAAGAATTAATATATTTAAAGACTTCTGAAATATCTTGAGATTCAGATGAGAATACATGTAAGTAAAATTATATTTGAACTGTAAAATAATAAAACTCGGGCTGTTTGGTATGATCAAGAGCCTTTTGGGCATAGTGAAATTTTAAAACCTTGAAAAATAATTCGAGGTATATAAATTAGTATGTTCCTAGAAAATTAAAATACTATCTAAAAAATTTATAAGATTCTAGTGTGAAACATGCTTTTTTCCCTTGGGCTCACGGGGTCATCTTCTGTGTAGCTCAGGAATTTCGCTTGCCCACTGTTTTTCTCCTTCCAGTTCCTCGTCTCCTCATTATGAAAGACATGGTCAGACGACTGCAG
This sequence comes from Cebus imitator, assembly GCF_001604975.1. Classification (NCBI taxonomy): domain Eukaryota; kingdom Metazoa; phylum Chordata; class Mammalia; order Primates; family Cebidae; genus Cebus; species Cebus imitator. The sequence goes on along the minus strand of NW_016107508.1, from coordinate 2,569,754 downwards.
GAGCTGCGGCACACGGAGCAGGTGCAGAGGGCCTATGCGCTCAACTGCGGGGAGGGCGCCACTGTCAGCTATGAAATTCAGATTCGAGTACTGAGAGAGTTTGGTCTTGCAGATGCTGCTGCAGAGCTGTTGCAGGTAGGAAATGACATTAAACTGTTTAAAAGAGGGAGCCTCAGTCACCAGACAGGCAGTATTGTAGACATCCTGATGAGCCTTCAGCTTGCTCCCTTTTCTTTGTATGTGCTTTTTCACTGCCTTTGGTTGTCTTTGATAACCTGCAAGTCCCTCCTCGTGAGAGGCCGTGTCATGGAGTGAACTGAGCAGAGGTCTAGAATGAGAACTGGGTTTAGATCCCAGCTCTGCTGCTTATTAGTTGGTTAACTTGGAATGAGTTACTTAACCACCCTGGGCATCACCTCTTTTACCTGTAAAACAGATAGTTTTGAAGATCCAGATTGCTACTGTACAGCAGCTATATATCTGGTATGAGGCAAGCATACACGTGGTGACTGCTAAAAAATTCATAGTGTGCATGCCCAGCAGAGATGGCCTGGAAATAGAAGATTCTGAACTTCCACTGCTGTCTCTTCCTCGTTTGGTCACTAAGTTTCAGGTTTGGTCTGCTACCACGCTTACACATCTTCCATGTACCCCCTTTTGTTTCTCTCTTCCATCTTATAAGAAATTTTTTCCATGAGGGTTCAAACCCAAACATGAGAATCAAAGAATAAGTGCTTTCTTTTTTAACCTACCAGGAAAAAAGAAAAAAACTCATTTCTAGTAATTATTAGATTAAAAGCAATAGCATTGGTTTTGCAATTAAGTTAGAATTTGTGAAGTAGTCTGATCACAGCCACTAAATCAGAGCCCTAAATAAAATTTAATTTCATCTGGTCAAGTGATTGATTTTCTTGCTGCTAACTCCAAACCCCTTTAATCCTTACCCTTCAAAAGGATAGGATGTGGCCGGGTGCAGTGGCTCATGGCTAGAATCCCAGCTCTTAAGGAGGACAAGGTGGATGGATCAAGAGCCTAAAAATGTTCAGTAGAAAATTAGGCAAGCAGGGGGAAAAAAAGAACCTAAAAATAGTTTGCTGACTTGCTGAAGAACCCTGTACCATGCTTATCCATCCATTCATTCATTTAGTTATTGTTTTAAGACAAGGTTTCATTCTGTGGCCCAGGCTGGAGTGCAGTGATACAATTACGGCTCACTGCAGCCCTGACCTCCTGGGTTCAAGTGATCTTCCCACCTAAGCCTCCCGAGGAACCAGGACTACAGGTGCATACAACTCACGATGCCTGGCTAATTTATTGTATTTTTTGTAGAGATAGGGTTTTTGCCATATTGTCCAGGCTAGTCTTGAACTTGAGCTCAAGCAATTTGCCCGCCTTGGCCTCCCAAAGTGCTGGGATTACAGGTGTGAGCCATTGCGTCCAGCCTATCCTTTTTTTTGGAGACAGAATCTTGTTCTGTCGCTCAGGCTGGAGTTCAGTGGAGCAATCTCGGAGACTCACAGCAAACTCTACCTCCTGGGTGCAAGCAATTCTCTTGCCTCAGCCTCTCGAGGCTGGGACTACAGGCCTGTGCTACCACACCTGGCTAATGTTTACATTTTCAGTAGAGACGGGGTTTCACCATGTTGACCAGGATGGTCTCGATCTCTTGACCTCGTGATCCACCCGCCTCGGCCTCCCAAAGTGCTGGGATTACAGGCGTGAGCCACCGCGCCCGGCCCTGTATTTTGTAGTTTTTATTTCAGACAGAGCAGGCACAGGTGTTTTGTCAGAAAGTTTCTAGAGTATCCTCAGTTGTATCTCTTAGCAAAGACATATTTGAGTTTGGGTTTATTACCTGTTTTTGCGTTATCACATAATTTTGCAAGAGATGACTGACCTGCTTGCTGGAGTATTCAGTCAAGCAGCTTTCTTTGATGACTGTGTCCTAGGTGGTACTCTGTGCCTTTATACTATAACTAAGGTGATATTTTTTCTTGGGCTTCTGGCCTAGAAGAATATATTATGCTTTTTATTCTTGCTGACTGTGGTTTTCTTAAGTACCTCACTTAATTCTCTCAGCCTATAAATTTCCATTTATGAAATATGCTAATAAATGTCCTTTTTTTTTTTTTTTTTTTTTTTTTTAAATCTTAGAATCCTCACAAATTCTTTCCTGATGAACGTTTTGGGGATGAAAGTCCTCTCTTGACAATGAGACAGCCTGGGAGATGTCGTGTAAACAGTACCCCTCCTGCAGAAACCATGTTTACAGATCTGGACTCTTTTGTGGCCTTCCATCCACCCTTGCCTCCTCCACCACCTCCCTACCACCCCCCAACTACCCCAATCCATAACCAGATCAAAGCAGGCTGGAAACAAAGACCTCCCAGTCAGCACCCTTCACGTTCATTTTCTTATCCCTGTAATCATTCGCTGTTCCACTCCAGAACAGCTCCTAAAGCTGGCCCTCCCCCAGTCTACCTGCCAAGTGTTAAAGCAGCGCCTCCTGATTGTACTAGCACTGCAGGACTGAGCAGACAGACGGTGGCTGCTGCCGCCACCACCACCACCTCAACAGCAGCAGCAGCAGCATCTGAGAAGCAAGTGGTAAGTCAACACTTCAGTAACTCGCTTCAAATTCAGTTTATGGACTATTAGAAGCAATTTCCTTGGCCCCAAGAGCTCCACTGAGACCTCAGCAGTGCCCAGAGGATTGCTGACAAGCGGAAGGCGTAGACTTGAGGGGTGTGGAAAAGAGGGAGAAATGCTAACGTACATGAATGAGAAAAGACAGGAGAGAGACCAGAGGTATATATGGAGGAGTTGAGTATCTTCTTATCTTTGTGTTCATTTGCCAGGATTAGGAAGGAGTGGGGTTACTAAGCAGCATAAAGGAATATGCCATTTTCATGTTCTATTCAAGCACGGGTCTAGAATTTGTCTCTAACTTCTACTATTCTGTAAAATCCACTATTGTACCACATACTTTAATGGGACAAGAATCAAGAGCGACTTATAGCTAAGTACAATATACCACCAGGAATAATGTGGAAAAAACTTTTCTTTTTGAGACAGTCTCACTCTGTCATCCCAGCTGCAGGGCAGTGGTGTAATCATAGCTCACTGCCGCCTCAACAACCTCCTAGGCTCAAGTGATCCTCCCACCTCAGCTCCATGAGTAGCTGGGACCACAGGCATGTGCTACCACATTCAGAAAATGAGGCCTCAAGCATACCTCTGCCTCTGAAGCTCATCATCAGAGCCCCCACTTCACTTAGTATCACAGTAGCTAGGGCTGGTAGGTAGTAAATTGGTAGAGGATTCTTTGCTTGATTTTGCATGGCATTAGAGATTTTATATAATACACTTGAAAAAAATAGTAATTTTTTTTTTTTTTTTGGTCAGGTGCCATGGCTCACATCTCTAATTCCAACACTATAGGAGGCTGAAGGGGGAGGATCACTTGAGCCCAGGAGTTCAGAACCAGCCTAGGAAACATAGTGAGACCCCGATTCTACCAAATAAATAAACAAATTAGCCAGGTGTGGTAGCACATGCCTGTAGTCCTAGCTACTCATGGGGCTGAGGTGGGAGGATCACTTGAGCCTAGGAGATTGTTGAGGCTGCAGTGAGCTATGATTACACCACTGCCCTGCAGCTGGGATGACAGAGTGAGACTGTCTAAAAAAAAAAAAAAAAGAAAAATTGATTTTTAAGTCTTCCTATTGAGTCTTGTGCTATCAGTAGCAAGTTAGAAGAAAAGATTCACCTATTAGTTCAGGGAAGCTTCATTAAAATGTGGCTTATTGGAACCTGTGGACTAGTATATATCCTGAGCCAAGTTATGATCCTTTCTCAACTTTTCTTTTTAACATAACCTCAAGAATGTATTATCTTCACAGTGAAACAAAAGATGATGCTTAGAACTGGATCAGTTGTCCCTTTCTCTTCTTATCTTCTCCAGGTTCAGCATGCTTGCATCTCTTAATAGCTAGCATTCTCTTAGATCTACAGTTGAGCTCAGCACTCAAGCTTCAGCACAATCTTCTTTGTAGTTTTCGTCTTTTTCTGGAAAATTGGCCTAGTCTGCCCACCATAGTCACTCTGCGTCCTGTCATCCTGCTTTCCCTGGGCATACAGAGAATCCTTGCCCTTCTTCTACTGTGTCACTTTGTGGGATTGGTGTTTGCCACACTTGTGACAGAAAGTCCAATGGGTTTTAGGAAGGCTCACCATGTTTGCAGGAGCACTGTTAGCACAGAAAGCCTCTCACCTCTCTACCTCTTCTACCTGCTTCCCCCACCCCAGAAGAGCGAAGGTCAGTAGTGTTTGATAAACCAGATTTCCATTCTGTTGGCCTGGGCCCTCAGTTCTACAATCACAGAAGTTCTACTACTTTATATTTTAAGTAAAACTCCTTTTAAAGGTAACTTATTTGCGTATTCATTGCAGTCTTGACTATAGTAATGAAAAATTGGAAACAATGTAAATGTCCAATAGTAGCTGAATGGTTAAGTCATGGTTCATCAATACATTGACAGTATTATATATGTGGTAAATTTCGTAAAAATTAATAGATAGCAAAGGAGAAAAACATAGAAAGAAAGACTTCAAAATGCTAACAGTGATATTTCTGTTCAAATGATTGCAGTGATTTTTATTTTTTGCCTTTATAGCTTTCTGTATTTTTATATTTCTTAAATGTTCAGCACGTGTTACTTGGGAAACAAAATCGGTAGACATCATTTTTACAGAGGATGAGTCCTTTTTTTTAACCCTCCCACCATTTTTGTCTCTGTCTGCAGCGAACACAACCTGTGCTGAATGATCTGATGCCAGACATTGCTGTGGGTGTGTCCACACTGTCACTCAAGGAGAGGAGGCTTCCAGAGCTTGCTGTAGACACAGAATTAAGCCAGTCAGTTTCTGAAGCAGGACCAGGGCCTCCCCAGCATCTGTCATGTATTCCACAGAGGCATACACACACTTCTCGGAAGAAACACACACTAGAGCAAAAAACAGATGCCAGAGAAAATCCACAGGAATATCCGGATTTCTATGACTTCTCAAATGCTGCTTGTAGACCTTCTACTCCTGCTCCCGGCAGACGCACCCCGTCCCCTTCGCAAGGTGGATATTTTGGTCCCGATTTGTACAGCCACAGTAAGGCATCACCAAGTGGCTTGAAGTCAGCCTACCTACCTGGCCAGACGTCTCCTAAAAAACAGGAAGAAGCTAGGAGAGAATATCCACTTTCCCCTGACGGGCATCTGCACAGACAAAAGAATGAGCCGATACACCTGGACGTCGTCGAGCAGCCTCCCCAGAGGTCAGACTTTCCTTTGGCAGCCCCAGAAAATGCTAGTACTGGTCCAGCCCTTGTCAGGGGACGAACTACAGTAGAAACTGACTTGACTTTTGGGCTGACTCCTAACAGACCTTCACTTTCTGCATGTAGCTCTGAAGCTCCTGAAGAGAGATCCAGTAGAAGACTGGCAGACAGTGAGTCCCTGGGCCATGGAGCTCAGAGAAATACGGATTTGGAAAGGGAAGATTCAATAAGCAGAGGAAGGAGGTCACCAAGCAAGCTGGACTTCCTCTACAAAAAATCTGCCCTCTGAGAGCAACCTCCAAGTCGTCTGTGCCTGAGATGTGAAACATCCCATTTTATGATGTAACCCAACAACTTACAGACCAGTTCATCAACGCCAGCTGACAACTCAGTTTCACATTATTTTGGTTTAGTTTTTGTGTATATATGTGTTAGACATAGCATGCTAAGGAGGTTTTTTTTTTAAATGTTGCATCTGTCTAATTTGTGTTTGAACAATTACGTCGGGAAGCATTTTTAAGAGCGAGCAAGCTGGCACTTTTTATTTCTCTTTACAAATGATGGAATTTTTTTGCACTTGTACATTTGTTTTCTCTGTATTGATTTTATATTAGTATGTTAAACTTTATTGCCACATTTAAAGGACTGTATTTTCATACTTTTTTGCATTTTACCTTTCATCTACCAATCCATGTGCATTGGATTGCACACTGAGATGTATTTTCTTATGAAATAGTTCTGTGTTTATTTTTTAATTATAGAAATTCCAAAGAACAGCACATCAGAATGCTCCTCTCTTTTCAGTAATTGTTTCAGTTCAGAAATCTTCCCGCCCAGCCTCCATAAATCTAATGTCTTTTTTTTTTTTTTTTTTTTTTTTTTTTAACAAGTCCTGGGAGCTGGGCTTCATTCCTCCAGCGAGAGTCCAGTCAGGGTCCTGAAGTTTGCTGGTTCAGGAAAGAACAGGAAGGAGAAAAGCCTTCTGTGCCCAGGCTGAAGCTGTTCCATTTCCACAGTGTGGATGCAGTCAGAATCCCTGCACATTCTGGTCAGAGGGATTAGAGTGTCACCAGAAGAGGCTCTAAGGAGATCGGATCCCTTGGAATTAGAAAGCAGTGGCAATGGGGCGCAGTTGCTCACACTTGTGATCGGCACTTTGGGAGGCCGAGGTGGGCGGATCACTTGAACTCAGGAGTTCAGGACTGGCCTGGGCAACATGGTGAAACTCCATTTCTATAAAAAATGCAAAAAAAAAAAAAAAACCCTAGCCGGGTGTGGTGGTGTGCACCTGTAGTCCCAGCTACTTGGGGAGCTGAGGTGGGAGGATCACTTGAGCCCAGGAGGTTGAGGCTGCAGTGAGCCAAGATTGTACCACACCACAGCAGTCCCGCCTGGGCAACATTGAGACCCTGTCTCAAAAAAGAAAAAAGGGGCAGTGGAAATAGTGAAATAACTTAAAGGTCCCACTGACAGTTTCTAGTTGAGCGTCAACTCTCCAGTTGCTTGCAGTGGGGGAACTGACTGCTCGCTGCCTTTAATTGTCTTGCTCTCTATGGGGAAAAAAAAAGGGCTTCAGTCTTATAGATGTTATTTGGTGTTTGTAAACATATGTTTTCTTTTAAATGATTTTCAAAGTATGTCTAAATTTTGGTATCCTATAAAAAGTTGTTGTATAATGCATAGTGCTTTCTCACCAACAGAAAAAAGGAAAAAAATTGTTTTCAGTTAAACACCACATGTCCTACTTGAACTCCACTGGGATGCTGGTTTGGCATTTACTAAACCACTGAGCACATGGGGTCTTTCAATATCCTCTCCCTTGGAAGGGCAATGTGTGAGCTAAGGACTGTTTTTTTCTTACTCTCCAATGTAAATATATTAGTATTTGAGTTTTTAAATCACTTCAACATTATTTGAGCATTTACTTTGTATTTTTACAAACACATAAACACACAGCCGTAGCACTTAGAAGAAAAGAGGTTTTCTAAACATTCCTTGATATGGAGGATATTTGGGAGCCTCTTTTCTATATATGTATATATATAAAAAAACTATGAATCACTCACACTCACTCTAAAACTATGCAGGGCTAGGGAGCCTTTACGAGCTACCAGATAAATGAATTACATGCACTTTGAAGTAAATAGGTTTTCTATTGGATGTCAACAACTCTGCTTTCTCCCAAAACTATAGTTTCTCTTATGCTCTTTTCCTCCTTTACCCTGTGGATATACACTCAGGAATAATCTGACATTTTAGAAAACCCTGACAGTAGATAGTCTCCAAGAGGGGAAACATACTATGTGTCTGCACGCACCGGTGGCAAACTGCCGCCAGTCGTTCTGCTGCCTGACTAGTCAGCTGCTGTGCTGGTGCACTCGGGGATGCTGGTGGTTGTACACGCTCCCGGGCTCCCAGAGTTAACACTAATCTGCAGGTCGGCTGTGCGTCGCATTTGAGCCTCCTTTTTTAAAGAGAAAAACATAGGCCTCTGTTCTCACTTGTAAGAGGTTTGACTCATAATAGACGATAGTGTCTTTTGAAGTCCAGTCTGTCTTCAGAAACAAAAGCGAAGGCCATCATATTCCTTAATGTGTGTTTCTCTTATCACATATGTATGTTGACACGTTCATGTTTTGATACAGTTTTATATTTCTATTCTGAATCAGACCGTACTGCGCCAGTGCCGCAAGGAAGAATCAGTAGACCTAATTTGGATGGGGAGAAAAAGTCTTATCCCTGACCTGTTTTGGTTTTTTTTCCAAATGTTAAACCAGAGCTGTTGATCCCACACATTCATTTTTCTGAAAATTTATGAACTATTCTCATATCCCTGAAATATAACTATAAAAATAGGTGGCCACTATTCTTAAGATTATTTAGTTTATGAAGTTTGCTTTTAATCATGCAGTAGCTTACCTGGCTAAACTATGTGTATAAAGGGAAAACTTGCTTTAATCCATGGGATTTCGGACCAATGTGACTTGCGGAAGGTAAACACGTGTGGGTTTTGTGTGTGTTAGGTTAGGTGTTAGTAAGCTTTTAATGTATGTGGTGAAGTATGGTTACTAGGGTAGGTTGAAGAGCTGTGTGCCTCTGGCTTTCCAACCCAGCTAGTAAATCTTTTTTAATGCTGTACTAAGATAAATGTGAAGTCTGAGTAAGGTTGCTCTCAGAAGAAAAAAGCATATATATGTATAATATAAAATTTAGGCCATGGGAACTGTCATTTTACTTGGTATAGGATTTTAATGAGAACCAAATCACAAAAATACCAGATCTCATTTTGAGGTCATGGACAATCAGGCTGTTTGGACAATCACCACTTCCAGTGTCTGCTGTGCGTTGAGGATAGAGAACTACCATTTACATGCTAGGGCCGAGAGAGGACATTCAAGTTTCTTAAACATGCTGTTGGTCTTTTTCTTATGTTATTGTTTTAGCTTTGTGATTTTGATGAATAATTTAAGTTCAGAGTCACTGGTGGCTTCTAAGAAAAAAACAGCAGCATGAAAGGCAAAAAGTATTTCAAACATAGTTGTGTAAATTTTCCACGCCCATTATTTAGCTCACATGCCGCCTTTAGCTTTATTTCTGGGAACATGTCCTTAGACGTCAGCTAGCCTGACACTGCAATAACCCGTTAGGCTTTAAGGCTTTTCAGTGAATTCTTGACATTTCAGTGTTCTTACAGAATATGAAACCTTACCTAAGTCTTGTTTTTGCTTCCTCAGAAACTTTTTATTACACCTGCCATCCTTCATTGGATTTTTCTTTTGGTTTGTTGTTGATGTCCTAGCAATGAGCTTAGTCCTTGTACATCTGCATGAAGATGCCGAAGGCGAAGCGGAAGCACGCGCCGCGGCAGTGGGGCTCACAGCCGGTGCGCATCGTTTACTTTAGAGTTGAAAGGATTGACATGTCTCAGTAACTACCCAGCAAAATACATATTTTCATAATGTTTAATTTGCCTTTTAGAAAAAAAAATGTTTCATGAAACACTTGTAAGATACTTATCTTGAAATTAGCTACAAGGCATTCATGTTTTTAGGACTGAATTCAAAGGGAAATGCTTCTTTGACATTTTTTCATTGTTCAGTTGACTTTCAGCTTTCTGTACTGACTATTAAAGCAGCAGTGATGGGTGCTATTCCCGGTTCTGCAGTGGTTTACTTTGTCTACTAAGTGATTTACTTTTAAACCTCATTACCGATAATCTTACAAAAGACTTAACATGCACACTGCTAAAAGGTGTTTTACTGTTTTCCTTTAACAGTGTTGTATGAGCAATGTTTGGTGACATGTTGTCTCTTTGTCCTGTAGATTGTCGTATCTGTTACGTAGCTATTGGCAAGTCCTTTGCTTTTTTTTCCTCTAGAAAATCCTCAGACTGTCAGTCTCATATACTGAGTATTATAATGCTGTGCCCGTTTCTATAGAAAGATGACTTGGAAGTGTGTGTCTTGAAAATAACTTCTTGTGTTTGTGTGTTTGTGTGAGTTCTAAGAGGTCAGATAAGCTCTGGAAGCTCCATCGTCTACCTGCACGTGACTCTGTATCTGGGTTACATGGGCAGGCAGCACCAAGTCCTGCTCTTAGATGGGGTGGCTGAGAGATAAAGGTTCCTGAACTCTGCTTGCTGTGTATGCACCACATCTGTACACAGAAAGGTGGAAAACCATCTACAACACTGCATTTCTTGTGGTTGTGCTGTTACTGGTATAAAGTCAAGTGCCTTCAATGCTAAAGGCTCAGAAATTTTTCTTAAACTGATTTCATGTCCTATGCAAGTGTTTTCTACAACCTGCATAACCAGTACTTTGTAAAACTTGTTTACGCTTCAATTGTACATAGTGATTTTTAAAGAAATATATAGTATTTTTATTTAGGTACCTCCAAACTTGAATTCGTCTGTGTGAAGCATTGTAAAACGATACATTTCTCTTTTGAGTACCATTACAGTTGTACAGAGGTTTTCACTGCTTCTATTTTTCTACTGTTACTGATGAGCATGTAACACTGACTTTATCCTACATATAGTTGGCATTTCAAATAAATGGCTTGTATAGAATCTGCTGAGTTGGATACAGTCTGTTTTAGCAGTGTAGCATATAGTCTTCAATTACAGAAGTGATTGCACCCCTGGAGGGTAGAAGTGGGAGGTTTTCTAGGCTGATTTTCTCTGTTTCTAGAATTTCAGTCACTCAGAGGCATTTATCATCATCATCATCATCATAGTTTTCTTGGAAATCACACATTTTATTCTGAATCATCAAGTTCATTATTTTCTATTATTGAGACATTTCTGATAAATTTTATTTTGCAAATTTGAGCGAAAAGTTCCGCACAGGGGTCTGTACAGGATGGCAGGAAGCTCAGCCTGGTGCCCTTGTGAACCAGGCACCTGGATGTGTCCTGCTCTTCAGGGGCCTTCAAGGGTCCGAGACCTGGCCTAGATTCTGAGCTGTCTTTTGCTTTCACACTCAGGCTCAGTAATATTTTTCTATTTAAAAAGGAAATGAAATCATGGTCTCGATTCTAGGATTCTGAAATTTTAAAAGGCTATGCAAAATGGAAAGCTTTCTCATTTCCATTTTTTTAAATTGCTACAAAAGAACTCTTATTTTTTATTTTTGAGACAATGTCTTGCTCTGTCACCCAGGCTGGAGTGCAGTGGTGCAATCACGGTTCACTACGGCCTTGATTTCCCAGACTAAAATGATCCTCCCACCTCAGCCTCTGAGTAGCTGGGGCTACAGGTGCACACCACTATGCCCAGCTAATTTAAAAAAAAAAAAAAATTGTAGAGATAGGGATCTCACTGTGTTGCCTAGGATGTTCTCAAACCCCTGGGCTCAAGTGATGCTCCCACATCAGCCTCCCAAAGTGTTAGGATTACAGGCATGAACCACTGCATCCAGAGAGCTCTTACTTTAAAATGTTTTTATCATTTCAGCACTAAATTCTGTCCCAGCCTCACACTCTTCATGCCTCACTAAGAGTTACTGCTTTATAGTTTGTAACCATCTTAGGTTTAACAGAAGGGTATCAAGATAAAATCTAAGGTTTCTGTGGGTGAGCTTCTGAAATCGAACAAGAAAATCGAATAAATCAGTGTTCATTTCTGTACTTGTGGATTATTCCTGAAAAAATCAACTCAGGCTAGCTTCCCTAGCCACTTTAGGCTTTACCTTTCCTTAGGCCATTAGGGAATATTTCTTGAGTCCACTCCTCCCAGAGTCTGGCAATATGGAGCAGCAGACCAAACAGACAGGATCCCCAGTCTCAGACCCTTTCACTTATGGCTGGAAATCACTTGTCCTAAAAACAAAACAAGGCCAGGTGCAGTGGCTCACACCTGTAATCCCAGCAATTTGGGAGGCCAAGGCAGGTGGATCACAAGGTCAGAAGATGAAGACCATCCTGGCCAAATAGTGAAACCCCGTCTCTACTAAAAATATAAAAATTATCTGGGCATAGTGGCACACACCTGTAGTCTCAGCTACTCGGGAGGCTGAGACAGGAGAATTGCTGGAACCCAGGAGGTGGAGATTGCAGTGAGCTGAGATCACACCACTGCTCTCTAGCCTAGTGACAGAGTGAGACTCCATCCCAAAAAAAAAAAAAAAAAAAAAAAAATACAGGGCAGTTTTCACAGCTAAAGGGAAGTCCAGCTTGAAATGGCCCAGGAATGAATGAACAGGAGGAGAAATGCTGGATGCTACATCGAACAGTGTAATTTTTTCTAGTCTCTCACTGAGTTAGAAACTCTTTCCTTTGATCCTCTGTGAATTAAGTACTATTATTTGTGCCATTTTACAAAAGAGAAAAGCCCAGAGATAACTGAGCACCTTGTCCAAGGTCACACAGCTAGAAAGTTGGCCAAGCTTGGGCTCAAACCTGGGCAGTCTGGCTCCAGAACCCAAGTCCTCATCCATCATGCTGTTCTGTGCACCGGGAAGTCCAGTGGTGCAGGCGGGGGAATCTAATGTGCAGAAGCTGGGCGCAGGTTCCAGGACACCATTCATTTGTTCATCCAGTCTGTTTTTCCGGACATTGCTAGATGCTGATGCAGCAGTCATGCACAAAACAGTCACAGTCCCCCTCGAAATATTTGTGAGTTTCCAAGAAGAAAAGACGTTGAAGAACTACAGAGGTAAAGCTTGATGTCTAACTGGTCCCAGGGGTGGGGAGACTTCACGTGGGAGTGACCTTGAAGGTGCAGGTGAAAGACGAGTCAGGGCAAAAGGGCAAGGAGTGGGGAGGGAGGGCTCCATGGAGAGACAGAGCCTGGGCTCAGCACAGCCGAGTGAGGGGGGTGTGGGACCCTCCGGCAGGGTGAGGCTTCTGAAGTTGGTTCTAATGGCAACAGGAAAGCTACTAGCGTATCGTACACTGGGGCATGGTTCATTAGGTTTGCATGTTCCAAATCACTCCGGCTATCGTGTGAGAAGTGGTTGCAGAGAAGCAGGAGTAGATTGAGAGATCCAGGCAGGAGGCTGGCGTAGCCGGCCAGGGAAGAGCTGCCAGCAGCCAATGAAGAGAATGGATTCAGAATCTGCATGACTTGGTGCCTGCTCAGTGTGGAAAGGAGGGGGAGCCAGATCTGGGGGGAAGACGGAGTTAGCGTTGGTCATGTTGACTTGGGAATGATTGCCAGGCAGCCAATTACAAGGTGACGACGAGGTGCCAGCTGGGAGTCAGAGGAAAGGATTCCAGCTGGAGGCTGTGTGGAGGTTGTCCACGTATATGGGTGGCACAGCCTTGGGAGTGGATGAGTGATTAGGGGAAAGGTTTGAAGGAAGATGAAAGAGGGCTTGGATGATGAACTAGGGGGAACTCCAACCTTTCCAAGCCAGCTGGAGGGAGTTGCTGGCCAAGGGCAGCCTAGCAGACAGAAAGAAAACCAGCAGGGTGTGCTGCTTAGAAGACCAAGCTGGGACAACTTGAGAAGAGAGGGAATGTGATCTTTAGAATAAGTGAAGTGAAAGAAGGAATATACAAAAGACTGCATCCGTATGCTCCCATTCGGAGAGAAGACAAGGAGAAGGAAATGAATGCAGATGCATAAACATTTCTGCGGCCGGACGCCATGGCTCATGCCTGCAACCCCAGTACTTTGGGAGGCCAAAGCAGGCGGATCATTTGAGGTCAGGAGTTCGAGACCAGCCTGGCCAACATGGTGAAAACCCATCTCTACTAAAAATACAAAAATTAGCCAGGCGTAGTGGCAGGCCTGTAATCCCAGCTACTCCAGAGGCTGAAGGAGGAGAATCACTTGAACTCAGGAGGTGGAGACTGCAGTGAGCTGAGATAGCGCCACTGCACTCCAGCCTGGGTAATAGAGTGAGACTCTGTCTCAAAACAAACAAACAAAAATATTTCTGCAAGAATCTACAAGAATGTGCATAGGTCTGCCTCTGGAAAGAGACGTTGGCAATACTTGCAACTACCGGTTAATGGTCTGCTTTTTGTACTGGCTGAGTGTTTAAATGATGATATGCAGGTATTACTTTTTCAAGTTAATTAAAGATAAGAGATTAAGGCTCAATTCCACCCCTCCGCAAAAGTTAACCCTGAGGCTGCTGTTCATAGGTTTTGGATGATCAGGCCCCTAAGGTGCGTTTGGTCAGCCACAAGGAGGCATGGGATTGGAAGGGCGGATTGGTGGCAGCTGGAGAGAGAAGCCAGGTGGGGCAGGTGCGAGTCTGAGTGGGAGGTGAGAAGGTGGAGGTGATCTGTGTAGACAGCCTTTTGTGAAGAGGAGGGAAACTGAAGGGGTTGTAAAGTTCACACCAAGATGACCAAGCTGTGGCTGGAAGCAGGGTGGGGTCATCATTACTGTCATCTTGTGGGCCAGTCATGAGAGACCCTGTCACATACGTAGACTTCCCTCATCCCCCGGGAAGCTGGTTGACTTGTCAACAGCAGAAGGAGGTCGGCCCTACATCGTTTGTTCTTTTATATATATATATATATATATATATATTTTTTTTTTTTTAAGTTCTGGGATACATGTGCAGAACGTGCAGATTTGTTACATAGGTATACACATGCCATGGTGGTTTGCTGCACGCATCAACCCATCATCTACATTAGATATTTCTCCTACTGTTATCCCTCCCCCAGCCCTCCACCCCGCAAGAGGCCCCTGTGATGTTCCCCCCCCCCGGCCCCCCCGTGTCCATATATTCTCATTGTTCAACTCTCACTTATGAGTGAGAACATGCAGTGTTTGGTTTTCTGTTCCTGTGTTAGTTTGCTGAGAATGATGATTTCCACCTTCATCCATGTCCCTGCAAAGGACATGAACTTTTTTATGGCTGCATAGTATTTCATGCTGTATATGTACCACATTTCCTTTATCCGGTCTATCATTGATGGGCATTTGGGTCACATCATTTGTTCTTAAGGACGCCTCACTTCCTACTTGCAGCTCCTCTCTCCGGGTGTTCAGAAATCATTCCATGTAGCTGCTAGTTTGTTTTAGAAGCCTTTGGAGGACACCCGTCAGGTCACCAGTCCATAGTTTCCAGGATCTACCATCCCCCACCTAAAAGTACAAAAGCCAATGAATTGAGACATTTGGACGTGTGGGCCCCTACCCCTTTCTCCGTGGTCCGGCCTAGAGTTCCCGCAGCCTGCTACGAATTGTTCCCGGGTCACGCCCGCAGGGCCTCCCGGCTGCGTCTGGCTGGCCATGCTCTCCGGCTTGTCTGGTTCCAGGCTGTCTTCTCAGGAAAAGGGTGGAAGCAAGTCACGTGTTTCCAGCTCCCTGTCATCAGCTGACCCGGCACTAACTGTCCTTGCTCCACACCTGGCTTTACACAGGGCACTAACGGTGCTGCGGTTTCTCACGGGCGTCACCCCAGTCTGGGGTTCAGCTCCATGACCCACCCAACAGGTCCATCTGTCTCCAAGCCTCTTGCCCGCGGACGCTTTTTTATTCTGTCTCTGAAACCCAGAGCTCACCAGTTTCATTTCCGCCGGCGCCAGCCGGTGCCTTTCCCGCGGCCGGGACTAAGGTGTGCTCCCGGGAGAGAGCTCGCCGCTGCCTTGAGCGTCATCTCGCAGAGCCTCGGATTCGGGTCGTCAGGCCTTGTCTCCAAGCTTTGGGGACTGTTCTTGTGCTCGCCGCTGGCCTGTGGCGGGCCTTCGGAGAGGGTGAGGAGGCACAGCCGGGAAAGCCTGCCTGCGAGGAGGGAGGAAGGCAGAGGAAGGCCTGCCTGAGCTGGGGGATCCGCGGGAGCGCCGGATGGGGGCTGGGCCTACCTCTGCCACTTCCTGGCTGTGGAACCTGGGGCAAAGCGCCTACCCCTGTCTCCTTATCCTTAAACTGGAGATGAGGCGAGGGCACTTCTTGAGCGCTGGCCGCAGACTTTCCATGTCTAACTCGCCATCCTCCAGTCAGTCACCCTGTGCAATAGTTTTTTTTTGTTTGTTTGTTTGTTTTTCTTTTGAGACGGAGTCTCGTTCTGTCACCCAGGCTGAAGTGTAGTGGTATGATCTCGGCTCACTGCAACCTCCGCCTCCTGGGTTCAAGCGATTCCCCTGCCTCGGCCTCCTGAGTAGCTGAGATTACCGGCACGTGCCATCACACCCAGCTAATTTTTGTATTTTTAGTAGAGATGGGGTTTCATCATGTTGGCCAGGCTGGTCTCAAACTCCTGACCTCGTGATCAGCCCGCCTCAGCCTCCCAAAGGATAACGAGTCCCCGGGCCTGGCCAATAGTGCCTATCCTCAGGCTCAGGTGAAGAAACTCCTCCTTAATACCCGCCTTGCAGAGCTGCTGCGGGGTCCTGTGGGCACCTGGTGAGCTTGCATTCTCCTGGAATTCCTTGCCCACAAATATTCTCCATCTCTGGAATCTTATAGTACAGCTGTGACCAACCCTTTTGGTACCAGGCACCGGTTTCATGGAAGACAATTTTTCAATGGATGGGATGGGGGATGGTTTGGGGATGATTCAAGGGCATTACTTTTTTTTTTTTTTTTTTTTATGAAGTCTCACTCTGTTCCCAGGCTGGAGTGCAGTGGCGATATCTTGGCTCACAGCAACCTCCCGGGTTCAAGTGATTCTCCTGCCTCACCCTCCTGAGTAGCTGGGATTACAGGCGCCTGCCACCACGCCCGGCTAATTTTTGTGTTTTTAGTAGAGATGGGGTTTCACCATGTTGGCCAGACTGGTCTGGAACTCCTGACCTCATGATCCGCCCGCCTCGGCCTACCAAAGTGCTGGAATTACAGACGTGAGCCACTGTGCCCGGCCAAGTGCATTACTTTTAGCGTTAGTACTCACAAGGAGCAGCAACCTGGATCCCTGGCGTGCAGACTTCACAGTAGTCCTCCTGTGAGAATCTAATGCTGCCGGAAATCTAACAGGAGGCGGAGCTCAGGTGTAACACTCACTGGCTGTGCAGCTCCTGCTGTGTGGCGCAGATCCTAACTGGCCACGGACAGTACCGTGGGACCCGTGTTCCAGCAGATGCATCATAAATACCTCCCTGCCCTCTGGGACTGAACTAAAAGCAATTGCTCTTCCCACCTCTCCATGTTCCAACGGACCCACTGAAATCCCTGGGAAGTCCAACTGTAAGTGACCCCAACAGACCTCAGTGCCCCCCAACATCCCACCATTCGCAGGGCTGCAGGGACTGGGTTCTTTGCAGAGTTGCAGTCAGGTGGCCCTTGTGCCTGCCGCTTCTGCTCTCCAGTCATTCGCCAGCCCTCTTCCTACAGAAGTCCCCTAATTGCACCCAGGTTTGCTCCTTACCCTGGTCAGGTATCCTCCCTGCCCCCTAGTGACAATGTCCTCATGCTCCTACCTCTCCCCTCCTGCCTCCTGCCCTGGCTGCGCTTCTAGATCCTCCTCACCCACTGAGCCCTCTCCTAGGATGTGGGCTCCTCCTCGATCTTTCCACAGACTCTGGGTCAGGAAGGACAGCGGGTGACGTCTCTCTAACACCCCAGCACCTCTCCACCCCCCACTGTCCAGTGCCTGGCTCCCACCCTTGCAGCTGCCACTCCCAGTCACTCCTTTCCTATCCTGAGACTTTGGGTCCATCCTTACTATCATCCTCTCCTTCCAAGCCCTGGTGTCATCCTGGTAGTAGCCTAGACTGTCTCCAGCCACCTGTCCAAGACACAGCTCTCCCATCCCCAGAAGGGCTTCACCTTTGAAATCCTAACCTCACTCCCTGCTCTCAGGCCAGATCGCCTCCTATCCAGAGGCTCTCCCTGGTCCTCCTCTCAACTGCGGCCTCCTTGCTCCCCCTCCAGGATGGCCCAGCTTCCATAGGTGGCAGCCATCTCACCGTGGCCAGTTGTGACCCTTCCTCTCTGCCCAACTCAAACCCATACACAATGTGTCCATCTCCAGCTTTGGGGGCCTGAAGACCGCCATGCCCCCATGGCGTCTGAGGTCCCCAGCCTCTCATGGCTCCGGTGTGCCTGTGTATCTGGGTCCTGCGGGTCCCCCTCCACCTGTTCTCCTCAGGCCGCTTTCCACCCCCCTCCTCCTCTCACCTGAGTCATCCTCCCACCTCTCAGGAAAATGGAGGCTGCCGATGGAACTCCCTCAATTTGGAGGCCTCATTCCAACACCCTCACCTGCAACCCACTCACCCCCCACCCCGGTGCTCTGAACTTCAACAAGCAACTCCCTGGACTGGCCTGCAGCCGTGCCCTCTCCTCGTCCCCCCACAGTGGTGCCAGCTGTGGCCTGTTCTTGTAGCCCCCACCCTGCCCTCTGCAATCTGGCCTCCACCCGCCACTCGTGGAAACTGCTCTAGCCAAGTTCACCTGCTGGCGACCTTCATCACTAAACTCAGTGGATGCTGTCAGGGCCCCTAGAGAACCCCTCATTTTCCTTCTACCCGGGAGCACTGCTGCCCCCTACCCCTTCACTCTCCTTTGGCCTGCCCGATGCTGAGGCTCTGTCCTGTCTTGGTCCTTCCCCTTCCTCTCTCCTTGGGAACCAACTGCTCAACCAGGACGTTAGCTTTGGAGTGTCATCAACCCACGTTGGGGGCTTAGCATGAAGGACCCTGCTTGCTGTGTGGACAGTGCCTGCCCTTGGGCCAGCCTACCTCCTGGAGTATAGGCCAAGGGGCCCAAGCAACCACAGACAAGGCCACGTTACCCCAAATCAGCTTTACCAGGAATAAGACGAGGGTGGGTGTCTGTCTTATTTCTAAGTTGGCTTAGAACCTAAAATCTCAACGGACCCTTTTGCTCTAAGTTGACTTTGCCGCAGAGGCGCCCAGACTTCTGTAATATGGGCTTCTGGCATCCCCCACCCTCAGGCTGCTCTTCTCAACCTTGGCCTTGGCCTTCATGGCCTGCCTTTCAGTGCTGGTGTCCCTGGCACCTGCCCGAGGCTCCCTTTCCTCCTCAGTTTTCCTTTATCTCCGTGGAGAAGGGCTCATTCATTTCCATGGTGCCAGTGACCGTGGCTGCTGATCACTCCCAAAGCTCATCCCCAGCCTTTGCTCCTGGACATCACACCCATTTACACAGCAACCCTTTCAAATGCCCAGCAGGCAGCTCCCAGCCACTCAGCACCCCTGTGTTCTCCCCTACCCTAGCCTGTGCCTCGACAAAACCATTTGTTGCTCCCTATGTCTTTCCTATGAAAAAGCCTCCACCTGCGGGAAAGCAGATGCCAGTGCCATGCAGCCTGTAGAACCTTGAGCCAAAATAAACCTCTTCTTTATAATATAATCACCTAGTCTATTTTTTGTTTTTTAAACAGGGTCTCACTCTGTCACCCAGGCTGGAGTGCAGTGCAGTGACATGATGACAGCTCATTGCAGCCTTAACCTCCCAGGTGCATGTGATCCTCCCACCTCAGCCTCCCAAATAGCTGGGACTACAGGTGTGTACCACCACACCCAGCTAATTTTTGTATTTTTTGCAGACACAGGGTTTTGCCATGTTGCTCAGGCTGGTCTTGAACTCCTGGACTCAAGCAATTCTCCCACCTTGGCCGCCCAAAGTGTTGGGATTACAGCCATGAGCTGCTGCACCTAGCCCAGCCTCAGGTGTTTATGGCAATGCAAAAAAGGATGAACACAGTGATCCAAATGGGATGTGGCCTTACTGGCTCCTGGGAG
This sequence comes from Cebus imitator, assembly GCF_001604975.1. NCBI lineage: Eukaryota > Metazoa > Chordata > Mammalia > Primates > Cebidae > Cebus > Cebus imitator. The sequence continues at coordinate 2,550,307 of NW_016107508.1, read as the reverse complement.
GTCTGCCAGGTTGGTTTCCTGTACTTCCCAAGTTCCCCGGATGGCAATGACCTTCAACAGCGGCTGGACCAGGCCGCTTCCTGGTCCTATAACCATGCGGACTGATCTTTCCATTTTCTTCTGCTCCACTAATGTCTTTCTTTTTTTTTTTTTTTTTTTAGACGGAGTTTCGCTCTTGTTACCCAGGCTGGAGTGCAATGGCGCGATCTCGGCTCACCGCAACCTCCGCCTCCCGGGTTCAGGCAATTCTCCTGCCTCAGCCTCCTGAGTAGCTGGGATTACAGGCACGCGCCACCATGCCCAGCTAATTTTTTGTATTTTTAGTAGGGACGGGGTTTCACCATTTTGACCAGGATGGTCTCGATCTCTTGACCTCGTGATCCACCCGCCTCAGCCTCCCAAAGTGCTGGGATTACAGGCTTGAGCCACCGCGCCCGGCCAATCCACTAATGTCTTTCAAGGGAGCTGAAAGAACTGCAGTCTTCAGGCATTGATTATAGAGTTGTCTCTTCTTAGCTATGTAAGCAGCTCCAGGACTATAGAGAACACTTCACCCACTTCAGTTTAACTTGCCATGGTGATGACCACAAGTCCACATCCAAGGTAGCAGAAGTTGGGAGGAGGCCAAAGATGGGCCACTACAGTGGCTTTTGGGTTCTTTTTATGCTTACTTTGAAATAATGGCTACTGTGTCGGGTGGACCTCACATTTTTCCTCAGGCTGTAGGCTCCAGCCCTCTCTCCCTCTGCACACGGCAGGACCTGAACACTGTGACTGGTCATAGCCCAGCCCATTGCTTTGTTCTGCTGTTCATCTAGACCCCAATTATTAGAGCCCGGGAGGTATGGTGAAGTTGGGGGATGAAGGAGCTGTGCTCAGACCTCAGATCAGGCTGCATTTTACAGAATAGGAGGAGAATCATAAACTACCCCATGTCGTGAACAGTCCCTCTGCTTTGAGAGCAGGACCCCAGGGTAGGAAGAGCTGTTAGAATATACTATTATGTTTCTTCTTAAGAGATGAGGTCTCGCTCTGTTGCCCAGGCTGGAGTGCAGAGAGTAGCTATTCACAGGTGCAACCATGGCACTCTATAGCCTCCAACTCTTGGGCTCAAGCAATCCTCCTGCATCAGCGTCCCAAGTAGCTGGGACTACAGGTGTGAACCACCATGTCTGGATATATGCATTTTCTTATAACCTGCAGAGGAGGCTTTATAGACTTTTATGACTAAAAACAATCTGAAAAGCAACTATTTTGTATTGGTTTTATTTAAATTTTACAGAAACCTGATCGGAGTTAAGTATGTAATTATAAGTCCAGTAACAATTTCTACAAAAATGCACATACAATGCCAGAATTCCTTAAAAGCAACTAATATCATATTTGTGTTTTGCATAAAACATGCATTAATATGTTGGCCAAAATCAGTCTCTACAAGAAGAGATGGTCCAATATAGTCAATAAGAAAACTAGTTGTGAATAACAGGTAAAAAAAGAGGTTTCCAGTTAATGTGAAAGACGGAATAGTACCTTTCATAAAACGAGCCCTTCAGCGCTGGGATAACTGATTGGTACTATTGTGCTGCATGTAACGTAACACATCACCTCCAAGACTTGGTCCTGATCGATCCTAAGAAGTAAGGGACTTTCTGGTAGTCACATCAGATATTTGAGAAGATTAAAAACTTCCAGGACGTGATGGTATACTAATAGTGCAACATTGCAGAAAGGGTTCGAAACATGCTCAGACTTGGAAGAGTTCCCAAGCTTGATAAACAATCTCAAAGACACCTGAGCCTTTGAACAGAACCCTCTGCAGAAGGCCAGCTCAGGGCTCACCAGCATGTCCTGAGGCCACAAGACCTTCCAGTTACACATACCACCCTTTGTGAGGATCTGTTATTAGAGACTGAATGCCAGAGAACATGGTTGTATCATTTCTTTGAGGCTTTGACTTTCTGTAAGGCATAGTTCATCTCGTCCAGGGATTGGGCACTCGAATAAATACATGAATGCTGGACACAAAAGGAATATTAATATACATGAGTGGCCCACAGCCTCAAATGCTTTTGTTAACATACATCAAGGTGTGTCTCCTACTGTTTCTCCAGAGGGAGAGAGAAGCCGAGGCTCTATATAGATCACAAGGTGTTTCCCACATAGACTGAGGGGCGTCTCACATTAATAATAAGGAGATGTCACATCAACTGAAAGGACTACCCTCAAATGTGGGGCTCTATACAACCTTCCACGAGGATCTTAAAAAAAAAATCTCACAGTTGTTAGGGAAGCAGAGGTGTACATTAACATTAAATACATAAAACTTGTCATTCGTGCAGCCTTGGGCCTTGTTTGGAATCTCTTCCACAGTCTGTCTCTTCCAAAACTGGGCTCACTGTCCTGCTTATTACACGTAAGCTAACTCAGGATCGGTTTTCTTCAGCACAGATTCAAGGGGAAAAAATAATAATTTATTGGAGTTCTAACAACATTTTCATAACAGAATATCAAAATAGGTCCATTTTTTATATATGCTTATGAATATCCCTGATAATATCAAGAAATCCAGAGGACTTCGTAAATCACCAAGATTTCACAGGGGTGAGACCCGGTCTGTTTTCTAGGCAGCAGAAAAGGGACTAGTATACTGGCAAATGTTCTCCAGGAAGCCCTGTGAGCGCTACAGTACTGAAATTCTAATTCTAGTGCCAGTGGAATAGTGAAAGAAAATTTCACTTTAAATGTATTAGTAAAATTCGTAACAAAGGTTTGCTTCCTCAACACTGTCATCCATTAATTTCCCACCTGTGACGGACATTCAGACCAGAAAACCATCAGTTCTGGTTACTCTGGAGGCTGGGCCCAGAGAAAACAAGTTCTAAGATCCTTTCTAAGCTATGACCAAACCTCAGAAAGCAGGGATGTGAAAGAAGGAGCAGACCAGGTGTGAGGAAGCTTTGACCCAAGGCACCACGATCATAGGGGTGAGGTGACCTGTTTAGGTTCTAGGTGACAGGAAGAGAGCCTTCTATGATGCCTGCAGAGGAGGTCCTAGAAGGCAAAAGCTCTGTGGCAAAACACACACATCTGGGAGTGAAATAACAGATCATTAAACAAGAAACCAATTTGCTTTCTCAAAACCAAATCAAACTTTTAAAAACGTATGCAAATAACCCTGGGTGCACTGGAGTAGGTGTATACTGGAGAAGTCTCTGGAATGAGCTGCATTAGCTATGTCACAAAGGATGCTGGCTGAGAAGTCAGCATCCACACTGTGGCTACTGCAGCTAAGGAGAATGAAGGGAGCGTGAGGCCTCTCCAGACAGAGGACGGAAAGGGGGCCAAATGCGAACCACACCTCTTTTATTATTCCAAGAATAGGAAGCGGCATTTTCATTGGCCTGAATGAGAAAGCTTCACTCTCCACTCTAGCTGCAGTAATACTGCATCCCGTCCACTCTTCTTCTCTTTTTTGACTGAAACTCTTCAAAGAACTGCTGAATGTCCTCTCTCTTAACAACCTATTGATGAAAAGCAAAGATTATGAAAGAGAACTAACAGAATCACAATACAAGGCCATAGCATTCACAAACAAGTCAAATGATACTGCTAAGAATTATGTTAATGTGCAGTTAATGAGACCATCTCCATTTTCTAGAAGGGATACTCAGGCTCACAGGGCTGACCTACACAGAGCCGCACAGCTGGCCACAGCAGCAGAATAGTTCAAAGCTTGGTGACCCCTACCGCAGTTTCCCTTTAAAAAATGAGACAAAAGCAGCGCCTATCCAGCAGGGTCAACTGAAGATCGGATGAGCGACAATGCCCATAAAACACTGCCTGGAATGTGGCAAGTTCTCAAGATGAGCTGAAAAGTGGCAGAGCCAGCACACAAACTGAGAACCCCAAGCCCTTCTCAGACCACTGCCCACACCCTCTTACCACAGCTGTTTCTGAATGTCCTCCAGCTCTGCAAAAGCACCCACAAATAACAAAATGTACTATGCTGTGAGATTGTGCTTTCTTGACCAGTAACAGAGGTTTTAAGAAAAAGGAACTAAAATACCTTTCCCTCTTTGTCATCGATAAAAAAACAAACTTAGAATCAAAAATTAAAGATGTTTGCTATATTCACAGAAAAATAATTGGGAAAAAACCCAAACTATAGAAGCAGCACTTTAAGTAAATAAATCCATCTTATGCAATAAAAATGGGAAATTTGGCTGGGCACAGTGGCTCACGCCTGTAATCCCGCACTTGGGAGGCCAAGGTGGGTGGATCACGAGGTCAGGAGTTTGAGACCAGCTTGGCCAACATGGTGAAACCTCCATCTCTACTAAAAATATAAAATTTTGCCAGATGTGGTGGCGAGTGCCTGTAATCCCAGGTACTAGGGAGGCTGAGGCAGAAGAATCGTTTGAACCTGGGAGGCAGAGGTTGCAGTGAGCCAAGACTGCACCATTACACCCCAGCCTAGGTGACGGAATGAGACTCTGTCTCAAAAAAAAAGAAAAAAGAAAAAGAAAAAATAATAAAGGGAAATTTATCTATTTTATTGGAAAAAGGATTTAGTGCTCCATACAAAGGTATTTATGATATTAGCAAAATAAAATATTACAAGTAACAAAATAAGACAAAGGAAAATTACAAACAAAAAAACAAACTGGCCTAGGTGCAGTGGCTCATGCCTGTAATCCCAGCACTTTGGGGGCTGAGGCAGGTGGATCACCTGAGGTCAGGAGTTCAAGACCAGACTGGCCAAAATGGCGAAACCCCATCTCTACTAAAAATACAAAAATTATCAGGGCATGGTGGCAGGCACCTGTAATCCCTGCTACTCAGGAGGCTGAGGCACGATAATTGCTTGAACTGGGGAGGTGGAAGCTGCAGTGAGCCAAGATCATGCCACTACATTCCAGCCTAGGCAACAGAGTGAGACTCCATCTCAAAATAAACAAAAAAGCCAACTGGGACAACCCAGCAGTCCCCACTCACCCCAACAGCGAGTCTGTGCCAACTGATCCAATTGAAAGCTGTGTAATGGCCATCACAAGAAACAAGTTCGTTTATTTTTCGAGACAGAGTCTCCCTCTGCTGCCCAGACTGGAGTGCAGTGGCACAATCACAGTTCACTGCAGCCTCGACCTCCTTGGCTCAAGTGAACCTTCTGCCTCAGCCTCCCAAGGAGCTGGACTACAGGGTACACACCATGCCTGGGAAATTTTTAAATTTTGTGTAGATATGAAATTGCACTATATCGTCCACGCTGGTCCAAACTTCTGAGCTCAAATGATCCTCCACCTCTCCCTCCTGGAATGCTGGGATTACAGGTGTGAGCCATAACACCCAGTATGTTTATTTTTTAATAAGGTAACACATGTTTATTGTTAGGAAGGAAGGACAGTGAGACAGGGAGAGTAAAGGAATGAGAAGAACACGTGAATGCATGTGAGCAAAAGGGGAAAGAGATATAGACAAAGTAAGAAAGAGGGGTATAAAGTGAAAACTTCTGTTTCATTCCCTGCGGTGCATGCTACTAACATACTCAAAACGGCAATGCAATAACTTTGTCAGACCCATAGCTGATACACCAGTTTCATAAGCACCAAGAGTAATACTGCTGCTCAACCAGTGAGGAATCTGAACCCCTAACAGATTCAGGATGCAGAGGCTGAACACATCCTGAAATGACTGCAGCTCAAAATTCTAATGTACTTGGCTAAATGCCACAGCAATTTACACTTACAAATGCTAACAAATACGATACTTGCAAGTTGCAAAATGAAGGATGTGTGCCTACCTTGGATTACAAACATAACCACTGAAAGGCCATAAGTAAAAGGAAATAGTATCTCTAGCAAGGATACTATAGGAGGAGACCTAACAGACAGATTAGACTGTGTAGCTTTTGGTTTCCAGATATCCTCAAATGGTCATAGCCAGTGTCCACAGTAGAAATGCTAGTGAATACTTGGGTTCAATAACAAATCAGTTTTTAATTTGCTTCACAAAATTTGTAATTTCTAAGTATTATTAATTATTACTGATTTTTAGAGACAGGGTCTTGCTCTGTCACCCAGGCTGGAATGCACAGGTGTGATCATAGCTCACTGGAGCCTTAAACTCCTGGGCTCAAGTGATCCTCCCATCTCAGCCTCCCAAGTAGCTGGGACAACAGGCACAAGTCACCATGCCTCGCTAATTTTTTTCTTGTAGAGGCTGGGTATCATCATCTTGCCCAGGCTAGTCTTAAACTCATAGGCTTAAGCAATCCTCCCACCTTAGCCTCCGAAAGTACTGGGATTACAGGCAGGAGCCACTGTGCCCAGCCTGTTTCTTTTTTTGTCAGATACAAACATTAAATAAAAGGTAGTCCATCATCTAAGAACATCTACAACTTATTAACATTATCCCTATGGACAAATACAACCAAAGCAGATAAGCTTTATGGCAACCTGAGGTTTTTGTTTCTTTTTCTGTGAAGATCTGGTTAGTAATGTCATGGAATAAACCACAAAAATATCACATTTTTCTGACCTTTTAAACTATCGGGTCAGATAAAAAAGTCTCTCCTCAAGACTGGCTCTACGGCTGGGCACAGTGGCTCATGCTTTAGTTCCAGCATTTTGGGAGGCCAGGGTGGATGGATCACAAGGTCAGGAGTTCGAGACCAGCCTGGCCAATATGGTGAAACCCCATCTCTACTAAAAATACAAAAATTAGCCAGGTGTGGTGGTGGGTACCCGTAGTTCCAGCTACTCAGAAGGCTGAGGCAGGAGAATCGCTTAAACTGGGAGGCGGAGGTTTCAGTGAGCTGAAATCATGCCACTGCACTCTGGCCTGGGTGACAGAGCGAGACTCCAACTTAAAAAAAAAAAAAAAAAAAAAAAAAAAAAAAAAAAAAAAAAGTGGCTCTAGTGATTACAAGGACCCAGATGCTGAAGATACCTTTGAAGACTTTTGAGTAAAGTCTCCAGTGCGCGTGAAAAAAGAGAATATACCTAATTTTTTTCCTTCATGTAATTTTAAGTAATGTGTGTGATAAACTTAATAAAGAACACTGACCACAAAGGCGTGGAGGTGCAACAGCACCAGCATCAAGACGGCATGCCTGCACACTATTAGAAACACCTCGAATGTCCATTGATAGTTCAGAGGTTACCACACTGAGGCAGAGTGCCCCATTACACCCATGAACATTCTTAGTTCTAGCATGAGAGAAACTTGAGTCTATATTAACCAGAGGACAGTCTTTGTAACAGAAACAAGAATAACTACATTAAGTTTTAACAACTTAATGTTGGGAAAGTAGGAAGTATTCCCAATGATGGGGAAGAATAGTCTCTAAAAAATGAGAAAACCATTTAGGAGAAGGCTCTTTTAACTTCTAACTTTACAATTCATTTTGCAGAAAGGCAGCAGGCAGCACTGTGACCCCATCCAGAAATTCAGGCAGTTAAATGTTCTTCCCACATTTATGAGAAAGTAAAAAACAACCTAAAGGAGGTAGGCAGAGATGACATCTTCTAAGAAAGCAGGGCTCAACCAGCTTCCTGAGTAGCTGACAGGTATAAGCCACCATGCCCAGTTTCTTTTTTTTTTTTTTTTGAGACAGCATCTCAGTCTGTCGCTCAGGCTAGAGTGCAATAGCATGATCTCAGCTCACTGCAACCTCCATCTCCTAGGTTCAAGCGATTCTCCTGTCTCAGCCTCTGGAGTAGCTAGCATTATAGGCACCCGCCCTCATGCCCAGCTAATTTTTGTATTTTTGTAGAGACAGGGTTTCACCATGTTGGCCTGGTCTTAAACCCCTGATCTCTATATGCCTCAGCCTCCCAAAGTGCTTGGATTACAAGAGTGAGCGACCATGCCCAGCCACCATGCCCAGTTTCTATTCTAAACTAAGGAACATAGAATCCCAGAAAATGGATCTGGTGTTCATTTTTCCTGCCCAGTCATTTTCCCCTCTCCCTCCCAAAGATGCATGCTTGAAGGTCAGATCAGCAGAATTAGTACAGCAGATTCTTTCCAATGACCTTCTGCTCAGCTACAACTACTCTCTCAGAGGCCATGGGACTGCTCCCTCCCATCATTCCTCCTGGCCTAGCTGGGGTGAGTAAGGACTCCCAGTGTGACTCTGGTGTTTCACTATCTCTTAGTGATTTCCCTTAGCCTGCCAATATGCATAAATATAGTCCCTGCATTCAACTCTCAAGTACCCATTTAAGTCATAGTCATTTTCATTTTACTTTTAAGATGAAGTACCGCTTTGTTGCCCAGGCTGGAGTGCAATAATGCAATCTCACAATCTCAGCTCACTGCAACCTCTGCCTCCCGAGTAGCTGGAACTATAGGCAGCCGCCACCACACCTGGCTAATTTTTGTATTTTTACTAGAGACGAAATTTCACCATATTGGCCAGGCTGGTCTCAAACCGCTGACCTTGTGATCCACCCGCCTCGGCCTCCCAAAGTGCTGAAATTACAGGCCTGAGCCACCCCGCCTGGCCAATTGAAGTAATTTTTATCATCAAAGAAAATAAACACTTCATTCAAATCTTACAGGGCTATGATTAGAATTGTTTAACTCAACATACCGTGCCTTCATCAGCAAATCTCTTGAGATAGTCTTTAAGTTCAGTCTTCAAATCATTGTATTCTAAATCAAAACCACAAAAGTACTTAAATTTAGACAGACCATTTGCTTTCAAAAACAAAATATTCTTTGCCATTGACACTTGAGTCTGTTAATACTGTAGTTTAAATAAAAATTTTCTTTAGTAAAGCTGCATAGAAACTCGTTCCCTATTTCTCCCAAATTCCCAGCACTTCCTCCATATTACTATCTGAGACACTTTTTCATTAAAAAATAAAAAGCAAAATTTTTTAAAAAGCAGAGCTATCCTAACTCCCATAAAGATTAACTAAGAACTTTTAAAAGGGCTTCCTATTTCTCTGGAATTCTAGTAGCTGAAATAACCTTGGACTTGTCAAACATTCATTCATTCATTCATTCATTCATTCATTCAGAGACGGAGTTTCGCTCTGTTGCCCAGGCTAGAGTGCAGTGGCACAATCTCGTCTCATTGCAACCTGCGCCTCCCAGGTTCAAGCGATTCTGCCTCAGCCTCCCGAGTAGGTGGGATTACAGGTGCACACCACCACGCCCGGCTAATTTTGTATATTTAATAGAGACAGGGTTTCACCATGTTGGCCAGACTGGTCTTGAACTCCTGACCTTGCGATCCACCCACCTCGGCCTCCCAAACTGCTAGGATTACAGGCATGAGCCACCGCGCCTGACTGACTATCCATCCATCCATCCATCCATCCATCCATTTATTTATTTATTTATTTATTTATTTATTGAGACAGAGTCTCACTCTGTCACCCAGGCTGGAGTGCAGTGGCGTGATCTTGGCTCACTACAACCTCTGCCTCCCGGGTTCAAGCAATTCTCTTGCCTCAGCCTCCCAAGTAGCTGGGATTACAGGTGCCCGCCATCACACCTAGCTACTTTTTTGTATTTTTTACTAGAGACAGGGTTTCACCACGTCTGCCAGGCTGGTCTGAACTCCTGACGTCAGGTGATCCACCTACCTCAGCCTCCCAAAGTGCTGGGATTACAGGCATGAGCCACCATGTCTATTTTATTGATTGATTGAGATGGAGTCTCATTCTGTCACCCAGGCTGGAGTGCAGTGACATGATCTAGGCTCACTGCAACCTCTGCCTCCCAGGTTCAAAAGATTCTCCTACCTCAGCCTCCTGAGTACCTGGGATTACATGCACACACCATTATGCCTAGCTACTTTTTTGTATTTTTATAGAGACGGAGTTTCACCATGTCAGCCAGGCTGGTCTGGATCTCCTAACTTCAGGTGATCCACGCACCTTGGCCTACCAAAGTGCTGGGATTAGAGGCTTGAGCCACTGCGCTCAGCCCAAACATTGTTTTAAAACTGATTCACTTAACAGTTTGTATTACAGGTATTGATTGACTTACCACCTATGCAACTTACGACTATTCGACTTTACAACCACAATTGCTAGCCACGACTGCTCCGCGTCTGGCAGTGCAAACATTGCCCAGCTGGGCGTACAACAGTGCGGACCAGCTTCTGGCAGCACTACCATCTCCGCGTGCACCATTTCAACTGTACATATAGTCTACTCAACTTACGACCAAATTGTGTTACGACCGGTCCGCGGTCCCGACCGTGGTCGTAAGTCGAGCACTAGCTGTATATACAAGGTACCTTGAGGGCTACAAAAATCTTTTAGGTGCAGCCTCTATCCTTAAAACATTTTTACTCTAATAAAGGCAAAAAGAAATTAATAGTTATAGATAAAAGACAAGGCCGGGTGCAGTGGGTCACATCTGTAATCCCAGCACTCAGCGAGCCCAAGGCAGGAGGATCACCTGAGCTCAGGAGTTTGAGTCCAGTTGGGGTGACATGGCGAAACCCTGTCTCTACTAAAAATAAAAGTATTAGTGGGGGCTGAACGCAGTGGCTCACGCCTGTAATCCCAACACTTTGGGAAGCCGAGGTGGGTCGATCACCTGAGGTCAGAAGTTCAAGAGCAGCTTGATTGACCTGGTAAAACCCTGTCTCTACTAAAAATACAATTAGACGGTG
>NW_016107508.1:2521978-2539387 GCF_001604975.1 Cebus imitator | reverse complement strand
ACAAAATTAGCCAGGTGTGGTGGCGCATGCCTAATCCCAGCTACTCGGGAGGCTGAGGCAAGAGAATTACTTGAACCCGGGAGGCAGAGGTTGCAGTGAGCTGAGATTGTGCCATTGCACCACAGCCTGGGCAAAAAGATTGAAACTCTATCAAAAAAAAAATAAATTATTAGTGGGGCACAGTGGCATGCACCTGTAGTCCCAGCTACTTGGGAGGCTGAGGCAGGAGAATGACTTGAGCTCGGGAGGCAGAGGTTGCAGTGATCTGAGAATGCACCATTGCACTCCAGCCGGGGCGACAGAGCAAGAACCCTGTCTCAAAATAAATAAAGAATAGAAGACAGAAATGACTGATGCCATAAAAGGGACATAAAAGTGGTGGCATCAAGTGGAAATGGCTGGGACAGAAATCACTGAAATAAGTTTGGCATGCTGCAGCTGGCTGGTGGGTGGGGATGTAAAAGCCTGCAATTTAGGGGTTTGGGAGTATTTTCTCCTCTAGTGGCTTCCTGTGAACCACTGAAGCAACCTCGGGAACTGTCAAAATGGTGACATGTCTTGCTCAAAAAGATGACAGATAATGCTCAAAAAATTGTTTCGATGGATGGAAAATTTTTATTCATCCATCTACCCTGAATCAGAATAGCATATGTTGTGGTTTCTCAAGCATGCAATTATTCTAGCATGTAACTCTGATTCAATGGTAACAGCAGCTGAAAACCCAGCGATATGAAAATCAGGCAACTGGCTACAATTCAAGATTTTAATTCTTTGTATTAAATTAAAAATATAGGTATTTACTGGCCTCTTCATATTTTTTTACATAGTGAAGGAAACTTCATGAATTTTCTCACACACACACACACACACACACACACACACACACACACACACACACACAGTGCTTACCACAAATGAGTTCCACTTGCTGGACTCTGTTCATGCTGCTAAGCGTGTCCATTAGAGGATCTCTCCTGTCAGTGGCCTGCTCAATCTTGCCTTTGTTTTCGTAAGCCAGAACTGTGTCGTATTCATCTGTCAGGAACAAGACATCTAGATCTCCATACATTTTCTTTAGGAAAAAAAAAAAAAAGTTTCCCCATTAGAACCGTATATCATTCTCAGAAAGTCAATTTCATAAGAATAACTAAAAATTTAATTTTTTAATATTAAGACCTAGAAAAACTGGAGCTTCTTAGCATAGAATTGCTAGAAGGATTTACTCTTTTTGCCCAAATTTCTTTCAGAAATCTCCCAATTTCCCAGATGTCATATGGTCTATGAGATCTTTATTTAAAAAACATTGATTTACTGTACTTTTTTTTTTTTTTTTTTTTGACGAGTTTTGCTCTTGTTGTCCAAGCTAGAGTGCAAGGGCATGATCTCGGCTCATTGCAACATCCGCCTCCTGGGTTCAAGCGATTCTCCTCCCTCAGCCTCCCAAATAGCTGTGATTATAGGCATGTGCCATCACACTCAGCTAATTTTGTATTTTTGGTGCAGACAGGATTTCACCATGTTGATCAGGTTGGTCCTGAACTTCTGATCTCAGGCAATCTACCCACCTTGGCCTCCCAAAGTGCTGGGATTACAGGCATGAGGCACCTCACCCGGTGGATTTACTCTAACTTTTAAGCAACATTTCCAAGCAACTTTTTGATATAACAAAGAACTGCTATTTGTCACTAAAATTAAGATAAGTAAATTTAAAATACTGCATAATTATCCATTTATTCCACAAACATTCCAACTGTAAGTACTATGTCATAAATTTGCTTAATGTAAAATTTTTGAGGGTCTCCTAAACTACATTAATTCCATTAAATACATTTTTCAGGTGTTCTGTTCTCTTTTTTATGTTCTTTTATTTTCCTTTCTTCCTCTGGTACAAAAATTGAATTTTTTTTCCCAGGTGTTATTTTGGGGCACCAGTACACAAACCATGCTAACACTGAACTTAATCAGATACTTACCATACAGTCTTGGCAGGTGCACAACTTGCTACGCCAGTTCAGGGGCCAATAGGTGGCAGTGTCTTTTTTTATAAACTGCTTAGCTTTAAGCTCCTGAAGTTTGCAGCCAGATTTTGATTCTGCATTGAGGCTTTCATTCTTAAACACTGTCTGAAATAAAATTGAATTTTGAAGCATATTTTTTAAAACTACCACAGTTTTCATAGTTTAGATTTTGTAAAGAGATTTTAGGCAAAGTATAAAATTAAAATCCAAAGCCATAAGTTTACAGAATTAATTCTGCTTTACTTTTATTTCTTTTCGAGACAGAGTCAGTCTTGTTCTGTCGCCTAGGCTGGAGTGCAGTGGCATGATCTCAGCTCACTGTAACCTCCACCTCCTAGGTTCAAGCAATTCTCCTGCCACAGCCTCCAGAGTAGCTGGGATTACAGGCATGCACTGCCACCCCGGCTGATTTCTGTATTTTAGTAGATATGAGGTCTAACCATGTTGCCAAGGCTGGTCTCGAATTCGTGACCTCAGGTGATCTGCCCGCCTCAGCCTCCCAAAGTGCTGGGACTATAGGTGTGAGCCACTGTGCTGAGCCTAGTTTTATTTCTTGATGGCTTATACTTCACACATTACCTGGAGATCAGATTCAGAACTAGAGCTAGCACGTGGTTCACTGTTCTCTGCTTTAACATCCTGGACATCCTTTCCCTGTTCTGGAACATCCTCTTTGAGGGTACTATCTTGATGCTCTCCATTTTCAGGTTTAATAACTTCCTGATCACCTATTCCACCAATATTCCGCATCAATCCATCATCCTCAGTGGATAGTTTGGTTACTGTGGGTTCAAAGAAAAAAAAGAAAAATATATACACACATATCTACTGACCTAACAGGCAATAAAATCCCAACAGACAATAAAATCACTTCTATTTCTTTGTTTTGAGACAGAGTCCCACTCTGTCGCCCACACTGGAGTGCAGTGGCACGGTCTTGGCTCACTGCAACCTCCATCTCCCAGGTTCAAGCAATTCTCATGCCTTAGCCTCCCAAGTAGCTGGGACTATAGGTGTGTGCCACCATGACTAGCTAATTTTTTGTATTTTTAGCAGAGACTGGGTTTCACCATGTTGGCCAGGCTGGTCTCGAATGCCTGATGTCAGGTGATCTGCCTGCCTCAGCCTCCCAAAGTGCTGAGATTACAGGTGTGAACCACCATGTCTGGAGTACAGTGGCATGATCTCAGAAAAAATAGCTTTTTCTTTTTTTTCTGAGAAGAAGTTTCACTCTGGTTGCCCAGGCTGGAGTGCAATGGTGCGATCTTGGCTCACTGCAACTTCTGCCTCCCAGGCTCAGGAGATTCTCCTGCCTCAACCTCCCAAATAGCTGGGATTACAGGCATGCATCACCATGCCTGGCTAATTTTGTATTTTCGGTAGAGTTGAGGTTTCTCCATGTTGGTCAGGCTGGTCTCGAACTTCCAACCTTAGGTGATCTGTCCGCCTCAGCCTCCCAAAGTGCTGGGATTACAGACATGAGCCACCACGCCTGGCCCTCTTTTTTTTTAGACGGAGTTTCACTTGTCGCCCAGGCTGGAGTGCAATGATGTGATCTTGGCTCACTGCAACCTCCACCTTCCCAGCCTCCAGAACAGTGACAAATACATATCTATTGTTTATAAAATACCCAGCCTAAGGTATTTTGTTCTAGCATCCCAGACAGACTAAGACACCACCCCCTCCTCAACCAATACCATGTGTTATAATTAACCACTTATTTCAGTTCCATTTATCTTTCAAAATCCTATTCAAAAACTGCCTCCTCCATTTTCTCTAACTCTAGTCTCATCAATACTCTGCATCGTATCATTTAAATATAAATTTGTTCTTGGTAATATCCCAACCAATCTATGCACCTTGTAGAAAAAGAACATATACAATATATTTCTTTTTTTTTTTTTTTTGAGACAGAGTGTCCTTCTGTCACCCAGGTTAGAGTACAGTGGTGGGATCTTGGCTCATTGCAACCTCCACCTTCTGGGTTCAAGCAATTCTCCTGCCTCAGTCTCCCAAATAGCTGGGATTACAGGTACATGCCATGACACCCGGGTAATTTTTGTATTTTTAGTAGAAATGGGGTTTTGCCATGTTGGCCAGGCTGGTCTTGAACTCCTGACCTCAGGTGACCCACCCTCCTCGGCCTCCAAAAGTGCTGAGATTATAGGTGTGAGCCACTGCACCTGGCCAGAATATGTACTATTTTATATGCCACAGAGCCCAGTTAAAAATAGTTGCTAAAAACTCTGAATTGAACATACAAATTTCACAAACACAAGTCTGTGGCACACCAACTTCACAAAGATACCTACCTGCCAATTGTGCAGCATAAGCCCACAAGAAAGAACAACGTTTCATGCAGGCCTGGCATACCATCTCTTGAAAATCCCCACTCTCAGGGGGAATGGCACCAAGATGCTGTGAATATAGAAAACCAAATATTTTCCTTGTGATTGCCAAATTGTCCAAAATACCCATTATTTCATTTATACTGTAATAATACACTGATCATATTGTTGGGATTTATTTTTAGGGTTTTTAAAAAAATTTTATTTTTGAGATAAAGTATCCCTTTGTTGCCTAGGCTGGAATGCAACGGTGCAATCTTGCTTACTGCAACTTCCACCTCCTGGGTCAAGCAATTCTCCTGCCTCAGCCTCGCAATTAGCTGGGATTACAGGCGTGCACCACTGTGCCCAGCTAATTTTTGTATTTTTAGTAGAGACAGGGTTTCACCATGTTGGTCGGCTGGTCTCGAACTTCTAATCTCAGGTGATCCTCCTGCCTCGGCCTCCCAAAGTGCTGGAATTACAGGTGTGAATCACCGCACCTGGCCTTAGAATTTATTTTTAGAAGAGTAATTATAATATAAAATATAACCTTTATCTTTTCGTGAAGACAATGGTTTCAAAATGTGAAACATTTTCCTTACCCTTCCGTGGAACCAGTCTTCACAGACTACACACTGGATCATCTCATCTGGAATCTAACAGAGAAAAGCAGTTTGTTAAGAATTACACTGAATTCGGGGACATGGAAGTAGCCCTGGCACATAGTAGAATAAGATAACGAAATATTTGTTCTACATGGACTGGTGCTCCAAAGGCTTACATTGAGATAAAATACTTTTCAAACATCTCAAAGCTCTTTCACATCAGTTACTTACAATCTGATTCTCACAAAACTGTACAGACAAGGAAGGCATTCCCAGTTTATACATAAACTCAGCCCCAGGCAAGCAATGTGAGTGGACCAATGCAGACAGTGAAATTGGCACTTTTTAGCGCACCATCCTTTAGGGATAGTATTCTCAGTTGTATTACTGTGTAAGGATGTTCACTCTAGCCTTCTTTATAATATTGAAAAATTAGACAACCCCTTTCTGCTGCAAAAAAACCATCCTGCCAAGTAAAGTAAATGTTATGAAAAACCCCTTGAGAGATTACTCCTCTAATTTGAATAAATTAAATAATTAAATGGAAAAAAAAATGAGCTAAAAAAATAAAAGTAACTTTCAGTGCTAAAAATATATATCTATATCTATATAGATATATAGATATATATAAAATAATTAAATGCTGGCCCTAGAAAAATAATATACCAAAGGACAAAGACTATTTTGGGTATGAGTTTCTTTTATACCCAGGCTCTCATAACTACTAATTAACATCCCAATGTTGTTCTGTCCTTTTGCTATTGTGGCTTCTTAAATCTGAAAAAAAAAGCACATGTTGTGAAATGGGAGGAGCTATAACACTTTACCGCATATCTTAAAATATCCAAGTTTAAGCTTTTATTTTTGTTAACTCAGAGACCTTCAATCTGTCCATCTATATAATTTGGCTCAATAACTATAGTTCCAAGGCAATTAGAAAGCAAGGAAGAAGCAGAAGGCTAATATCTCTAAAGACAAAAGGCACTCTTTCAAATCAGTAAATACCCAAACAAAACCCAAACCAGTCAAAACATGGGCTGAGGATAAGAAAGGACAATTCAGAGAGAAGGTTATTATGGACGTCGAATGAACTCATGAAAAGATGCATAACCTCACTTATGACCAGGGAAAGGAAAAAAATTTTAAGATACTATTCTTCATTTATCAGAACGGCAAAATCTTCAAAAACTGTTAATATGCAGCATTGACAAAAGTGTTGGGGAAAAAACACTATCATATACTGTTGGTGGTTCAATTTTTTTGGCAAATATGATCACAATTTTATTTTATTATTTATTATTATTATTTGAGACAGGGTCTCACTCTGTTACCCAGGCTGGAGTGCACTGCCACAATCCCAGCTCACTGCAACCCCATGGGTTCAAGTGATTCTTGTGTCTCAGCCTCCCAAGTAGCCAGGACTACAGGCATGAGCCACCATGCCTGGCCAATCACAATTTTAAATACCACAAATACACTCTGATCTGTTAATTCTACTGATCCATTCTATATAAATACTTGGAGTATACTCAGCTGTATTACTGTATAAGGATGTTCACTCTAGCTTTCTTTATAATATTGAAAAATTAGGCAATGACATTCTGCTACAGAAGAACAATTAGGCTGACTAACTTATGACATGTGAAGTTATAGGATACTCTGCAGCAGTTAGAACAGGGTAAGTGTGTTTTATTGACATGAAAGAATGTCTATGATACACTGGTAAGTGAGAAAAGTCAGTTGCAGAAGTGAGTGTACAAAATTTCACTTATGTTAATAGAAAGGAAACTACACACTGAAATACACATTCACTCAAACACTTTTATGTGCACAGAAAAAGGCCTAAACATATACACACCAAGCGTTAACATGGTTATGCCTGGGAGATAAGAAGCACAGGAGTGAGGAAGAACTCATTTTGAATTTTGCATATACTTCTTATCGTCATTTTTAAGAGGACACTGTTTGTATACCTCATTTCTTAAAGAGACACCAGAAATTGAAAGCCATTTCTTAGAAAGTGTTTGGGGGCTGGGAGGCAGTCAGGGAAGGAGAGGAAGGAAAGAAGCTCCAGCTTGGGAAAGGCCTCTCCAGTATTTCATCTCATGATATGAAAATGAATAGTTATGGTCCGATTATAGATCCAACCCAGATTCATAAGAAAAGATAAATCTAGAACCCTTTCACCATCCCACACTCTCTCCCGAAGAGCCAGAGGCATGCATATGACAGGAGGTTGGGTCCCCGGTTTTAACCTCCAATTCTCTTACCTCGTCTTCGGGATCAGGATAAGGTCTCTTGCAAATGCAGTACAATCCAAAAAAGTTGTCATTATACTTATTGCCAGAATTTACCTTTGCTTTGTCCTGAAATATAATATTGACTTCAATAATAATATGGTCTAATTTTAAGTATAATTTCACACATTATAAAATTTATGCATTCAATACATTTCTACATTATTTCCCCAAGAGGCTCTTCTTTAATTTTCAAAGTAGGAGGAAAAACTCACTACTACTAAAGGGATTTTTTCAGGGTGAAGGGAAGAAATAAAATTTTTTTGTACTTTTTTGTGGTAATCAGGAAAGATTAAATACACATATTCCATAAAGTGGAAATAAAAGTTAATCATAATTATCAACATATGTGAACTGATATTGGCCTGGAATTTCAAAGTACTTCTTTTCTCTTTTTGATAGAGATGGGGTCTCACTATGTTGCCTGGGCTGGTCTGGGTTCAAGCCATCCACCCACCTTGGCCTCCCAAAGTGTTGGGATTACAGGTGTGAGACACCATCCCCAGCCTTATTTATTTATTTCTGAGGTGGAGTCTTGGTCTGTCGCCCAGGCTGGAGTGCAGTAGCATGATCTCAGCTCCCCGTAAGCTCCACCTCCCGGGTTCAAGCGATTCTCCTGTCTCAGCCTCCGCAGTAGCTGGGATAATACGTGCGTACCAGCATGCCCAACTAATTTTTTGTATTTTTAGTAGAGATGGGAGTTTCACCATGACGGCCAAGGTAGTTTTGAATTCCTGACCTCAAGTGATCTGCCTGCCTCAGCCTCCCAAAGTGCTGGGATTACAGGTGTAAGCCACCGGGCCCAGCCTGTTTATTGTTTTTAAGTCATATCCTTTGCTTTAAAAGCCTCAGAGCATAAGCACAACCAATACAATTGAACCTGAATTACTTTCAAGTACATCTCTCCCCCAAACCTTTCATATTAACTACCATCTATCTTGTAGGCCCTCGACAGTTTATAGTTTTTCCAACTAAGTAAAAAATGAAATGCCCATCTGCAAAGAATAAGAACTTATTTTTTGGAAAATATAGGTATTTGTTTTTTCCCACTCTGGCCAATATCAACCTCACCTGCTCTAACTACATTTATAGTTATAGTGCTTACTTACAGGAAATAATTTGCATTCTAAATTTTTAAACTTGCTGTTTCCACAATCACAATGAAAATTTCTGAAAAAAGGAGAAAAAGCCAATTTTATTTTTCTTCTTACAAAATCCAATTTAAAATTTCTTCAAGCATTCAAGCACATAATAAGACTATAATTCTGGAAATTAATATACACAAAAGCAAACAAAAGCAAATATTTATATCACATACACACAAACACACACAAGTAAAATGATGGCAGAGAAAGATGGTTAGTTTGAGTTTGTGCCATATGTTTTTAAAGGCTCTAGAAACAATTCTTTCTAATTATATTATATAAAATAATTATATTAAATTTCACTAGTACAACTGCTTTGCATGAAAAAACAAGATGAGGAAAAAAGTGTAGATGGAAAAGAATGCATACATTTAGAAAGTATTTAATAACAACTTCTGACTATGTTTACCTTTTTGTGTATAGCTCAAATAGTTTGTGACTTCCATGACATTCGTAACTGCAAGCTAAACAAATTCCTGCGGGTTCTTCTCCCTCTGGGGTGCAGGTACTACAGGCATATAGTGCTTGTCTCTTTACTAAGCCCTAAAAGACAGACCAAAAATGGAAAAGAGAATTAATGTAATAGCATGGTTTATATAATACTCACACTAGGAACTGAAAAATAATTAAAATCAGATTATCTGTGGTCAAGATCATTCTGTAAAAACTATTAAGACAAAGAAGTTTACACAACAGAGAATCAACCAAAACACAGTTGCACGTTTCACATCTATACTAGCGATTTTCTCATGCAAGCACTTTCTTCTTTCTTTCTAATTTATTTTTTGCAGAGATGAGGTCTTGCTATGTTGCCCAGGCTGATCTCAAACTCCTGGGCTCAAGCAATTCTCCGCCTTGGCCTTCCAAAGTGCTGGGATTACAAGCATTAGCCACAATGCAAACCAACATTTCTTAAAGTGATAGGAAGTCTGAATTTGTCAGCCAGCTGTGAATAAATCAATCTGTTTAATCATTTTAACATGTGAAAACATAGGAGCATATGTATAGGTTTATATAATATCATACTTTCATCCTGGAAAATGTTTGTAAATCTACCAAAGAGATAATCAACACATGCAAAGAATCCCTTTGATTTTTAGGAGATGCATGCTTAAGTATTTAGAGGTATAGTGTCATCAGGTGTGCAACTTATTTTTAAATAGTTCAAAAATTTAAAACAACAAATTGTAAATAGAAAAGGAGACAAAACAATGTGACAAAATGTTAAAAGTGAATATGTATGCGGAGTACAGTGGCTCATGCCTATAATCCTAGCACCTTGGGAGGCTGAGGCAGGGTGGGTGGGGAATCACCTGAGGTCAGGAGTTTAAGACCAGTCTAGTCAACGTGGTGAAATCCCATCTCTGCTAAAAATACAAAAATTAGCTGGGCATGGTGGTGGGCGCCTGTAATCCCAGCTACTCGGGAAGCTGAGACAGGAGAATCGCTTAAACCCCGGGAGGTGGAGGTTGCAGTGAGCCAAGATTGCCCCATTGTACTCCAGCCTGGGTGACAATGGTGAAATTTTATCTCAAAAAAAAAAAAAAAAAAAAAAAAAAAGTGAATATGAATAAAAGGTATACAAGTGTTCATAATATTATTATTTCAATTTATCGGTAGATTAAAAATGCTTCAGGCCAGGTGGGGTCACTCAGGCCTGTAATCCAAGTACTTTGGGAGGCCGAGGTGGGCAGATCACCTGAGGTTGGGAGTTCAAGACCAGCCTGACCAACATAGAGAAACCCTGTCTCTACTAAAAATACAAAACTAGCCAGGCATGGTGGCGCATGCCTGTAATCCCAGCTACTAAGGAGGCTGAGGCAGGAGAATTGTTTGAACCTAGGAGGCAGAGGTTGTGGTGAGCTGAGATCGTGCCATTGCACACCAGCCTGGGCAACTAGAGCAAAACTGTCTCAAAAGAAAGCAAAGCTTTCATAAATCTTAACAATGTTAAAAAACAAACAAAGCTTCAAAATAAAAAGCTTAAAGAAAAATAGGCAAAGCTTTCATAAATCTTAACAATGTTACCTTCCTCTAGGGAAGGAAGAAGATGGACAAGGAGGCTTCTGGGATGCCAGTAAGATTCTATTTCTTTTCTTTTTTTAAAGTTCCATTCCAATGAGCCTTTTGCACTCCTAATATTCTAGTTGTTGAACTGGGTGGTGAGAACATGCACACTTTCCTTTCAAGCTGTGTACATGATTTGTGCAAATTTCTGTATTTTTAAACCACAATAAAAAGAAAATATTAAGGAAATCCATTTTATAAAGGTAACTACACTTCAAAAATACTTTACATGTAGATTTAGAACTTTTCCTTTTTTTCAACGAAAGCAGGGGAAAAATTGTTTTAGTGGTGAGCAAAGGCTTTAAAATACCTGGGGCTATGTGTGGATATCAGGTTTACTCAACACTTTGCAGTCTAAACTAAACCTGGTCAACAATGACAACTGGTATTATGATCTCAGTTCACACCACATAAGGAATGCAAGTCTCTCCCCTCATCTCTCCAGTGTTCCGGCTCACGCCTCTGCCTAGGTAACACTTCTTTCTACCAATTCTCATTCTTTGTCAGTTTTCTTCCTACCCATCCTTTTCCATTTTTGCACCTCGAAGTATAGGGTGAGTCACTAAACACCACGTCACACCCCCTCAAACACTTGCTCACTCACAACGTCTTCCAAATGCCAAACAGATCCTTTTCTCCTGTCTCCCCTCCCTTGACAGAGTCCCTTGCTGTTCTGTTTCCGGTCTATTGCCAGGGGAGGGAGCGGACTGCAAATAGACATGGGTACTTGCTTCATTTTGCCAAAAAAGAAAGAAAGAAAAAGTACTAGCTAGCACTTGTCAAACTAAATTGCAGAGGAACAAGCTGTCAAGGAGCTCACCGCAAATCCCTATGGATTTGAAAATCTCTTTAACCTGACGCTCCCATTCAGTTCCCTAAAAAATAAATAAATTATTAGGATGGGAAGAGCAAGGACAAAGATGTCTGGACCTGAGAGGTCACGGGGTGGTTTCGTGAAAAGCAGTGGGGCACCAAGAAGAAGCTGGAGAGGAGGCACAGCGGCTCAAGGACCCAACCAGGCGGGCCGGACGGAGTTAGAGAAAGGGGAGAGGGGGGCCCCTGCTGGACACAGGCTGAAGGGGGCCCAGGAGGCTGGGGATAAAAGGGCAGAGTGGGCTTGGGGTGAGGAAGCGGCAGACGAACGGCGGCCCCGGACCACCACTGAGGAAACGACTGCGGCAGCGGGAATAGGGACAGCCCAGCCGCGAAGGGGGAGGTTCGGCGGGAGCCTGGGGAGACGAGGCCCGGGTCGCACGCCCACCTGCGAGTAGGAGCATTTCTCGGAGTCGCTGCCGCCCAGGACAGCGCACGCCTCATTCTCCAGCTCCTCGTCCTCCTCAAGGACGTCGACCAACGATACGACCGGCTCCAGCTCCGACTGCCGCCCAGCGGCGCCCTCAGCTCCGGCCATCCTCAACTGTCACCCGAACAGCGGCTCGACCCTGGCGGAGGCGGGAAAAGCGGCCGTGAGGGGCGTAGCCGGAGGAGGCGGGGCCCGACCGCCAGAAACCAATGACAAAGAAAAAAAGCGAAGGAAGGGGGAGGAGCGACTTCCGACAAACGGAAGTCACTCCTCTCCCTTCTCCCGCCTGCGCCAGTCGGCGGCTGATTTCCGCCTCCGGGTGGCGCTTTCCCTTGTCGCGTTCTGGAAGCTTAGCGGTCGCCATGGAGCTGCTGGGAGAGTACGTCGGGCAGGAAGGGAAGCCGCAGAAGTTGCGGGTGTCCTGTGAGGCGCCGGGTGGCGGCGACCCTTTTCAGGGCCTATTGTCTGGCGTGGCCCAGATGAAGGAGCTGGTAACCGAATTATTCGGCCCCCTGGTACAGGGGGAAGTGCAACACCGGGTGGCGGCGGCTCCAGACGAGGCCTTGGACGGTGAGCTCTGAGACTGTGCTGCAACGACAGGAGGGCGGGGCGGGCGCCCAGGGGAAATCGGCTTGGGGAGCCTGTGTAGAGTGACAGACTTAGTCAAAGTGAGCCTCGAGGGAAGAAGAATTGCATCTAAAAATTTTTGGTGGGTCGAGGCAGGTGGCCTACGCCTGTAATCCTAACACTTTGGGAGGCCAAGGCAGGAGGATCACTTGAGGTCAGGAGTTCTAGAACAGCCTGGGCAACATATCGAGACCCCATTTATATTATTATTTTAAGAATAAATTTAAAAAATAAAAATTGTTGGCGTTTTCAACATATTTATTTGGACAGCTTCTACTCAAGCATTTCCACGACTCTTACCACTTTTTGATTTATATCACACACAGAAAAAGGAAAAAGTGCCAAATGCCTACTATTATGTGCTAAACCCTGAGCTGAGCCCTGGAGGAAGAATGAGGTGAATGTGACTGAGTTTCTGCCCTCGTTAAACACAAGGGGATTAGACAGGCAGACACTCTTATTAAGAGTGAAAGTGATTCTATGGCCCTCTGTAACTATTGCAAACCCAGAGACCCCAGGAAGGGTTCAGAGAGGACAAGACTTTTGAGCTGGGTGTTGAAGAAAATAGAAAGTTTTACCAGGTGTGAAACTACAAACATGTTTGGAAGAGTGCAGTCTATCGCAGAGTAGGAACAGGTTCTGAAGATTGAGACAGACTTAATTTTAACACGAATTGACTCCCAGGGACTCTCTTGCTATATTCCAGTTCTGCAGGTGCAGTTTGAAAGTAGAAACATGAAGTTTAACTGCATTAATGTTTTTAAATTGTCTCGAATGCAAAACTAGACAGGTTCATTTTAACTGTCCTGAACTAAAAAACCCAAGAACTAGATATTGGAGTCAGGATTTACAATTCTTTAAGAAAAACTTAAACTGTACTTTCCTTCCATCTTGGGAATTACACCTTGATAATATGGATGTTGGCTATACTCAAAAAGAACAACAACAAGTGTTGGCTGGAATGTGAAGAAATTGGAGACCTTGTACATTGTTGGTGGAAATGTAAAACGGTGTAACCATTGGGAAATAGAATTCGGTAGCTCCTCAAAAAGTTGACCTGAAGTTATCACATGACCCAGCAGTTCCACTGGTAGCCCTCAAGAGAACTGGAAACATGTTCTCACAAAAACTTACACATGAATATTCATAGCATCATTATTTATAGTGGCTAAAATGTGGAAACAACAATTGGCTGGGCTTGGCATTACACCTTTAGGAGGTGGGAGGACCACGTGCACCCAAGAGTTTAAAGCTGCAGTGGGCTGATTGCTCCACCGCACTCCAGCCTGGAGGACAAAGTGAGGCCACATCTCTAAAAATAATGATAATTTTAAAAAATAGGAATAATGCAAATATCTATCAACTGATGAGTGCATTAACAAAATGTGGTATATCCCTACAATGGAATATTACTAGCAATAACATGTAATGATGTATTGATATATGCTACAACATGAATGAACCTTGAAAACATTATGCTAAGTGAAAGCCAGACACAAAAGGGTACATGTTATATGATTTTGTTTATATGAATGTACAGAATGGGCAAATCCATAGAGATCAAGTAGATTAGCAAGCCGGGTGCAGTGGTGGGCACCTGTAGTCCCAACTACTCTAGAGGCTGAGGCAGGAGGATCACTTGAACCTGGGAGTGTGAATCTAGCCTGGGTAGCATAGCAAGACCCTGTCTCTAACAAAAATTAAGGGGAAAAAAGGTAGGTTAGTGGTTGCCAAAGGCTGAGGGGAATGGAAAGTGACTGCTAATGGGCATATCATTTATCTTTGGAATGATGAAAGTGTTCTAGAATTAGATAGTGGTGATGGTTGCACAAGCTAGTGAATATACTAAAAACCACTAAGCTGTACACTTTAAAAGTGGATTTTATGATGAATGAATTGATATCTCCAAAAAGGAAAGTGATAGAAAATAAAGATTTTGAACACTGAAATTCTCAAAATCATTTTAATCTAAAATGTCCATGGTTTTATTAGTCCCTAAAGTGAAATGGTTTTACTCTCAACCACTTAAAAAGCTATATATATTTCTTTCAACCACAGAACATATTGTCATACAACAAATATTTATTTTAAAAGGTGATGATGAAGATGATGCAGAAGATGAAAATAACATTGGTAACATAACTAACTTCGATGGACCATCTGCAAAACGGCCAAAACCACCATCTTAACAATAGCCTTTATGACATTAAAAAGACTGCTATTCTATCCTAATTGTCACACTGGGACATTTAAGGAAGACTTATGCTCTAATTTGGAAAAGTATTTGTGTTCTTCTCCTGGGACAATTTTGTCGAAGAGAAAACTAGTTTTTCTGTTTCTGGCAAAGATAGTAAAGGTTTAGAAATAAAATCCATTTTCTTGAGAAATAATTTCAGACCATGGAAAATAGAACATAATGTATAAAATCCTCTAAGTTGGCAACTGAATTTTTACCATTGTTTTCTATTTTTAAAATAACCATTGAATTGTGTGATGTCTACATCTTTTAACTTCTGCTGTTACAAAGAGTACATGTCACGGTTCATAGGCAGTAACATTTCAGAGAACTGACATGAGCAAGTGGTGAAAATTGGGCATTAAATGTAAAAATAACAGTTCTTCATAAATAGAAGGAAAATGAGGAAATAGAAATACTGAAGAGGAGAGTCCTTGAAAGAGACCCAAGGAAACCCTCAATTCACACCCATGTCTGGTATACAGATATGATGCCACTTAATGAATGTGCATAATCTGATGTATTATGTACCTTAAGAGAGCCAGATGGGGTGGGTTATGTTTTTGTGCTGTGATATGGTATAAGGCCTTAAGCAAATATAAGGCCTTAAGTAACCAATCTGTGTTGACTACAATTTAGATCTTTCCTCTCCTTCTGTAGCCATACTTTGATTTTGCTTTAAAAAGATTATTTAGCCAGGCTAATTTTGATTTTGCTTTAAAAAGGTTATTCAGCTGGGCCTGGTGCCATACACCTATAATCCACCACTTTGGGAGGCCAAGGCAGGTGGATCACCAGAGGTCAGGAGTTCAAGACCAGCCTGACCAACATGGTGAAACCCTGTCTCTCCTAAACAAAAAATTAGCTGGGTGTGGTGGTGCATGTCTGTAATCCCAACTACTTGGGAGGATGAGGCAAGAGAATCACTTGAAAATGGGAGGCGGAGGGGTTTCCTCCCGTCTCGAGATCAAAAAGGTTGACAGGCGGGTCTAGTCTGAAGAATCTGGCGATGAAGAAGGGAAGAAGCACAGCAGCGGCATCGTGGCTGACCTCAGTGAACAGAGCCTGAAGGATGGGGAGGAGGACCCAGAAGAAGAACACGAGCTGCCTATGAACATGGAAACCATCAACTGGACAGAGATGCAGAGGATGTTGATTTGAATCACTATCGCATTGGGAAGATTGAAGGATTTGAGGTACTGAAGAAAGTGAAGGCTCTCTGCCTCCGCCAAAATTTAATTAAAGGCATTGAGAATCTGGAGGAGCTACAGGAGAGCTGGATCTTTACAACAACCAGATCAAGAAGATTGAGAATCTGAAGGCGCTAACAGAGCTGGAGATTCTAGATATTTCTTTTAATCTGCTGAGAAACATCTAAGGGATTGACAAGTTGACACAACTGAAAAAACTCTTCTCGGTCAACAAAATCAGTAAAATTGAAAACTTAAGCAACTTACATCAACTACAGATGCTAGAGCTGGGATCTAACTGCATCCAGGCAATCGAAAATATTGACACATTAACCAATCTGGAGAGTTTGTTTTTGGGGAAAAACAAAATTACTGAACTTCAGAATCTGGATGCGCTCACCAACCTGACAGTCCTCAGTATGCAGAGCAACCAGCTGACCAAGATCAAGGGTCTGCAGAACCTGGTGAACCTGCGGGAGCTGCACCTCAGCCACAATGGCATCGAGTTTATCAAGGGCCTGGAGAACAATAACAAACTCATCATGTTGGACATTGCATCAAATAGAATCAAAAGGATTGAAAACATCAGCCATCTAACAGGGCTGCAAGAATTCTGGATGAACAACAATCTTCTTTAGAGCTGGAGCGACCTCGACGAGCTGAAGGGAGCCTGGGGACGGTGTACCTGGAGCGGAACCCCCTGCAGAAGGACCCCCAGTACCGGAGAAAGGTCATGCTCACCCTCCCCTCCATGCGGCAGATCGACGCCACATTCATCAGGTTCTGAATCCTCCTTGCTCCTCACGGTGTCCCTGTCCTCGAAAGAACTGCCCAGCCACAGTTGTTTAACCCACCTGTTGCTCCTGAGGTCGTCACTGTATCAACAGTCACAAACCCAACGGCAATAAAGGCACTGACGATAGCTGACGCATGGTGCCACACACGTTTTCAGATGCCATTGCAATTAAACCTTGCCACACAGTCCTCCTGGGTGAGTGTTGACAGTTACTGTAGCCACACAGAGAATACTGGACACATCATGTTCATTTACTAGAAATTCCTTTATTTCCTCCTCTCAGAAGGCGGTCACAGGCTCCACCTAATCCATGT
The DNA here is from genome assembly GCF_001604975.1 of Cebus imitator. Classification (NCBI taxonomy): domain Eukaryota; kingdom Metazoa; phylum Chordata; class Mammalia; order Primates; family Cebidae; genus Cebus; species Cebus imitator. The sequence goes on along the minus strand of NW_016107508.1, from coordinate 2,522,459 downwards.
GAAACACAGGGCCTGAGAGTGCTTAATGGCATTCACGTGCAGTCCGGGTGGCGCTCGGGGGCTGGCCCGGCTGGCCCCAGTCCTGGTTAGCAGGGTTCAGGCAGGCCTGACCTGCAACAGCTGAGGTTTTTTAGTTTTTTAAATCAGACAAGGCCATTTTTTAAAAATTATGTAAGTTAAAAAAAGCATGGGTAAAAGCTGCCTCAGGCCTGTGTGCTGTGTTCCTTAGAGCTCTCCTTTAACGAGTGCCAGGCAGGCCGACTGCTTTCACGTGTGCCCATCAGTCCTTGCCGCAGCTCAGGTGGGTGTGGGTGAAAGCTCAGGTGTGGGGAGGGTGCCCCATGTCCACACGGTCTGTGCTGCTGCCAGAATGAGAGCCCAGTAAATCTCCAAAGACGGCCTCCAAGGATCTGAACTCTTGGCCACTTGTGTAGTGGCTTCCTGTTCTCACCCCATTGTTGTTTTGACTTTTTTTTTTTTT
>NW_016107508.1:2517644-2521113 GCF_001604975.1 Cebus imitator | reverse complement strand
TTTAGACAGGGTTTCACTCTGTCACCCAGGTGGAGTGCAGTGGCACGATCTTGGCTCAGTCACTGCAGCATCCTCATCCCAGTCTCAGGTGATCCTTGCACCTCAGCTTCCCGAATAGCTGGGACCACAGGTATGCACCAGCACACCTGGCTAATTTTTTGTATTCTTTGTAGAGACAGTTTTACCACATTACCCAGGCTGATCTAGAACTCCTGGATTCAAAGGATCTGCCCTCCTCAGCCTCCTAAAGTCCTGGGATTACAGGTGTGAGCCACTGTGCCCAGCCTAGTCAACTTTTATGAATCACTTTTATTATTAAAACTTTTAAGTGAAATTCAATTTATACACCGTTTCTTATCCTTGAAATATTGTTTCACTTGGAACAGCAGGCTTCCATTAAGTACTCTTAGGCAATCAAAACAATGCCAACTAGAAAAAGTTATAGATGTTCCTGGACCTAAGACAAAAAAAAAAGTTATAGATGGTCAGAAATTATCTTTGTTTCGTTTATGATATTTCTAATATTTAACTTATTTATTATAGTACTATTATCTCTATACAATTATTAAAGAAAAAAGCTGGCCGGTTGTCGGGGCTCATACCTGTAATCCCAGGACTTTGGGAGGCCAAGGCGGGCAGATCACCTGAGGTCAGGAGTTCGAGACCAGCCTGACCAACATGGAGAAACTCTGTCTCTACTAAAAATACAAAATTAGCTGGGCCTGCTGGCACATGCCTGTAATCCCAACTACTTGGGCGGCTGAGGCAGGAGAATCGCTTGGACCAGGGAGGCAGTGGTTGCGGTGAGGTGAGCCAAGATCACCCCATTGCACTCTAGCCTGGGCCACAAGAGTAAAACTCTGTCTCAAAAAAAAAAAAAAAAAAAAAATTTACCTGTGTATTTTGAAAATAGATCACATTGTTAAATTGGTATCTGAACCTTTTCTCTGAACATTTTATGTTTCCTTCTTTGGAAAATATGTTTATAAAGAAGAAATTTCAAGATAATATTTGTGTTTGTGGCCCAGTGTTTTTAGATTCTGATTTGTAAGGTTGGTCTTTTAATTAATTTTAATACTGATTTCAATTCTGTCTTCTTCATAAGTAGGCTACATGTTTGACAAAGATGGGCCAGTATAGAAGAAATGCCAAGTTTTCTAATCTGCTGCTGCCCTTGGGTCTCACCCAGGCTGGAGTACACTGGCACAGTTAGGTCACTGCAGCCAGGAATTCCTGGGCTCCTGTGAGCCTCCCACTACAGCCTCCCAAGCAGCCAAGCACTAGGTGTGTGCTAACATGCCGGGCTAATTTTTTTTTTTTTGAGATGAGTTTTACTCTTTTTGCCCAGGCTGGGTGAAATGGCATGGTCTCAGCTCACTGCAACCTCCACTTCCTGGGTTCAAGCAGTTCTCCTGCCTCAGCCTCCCAAGTAGCTGAGCTATAAGCACCCACCACTATGCCCAGCTAATTTTTGAATTTTTAGTAGAGACGGGGTTTCACCATGTTGGCCAGGCTGGTCTTGAACTCCTGACCTTAGGTGATTCGTTAACCTTGGCCTCCCAAAGTGCTGAGATTACAGGCGTGAGCCACCATGCCCAGCTGCCAGGCTAATTTTTAAATTTTTTTGTAGAGATGGGGTCTTGCTTTGTAGCCCTGGGTGGTCTCAAAACTGGCTTCAAGTGGTCCTCCTGTCTTGGCCTCCCAAAGTGCTAGGATTATAGGCATGAGACACCACACCTGGCAAATTTGCTTTCTATGGTACAAATAGCCACAGGCAAGCAGAATAAAGTTACTCTTTGAAACAGCTCCAACTTTACTTTTGAACAGGAAAGTCAACAGCACAATCCTACCTAAAAATAAGCTTGACATTAGACTTAGATAAATCTTTTAAAATGTGAAACATATGGAATTTATGCAAGATAGATGTGTTTTCTAAAAGTAAGTCTTTTTGCGTCACAGTAAGAAATGTTTATTTTAATAATAGAATTCTGTGGCCAAGGACAAGAACTTTTACTCTCTTATAATAAGTTGTGGTTGCTTGGCTATAGTATTAGTTGGTGCAAAAGTAATTTTAGAACATTTAAACCTTTTTTTTTTTTGAGAATAGAGTCTCGCTCTGCTGTCTAGGCTGTAGTGCAGTGGCGTAATCTCGGCCCACTACAGCCTCCGTCTCCTGGGTTCAGGTGATTCTCCCACCTCAGTCCCTTGAGTAGCTGGGATTACAGGTGTGTACCACCACACCCGGCTAATTTTTGTATTTTTAGTAGAGACAGGGTTTCACCATGTTGGTCAGGCTGGTCTCGAACTCCTGACCTTGTGATCCATCCTCCTTGCCCTCCCAAAGTCTTGGGATTACGGGCGTGAGCCACCGCACCCGCCCATTGAAACCTTTTTGGGAAGAAAAATTTACTTTGAAAACATAGGGAAAAAAAAGTATGGGAGGAAATCAATTCCCCCCACCTTCCCATTTAGAAATGGGCATTCAGAATCAGAGAATTTTTTTTCTTTTTTTGAAATGGTCTCTGTCACTCAGGCTGGACTGCAGTGTCATGATCATAGCTCACTGCAAATTTGAACTCTTAAGGGCTCAAGCAGTCTTGAGTTCAATAGCTCAAGATTTTTGAGGGTTCAAGCAATCTTCCCAGTTAGCCTGTAGAGTAACCGGGACTACAGGTGCATGCAACCATGCTTGGCTAATTTTTTTAAATTTTTTGTAGAGACAGTGAGGCGGGGGGCCTCAATTACGTTGCCTAGGCTGGTCTTGAACTCCTGGCCTCAAGTGATCCTCCTGCCTCACCCCAAGAGCTTGGATTGTAGGCCTGAGCCACCACGCCCAGCTTAGACTCAGGATTTATGCTTCTGCCACTAGTTGCATTTCAAATCCTGGGCCAAGTGACATCCTTTGTCTATCTACTTCTTATCCTTTAGGTTTCAGTTTAAACATTTGCTGTAGGAGAACTTTTAAATTTTTTTTAATTGAGAAGGCCTGTACTTTAAAAGAAATAAAGTTTATGTTTTCTTCCAAATGAGAAAATCAGTTGGAGATGTCTGTGGCCCTCAATTTATTATGTAGTACTTTTATCTACTTTCTATTTAACCTAAAGATACAACTACTTCTCAGTGAAGTTGTTCAATCAATTTAAGTGTAGATTATCATCTATTATATTGCAATAAGATCCATACATAAGACAACCTGAGGCCGGGTGCAGTGGCTTACGCCTGTAATCGCAACACTTTGGGAAGCCAAAATGGGCAGATCACCTGAGGTCAGGATTTCGAGACCAGCCTGGCCAACATGGCAAAAACCTGTCTCTGCTAAAAATACAAAAAATTAGCTAGGCATCATGGTGTGCACCTGTAATCCCAGCTACTAGGATGGCTGAGGCAGCAGAATCATTTGAGCCTGGGAGGCAGAGGTTGCAGTGAGCCAAGATGGTGGCCACTGCACTCCAGCCGGGTGACAGCAAGA
>NW_016107508.1:2500309-2517244 GCF_001604975.1 Cebus imitator | reverse complement strand
CCCCATCTTAAAAAAAAAAAAAAAAAAGATTAGTAAATGTGATTCATAAGAACTAAAATTTCTGAACATTCTGTAAATGTGGTCAAAATAGAAACAGGGAAAAAGTATTTAGTATTTTTGAACCAATGACTAAGAATAAATTCTTTTATGTAGATCTCTTATGTACAAGTCAGGAAAATACAACAGAGAAATAGGCAAAGGAAAGGAACCACAACATTACAGAAGAAATACACATAGCTTTTCAGTGAAAAAAGTGCACTTCAAAGAAGTTATAATACCCACAAAGTAATTCTATTTTTTACTTTTCAGACTAAAAAATCAAGTTTTGATGCAGTATTGCGCTAGAAAGGATGTGAGGGCTATATTGATGGCGAGAGTGTAAATTGCTATAAGCTCTTAGTCAAGTTGACAATTCTGGTTAGAATGTTAAATGTATGTGCTCTTTGACTCAGCAATTTCATGTATAGAAATTTGTCCTACAGAGTAACACACATTCACAAAGATCTGTTTATGACTATTTGTCGCAGCATTAGGCTAGAAACAACCTAAATGTTTGTCAGAAGATCATAATTAGATAAAAATAGAGGAAACTTAGTACAACAATATTGTGCAGCCATGAAAAAAACTAAGGTATAGTTCTATACGCTGTTAAGGACCAATCTCTGAGATACGTTAAATAAAAACTAGCAAGATAGAGAACTGTATAAAATGCTACTATTGGGAAATGTAAGCTAGATATACATGTATCTCTGAAAGAATAGCCCAACTACCTCTGGGAAGAGGGAGTAGCAGTTGGGAGTGAGGGAGATTTTTCATTTTATGCCCTTTTGTTCTTTTTCCATTAAAAAAATTTTGTATGTAATTTTCTGCATGAATACAGATGTTATTTTGAAACTTTCCATTTTTAATTTTTATAAAAAGTTATGCTTGAGATTTAATAAGAACAGACCAGCCATATTAACAGTTTAAAACACTGTCATGGCTGGATGCAGTGGCTCACGCCTGTAATCCCAGCACTTTGGGAGGCTGAGGTGGGCAGATCAAGAGGTCAGGAGATAAAGACTGTCCTGTCTAACACTATGAAACCCCATCTCTACTCAAAATATAAAAAATTAGCTGGGCGTGGTGGCACACGCCTGTAGTCCCAGCTACTCGGGGGGCTGAGGCAGGAGAATTGCTTGAACCCAGGAGGCGGAGGTTGCAAGTTACTCCAGCCTGGGTAACAGAGCAAGACTCCGTCTCAAAAAAACAAACAAAAAACAACCACTGTCATGTTAGTAATTCAAGGAAAAAAATAACCAGTTCAAACTTTAAAAGCAAAGCAAAAAAAAAAAAAAAAATCCACATTTTCCATTCAACTGCTTTGTCAGAAGATGGAGGAAAAGCCCAGTGTGGTGTCTCACACCGGTGATCCCAGCACTTTGGGAGGTGGAGATGGGAGGATCCCTTTAGTCCAAGAGTTCAAGACAAGCCTGGACAACAGAGCGAGACCTTGTCTCAAAAAACAAGAAAAAAAATAATAATGGAACTTCCAGAGAGTAAGAGAGCTGGGCTAAATATGAAATAAGATACCATAAAAAAAGAGAAGAGATATTTCTAAAACCAATGTGCCTAACCTTGAAAAAAATGGTCCTATAGCCAGTATATTATTTTCAAAGTATAAAATGAATTTCACAATGTTGCTGTAAATCCTTACACTTCTCAGGTGACCTTAGAGATCAGAATCGCTCTATTTAAAGACATGGCCCAGGAAACTGAAGTTAGACAGCTTCTATCTAAATATTTTAAAAAGTAGCAGCTGACATTGGGATAGTAACAGGCCATTGGGGTGCAGTTTTAAATAGAGATTTATTCCAATGCCAAAAATTCTACTGGGAATGGAAGTACCTTCTAGAAACAGTAGTTTAAATGAGTGCTTTACGGGTCCAAGATATTGAACACCAGAGTACTGGAATTCTATACTATAGCTCTAAGAGTTGTGACACAGCTGGGCGCAGTGGCTCATGCCTATAATCCCACCACCTTGGGAGGCCAAGGCAGGCCGATCATCTGAGGTCAGGAGTTCAAGACAAACCTGACCTATATGGAGAAACCCCGTCTCTATTAAAAATACAAAAAGTTAGCTGGGCATGGTGGCCCATGCCTGTAATCCCAGCTACTCGGAAGGCTAAAGCAAGAGAATCACTTGAACCCAGGAGGTGGAGATTGTGGTGAGCTGAGATCATACCACTCCACTCCAGCCTAGGTAATAAGAACTAAACTCCATCTCAAAAAAAAAAAAAAAAAGAGTTGCAACATTTGGCCAGGCACAGTGGCTCACACCTGTAATGCCACCACCTTGGGAGGCTGAGGCAGGAGGATTGTTTGAGCCCAGGAGCTTGAGACTAGCCTGGGCAACATAGCAAGACTGCATCTCTTTTTTTTGAGATGGAGTTTCGCTTGTTGCCCAGGCTGGAATGCAGTGGTGCCATCTCGGATCACCCCAACCTCTGCCTCTCAGGTTCAAGCAATTATCCTGCCTCAGCATCCCAAGTAGCTGGGATTACAGGCATGCACCATCACGCTCAGCTATTTTGTATTTTTTATAGAGACGGGGTTTCTCCATCTTGCTCAGGCTGGTATCGAACTCCTAACTTCAGGCGATCCGCTCACCACAGCCTCCCAAACTGATGGGATTGCAGGTTTGAGCCACCATGCCCAGCCAGATATTAACTTTTAACCTTTATTCTATCTGGACAGTGAACTAGGTTGTTTTGGAGTCTAGCAAGATAAGTGTTCCATGGCAACAAGAATTACTCATTCAATAAAAAGTTACTGAGCAACTACTATATGCTAGGTACCATTCTAGGCATAGGGCCTGCAGCAGTGCACAGAGACAAAATTTCTGCTCCTATAGAGTTTAGATTCTGACAAAATGTATAACAGTACATAATGATAAGTGCTGTGGAGAAAAACAGGTAAAGTGGATGCTTAATTTTAAATAAGGGTCATCAGAGGCACCCTCACTAAAGTGACATTTCAGCAGGCCAGAGTGAAGCATCCAGGTAGAAGACACACTGAGTGTAGAGGCCCTGAATCAAGAATCAGCAGGAAGACCATTGCGGCTGCAGTGGAGTCAGAGGCAGAGGGATTAGTAGAAAATGAAGTCAAGGGCTGGATGTGGTGGCTCGTGCCTGTAATCCTAGCACTTTGGGAGGCTGAGGCAGGCAATCATGAGGTCAAGAGATTGAGACCATCCTGGCCAACATGGGAAAACTCCCTCTCTACTAAAAATATAAAAATTAGATGGGTGTGGTGGCACACGTCTGTAGTTCCAGCTACTTGGGAGGCTGAGGCAGGAGAATCACTTGAACCCAGGAGGTGGAGGTTACAGTTAGCTGAGATCACGCCACTGCACTCCAGCCTGGTGACAGAGCAAGACACCATCTCAAAAAAAAAAAAAAAAAAAAAAATTAGGTCAAGGGCAGGGCAGGGCCACTTATGAATTGCCAGAACTTCCCATGGCAAGGACTTTGCCTTTCATTCTGAGAAGGGAAGCTATGGGAGGACTTTCTTTTTTTTTGAGATGGAGTTTCGCTCTTACTGCCCGGGCTGGGGTGCAATGGCGCGATCTTGGCTCCCCGCAACCTCTACCTCCCAGGTTCAAGTGATTCTCTTGCCTCAAGATTTTTGAGAGGAATAACATTTTAAAAGGATCCCCCTGGCCACAGGAATGATAATAGACTCGTAGGAAACTCGAAGAACAGATTTTGGTGAGTAGAAAGATCAGCAACTTAGATTTGCATAGGTTCAATTTCATGTATCTGGTAGGACATCTTACCAAGCACCATGTCAAGGCCTGTCAGCCAATTGGATAGTCAAGTCTGGAGCTCAGGAGAGGGATCCAAGGTAGTGACATAAATTCATATATTTATTTATTTTGAGACAGGCTCTCGTTCTGTCGCCCAGGCTGGAGTACAGTGGTGCAGTCTCCATTCACGGCAACCTCCACCTCCCAGGCTCAAGTGATCCTCCCTTATATGCCTCCCAAGTAGCTGGAATCACAGACACGCGCCACCATGCCCAACTAATTTTTGTATTTTCATTTATTTATTTTGAGACAGAGTCTTGCTCTGTTGCCAAGTCTGGAGTGCAGTGGCGCGATCTCTACTCACTGCCACTTCCGCCTCCCAGGTTCAAGCAATTCTGCCTCAGCCTCTTGAGTAGCTGGGACTACAGGCGCATGCCACCATGCCCGGCAAATTTTTTGTATTTTTATTAGAGATCATGTTAGCCAGGATGGTCACGTGCTCCTGGCCTCATGTGATCTGCCCACCTTGGCCTCCCAAATTGCTGGGATTATAGGCATGAGCCATGGATGAGATGTCCAAAGGAGATACACAAAAAAAGAACTGGGGCACACCAACATTTAGAGGTCGAGCAGATCCCCAACAAGGAACCAGCAAAGACTTGAGGGCTTCTGAGGGCCAGGAGTGGTGGGCTAATGCCCGCAATCCCAGCACTTTGGGAGGCCAAGGTAGGCAGATCACTTGAGGTCAGGAGTTAGAGACCAGCCTGGCTAGCATGATGAAACCCCGTCTCTGCTAAAAATACAAAAATTAGCTGGGCATGGTGGTGCTGTGGTCCCAGCTACTTGGGAGGCTGAGGTAGGAGGATTGCTTGAACCCAGGAGGTTGATGGAGGCTGCAGTAAGCCGAGATCGTGCCACTGCACTCCAGCCTGAGCAACAGAGCAAGAGCTTGTCTCAAAAAGGAAAAAAAAAAAAGCTGGTGAGGAAGGCGGCAAACCAGGAAAATATATAGGACGGGATCATCTAATATATGGTGCCACATGTGCTATTTAATAAGAATTTAAAACCCAGTTTCTCAGTCACATTAGCCACATTTTTTTTTTTTTTTTAATAGAGACAGGGTCTCACTGTTGCCCAGGCTGGGGTATAGTGGTATGATGACCATAGCTTACCACAGTTTTGAATGCCTGGGCTCAGGGGATCTTTCCGCCTTAGCTTCCCAAGTAGTCAGCATACAGGTGTGAGTCACCACACCAGGCTCATGTTATCCACGTTTCAAGGGCTCCTTTCAGGTGGCTATGGCTACTGTTTGGACAGCAAAGAAACAGAACATCGCCATTATTGCTAAAGTTCTACTGGCCAGTACTGGTCCAGAAGACAACTGAAGAAAGTATCTCAAGGACAGGGAGTGTCAAAAATGGCTTATAGCTGGGCGCGGTGGCTCACGCCTATAGTCCCAGCACTTGGGGATGCAGATGCGGGGGTATCATGAGTTCAGGAGATTGAGACCATCCTGGCCAACTTGGTGAAGCCCCTTCTCTACTAAATTAAAAAAAAATTAGCTGGGTGTGGTGGTGTGCGCCTGTAGTCCCAGCTACTCTGGAGGCTGAGGCAGGGGAATCGCTTGAAGCCAGGAGGCGGAAATTGCAGTAAGCTGAAATCACACCACTGCACTCCAGCCTGGCGAGAGTGAGACTCCATCTCAAAAAAAAAAACAAAAAAACTGCTAACAGTAATTTGAGGACTGAGACCTGACCATTGGATTTGGTTATGTGAAAGTGACCAGCAACTTCCTGACAGGACAGCAGTTTTGGTAGAGTGGGAGGCAAAAACCTGACAAGTATCTTCAGGACAAACTGGAGGAGAGGACTTGAAATCAAGAGGCGACTCTGAAGATGTGCAATTAGGACGGCTAGGGTGAATTTAACTGCAACATATTTGTTGAAGCTGTTCCAAAGATAAGCACAACTCTCATAACAGTTGAGTTTTTGGTAAACGGCGCATAAAAACCCCATGGACCAGTGATTTGCAACCCTGAGAGAATCATTTGAAGATTGCTTGGGGTCCATCCCAGAGATGTAACTGGTTGGAAAGGGACGCCGGCATTGTTTAAATGTAAGTTTTCCTTGGGAAATTCTAATGTACATACAGCTACAGTCCAAGACCTACTCACTGCCTTAGACCAAAGCATAAATATGAATGCATGATAATTCCCAATCATGGTCCAAAATTATATTGAACTTCTTATATCAGAAAATTTATTAAATGATGGCACATATTTGATGCAAAGATGAGACATGGCATTGCAGTAAGTTTTTCTGACAGTGTTTTGGAGACTGAGAATGTTAAATCCATCAAATGGAAATCAACACTAGATAATCTTTTTTTTTTTTTTTTTGAGACAGAGTTTCACTCTTGTTGCCCAGGCTAGAACTAGAATGCAATCTCGGCTCACTGCAACTTCCGCCTCCTGGGTTCAAGCAATTCTCCTGCCTCAGCCTACTGGGTAGCTGGGATTACAGGCATGTGCCACCATACCCAGCTAGTTTTGCATTTTTAGTAGAGACAGGGTTTCTCCACGTTGGTCAGGCCAGTCTCAAACTCCACACCTCAGATGATCTGCTCGCCTCAGCCTCCCAAAGTGCTGGAATTACAGGCATGACCACCGCGACCTGCCAATAATCTTAAAAAAAGAAAAAAAGAAAAAAAGACTAACCCTATTCACCATGAACAAATGTGCTGGTTTCATTTCTTTGTGGGCAGAGTTACTCATAGGAGCATTTTATCTGATGACTCAACTTCCCCAAAGGAAAGCTTTCTGTTAACTGTAAAAACTTTGAAATAGAATCGAATTCTAACTTTTAGGGAATCACAACTTTTACTCTAAAACTGGTATTATGAGCAATTTAATATTAAAAAGGAGACAACTTAAAAACTGGTAGCATCTTTAAAACCAGAAAATTTACATGGGGACTAAAGTTCCATGAATTACGTGTTTCTGTAATTCCGTTTTCTATTCCCTATACTGGCACTTTTGAAAAAATAAAATATCTGGCATATTTCAGTGAAAAATCTCAACAGGATTACTTTATTTCACATATAGTTGCAAATAAAATCACCTATAAAATCCTTGTAGGATATAGCTCTGTTTTTCTCATCTCTGGAAGTTTGAGTGTTTACTAGTTATGAATCCTTAGAATGTTTGTCCCCTCTTTAAAATCCCTGAAGCACTTATTATACTTGCCATTCATCTCACTAAGTAATCCTGTACTCACTGCTTTTTGTACTGTGATATGAATATGAAATAAATGGGTTGGGTGCGGTGGCTCACACCTGTCATCCCAGCACTTTGGGAGGCCAAGGCAGGTGGATCACCTGAGGTCAGGAATTCAAGACCAGCCTGACCAACATGCGAAACCCCGTATCTACTGAAAATACAAAAATTAACCGGGTGTAGTGGCGTACGCCTGCAATCCTAGCTACTCAGGAGACTGAGGCAGGAAAATCGCTTGAACCCAAGAGGTGGAGGTTGCAGTGAGCTGAGACCACGTCATCACACTCCAGCCTGGGTGACAGAGCAAGACTGTCACTCTGACTCAAAAAAGAAAAAAAAAAAAGAAAAAAGAAAAGAAAAAAATTATGATCTGCTATCATATATAGATCTCCTAGCCATCAATTTCAACCTCTTCCTCAGTCTAAGAGCTAACAGATTAAAAACTGTATTTAACTTTTCCCTCTTTACCTAAAAAAATGCTTTGAACTATTAAATAGCCACAAACTAGAAATAATCCATAACTTGGATAAATAGTTCCTAAATAATCAAAAAGCAGATTAAACCTGTAATCTGAAATTTAGTAATTACATCTGGAAATACTACATTTACTACATTAATCCTACTTTAATTATTTTAATATTTCTACTATCAAGGCAAAAGGCAATATAATCTTCAAAGACAGAGATGGACTGAACATTTGCTTACCAAATCCCAAAATACTAGAATTTGAAGTATAAAAAGAGATGATTCTACTTCATTAAAAAGGAATTACTACCTTACAATACCAGTGGCAAACTCACAACTTTGCATTACATAAAGCATTTTTTTGGGGGGAAAGGAATTTTGCTCTGTTTCCCAGGCTGGAGTGCAGCGGCACAATCTCAGCTCACTGCAATGTCTCCCTCCCGGGTTCAAGTGATTCTCCTTCCTCAGCCTCCCAAGTAGCTGGGATCACAGGCACACACCACCAGCCCTGGCTAATTTTTGTATTTTTAGTAGAGACGGGGTTTCACCATGTTGGCCAAGCTGGTCTCGAACTCCTGGCCTGTAGTGATCTGCCCACCTCAGCCTCCCAAAGTGCTGGGAGTAGCATGAGGCACCCCTTTTTAATAGAAATGAGGTCTCACCAAGTTGCTCAGGCTCATCATGAACTCCTGGGCTCAGGCAGTCCTCCCATCTCTGCCTCCCAAAGTGCTGGGATTACAAGTGTAAGCCATCACACCCAGCCTACATAAAGCGTTTATAAAACAAACAAAAAAAACCCTGAAATAGTTTTCTTAAATCACTGCCTCAAGACTAATAAAACTGGAAATTCTCAGTGATTTTCCTCAAATTACTTTTTTGAGAAGCAGTACAGGATGGTAAGCTGGAGATCAGAAGCTGACATCCTGGGTTCAAACCTTGGCTCTTCCACTTCCTGGCTGTGTGACTGTGGACAAGTTATTCCTATGTGTTTCAGGTTCCTTCTTCTGTAAAACACTACTAGTAGCAATATAATACCTGCCTCACAGGACTGTTGTGAAGAATAAATGTAAAATACTCAAAAGATGCAAGGGATTTTGTCATCTGACCCTCACAGAAACAGGTATTTCAAACTGCTGCTTACTTTGAGAATTCCATGTATTGTATCAAAAGATGTATCATTTCAGTAACTAGACCTTTGGAGGCAATGAGATAAATGGGACCAATTTATCTGAAGGATCTGATCTGCTACTTTTGCATCACAAAGGTACCTGCTTTATTTTTTAAGTAAAAGCTTATAATGGAATATTCAGCCTTCCTTTCTGGTTCAGTCAGATGGAGTAGAAAGATGAGGTTGCTAGGAAACTTTCAGATTTCTAGTAGACAGTTGAAGAAAAACTTGTCAATAATATTGCCATTTCCATTCTTTGGCATAACTGGGCAAACAGTACCCAGTGCTAAAACATTTGTCATTTGTGAGAAGCACTATGCCTCTGTGGTTAGTAATGAAAGCATGAGAAGGCCTGGTTATAGCCCTGGCTCTGCTACTTGCTGTGACCTTTGGCAAGTGACTTGACTTCTCTGCCTGTTTCCTTATCTGTGAAATTTGGATAATAATAGACATCATGAGTTAATTTCCATAATGCTTTTAGAATAGGGCCCAACAGAATAAGCACCAAAGTGTTAAGATTATTAAAAGCATAAAATGTTTTCCAGTATTAATGACATAACTATATAAAAATATATCTTGGGCTGGGTGCAGTGGCTCATACCTGTAATCCCAGCACTTTAGGAGGCTGAGGTGTGCAGATCACGAGGTCAAGAGATTGAGACCATCCTGGCCAACATGGTGAAACCTGTCTCTACTAAAAACACAAATATTAGCTGGCCATGGTGGTGCGTGCCTGCACGTGCCTATAGTCCCAGCTACTCGGGAGGCTGAGGCAGAAGAATCGCTTGAACCCAGGAGGTACAGGTTGCAGTGAGCCAAAATTGCACCACTGTACTCCAGCCTGGCAACAGAGCGAGACTCTGTCTCAAAAAATATATATATACAAATGTACATATACACACAAATAGATACATATATATATACATACACATATATATATACACACACACACATATATATATATATATATATATTGATCTTACACAGAAAGAATCAATTCTACTGTGTCCATGTATTAGTTATTTGTATTAGTACCAGATGTGAGGCAGTACATATGCAAAGGAGAAGGTACAAGGATCACATCTTGATGTAATTAACCTCCTGCCTGAAGAGCTGACTTTGGGCCAGGAAAGAAAATCAGAAAGATTATGACTTGATAGTATATTTAGAGGGATCTCATGCATCGGATAAGGACTGGACGAAATTACCTGCTACAGTCTGGGCGTGGTGGCTCATGCCTGTTATCCTAGTACTTTGGGAGGCTGAGGTGGATCACTTGAAGTCAGGAGTTCAAAACCAGCTACTAAAAAATACAAAAATTAGCCGGGCATGGTGGTAGGTACCTGTAATCCCAGCTACCTGGGAGGCTGAGGCAGAAGAGTAACATGAGCTTGGGAGGCAGGGGTTGCAGTGAGCCGACATTGCGCCACTACACTCCAGCCTGGGCGGCAGAGCAAGGCTCTGTCTCAAAATAAATAAATAAATAAAATTAAATGAACACAGCTGGACATGGTGGCACACACCTATAATCACAGCACTTTGGGAGGCTGATGCAAGCGCATCACCTTAGGTGAGGAGTTTGAGACCAGCCTGGCCAACATGATGTAAACCCATCTCTACTAAAAATATAAAAATTAGCCAGGCATGGTGGCAGTTGCCTGTAATCCCAACTACTTGGGAGGCTGAGGCAAGAGAATCGCTTGAATCAGGATGTGGAAGTTGCAGTAAGCCACTGCACTCCATCTTGGGCAACAGAGCAAGGCTCCATCTCTAAATTAATAAGTAAACAAACAAACTGCTATATTCTCATTGAACACATTGTTTCCATCTTCTATTTGTAAGTTATTTTAAGCCTTTCAACGTTTAACATTTAGTCTCTTCCCAAATAGTTTTTTTTGAGATGGAGTTTTGCTCTTGTTGCCCAGGCTGGAGTGTAATGGCGTGATCTCGACTCACCACAACCTCCGCCTCCCACATTCAAGTGATCCTCCTGCCTCAGCCTCCCGAGTAGCTGGTATTACAGGAGCCTGCAACGAGCCCAGCTAATTCTGTATTTTTAATAGACACGGGTCTCTTCCATGTTGGTCAGGCTGGTCTCGAACTCCTGACCTCAGGTGATCCACCCACACTGCAGCCTCCCAAAGTGCTGGGATTACAGGGGTGAGCCACCACGCCCAGCCTCCCCAAATAGTTTTCTAAATCAGTGGCATTGGGGCACATGTTCTCAGGGCCTCCTGAGACTGTCACAAGTCATGGAAAAAAAAAATTTTGTAATTAAAAATAGCTAGGCATGAGGGCTTACGCCTGAAATCCCAATGCTTAGGGAGCCAGAGCGGGGAGGAAAGCTTGAGCCCAGGAGTTTGAGACCAGCCTGGGCAACACAGCGAGACTTCATTCTCCACTAAAATAAAAAAATATAAAAAATAAAACCAGTAGCATTAATAATTATTCAGCTAGCTATTACCAAGAGGAAGAATGAATTCTGCTTATCAAGAGAGCCAACACTTCAATAACTTTTAGCAATTCCTCAAGCTGACAGCAAGTATAAACAGTTGGCTTAGCTACAACAGAATGGATTGGTGTTTTAGTGTGAAGAATTTTAAAGCGAGCCAAGTAATTGTATAAAATTTAAATTTTATGATCATATCTGGACCTTTTTATACTTAACACAATGGAAATGTTCATAGTCATTTTTTTCCCCAAAGGAAAAATTTCTGAATCATCACTATGTTGCACAGTAGAATAGAAATACGAATTCAGGTACTTAGTCAAGTTTCTAAAGAATGCAAATAACAGGTAAGATTTAACTTCCAAAGTCTGAAGTTATCAACATGATTTTGTAGTACTCTATCTCAGGCTTTACCTAAAAATTCATTATTCAGATAAAGATAGCCCCCTAATCACATGTTTTTAAAAAGCCTCTGCCCCACCACAACTTCCTGAGATCTGTGAAGAAACTGCAGTCTTGTGATCAGACTCCATATAGTACTGGCAGTTTTGTAATCATAGGGAAAAAACGGTGACTGATTTTATGTGTCAATCAGTTGTAGTCTGCTGATCTGATTAGATGCCTTGACAAATGCCTGGTGGCGATTGCAAATAACTGCCAAACATATAGGGATGATACAGTAGCCCACTGTTTTGGGATCAGCTCTTGTACAAGAGTAAAGGAACAAAAACATCTGTAAGTAAGGTACCAGAAAAATAATTGTCCACAGCCAAAAAGGCAAGGAGAGTAATCGAGCTTTCAAGGAGTGTGTCCATGTGGTTCCTTCAAGGGGCTCCTCAGGGTGCTGTTGAATGTGTTCCAATGCCAGCCTGTTGTAAGTCTCATTAATTTCAAAAACATAGTAAAATGCTGCTGCACTGGCTAACAGATACAATCCCACTCCAATCCATCCCATCCGCTGACGGAAGTTCATCATTCTCCATGCTCTGTGCCTTCAAATAAAAAAAAAACAAAAACCACAATTAGGGTCTAGTAATGCTGTCATGGCAACTATTCCAAATGTGCTTGCTTTATCTCCAAGAATTATAAAATATTCCACTAACACACTTAAGATTTAAAATAATTAAATGTAACACCTATTAAGAAATGTAAAACTTGAAGGTTGTTTTATGTAATAGTTACAAGCAAGTAAAAAAAAAAACTGATTTCAGTATATATTGTTTTTTTTTTTTTTTTGAGAGTCTCGCTCTGTTGCCCAGGCTGGAATGCAGTGGCAGGATCTCGGCTCACTGCAACCTCCATCTCCTGGGTTCAAGCAATTCTCCTACCTCATCCTGCCGAGTAGCTGGTATTACAGGTGCCCACCCCCACGCCCAGCTAATTTTTGTAATTTTAGTAAAGACGGGGTTTCACTACGTTGGCCAGGCTGGTCTCAAACTCTTGACCTCAGGTGATTATCCCGCCTCGGACTCCCAAAGTGCTGAGATTAAAGGCGTGAGCCACCGCCGAGTTCTGCTTTTTAATGGGAATCCCACAGAATAAACCACTGCATCCTACTTAAACAGGTTCAGAATACCCGCTCTCCAGAAATTGGAATTAAGCTAGTTTCCCACAGCACATTTCACTTTGACAGCTGAAATACTTTCTGGCTTAACAGTACTGCTTCAGACGTGAATACGGGGTGCTACAAGTCAAGACCCCAAGTTAAGACAATAACTCCTAAGCACTTACAATGGTCCCGAAAATCTTCCTGTTCCCACGGCAAGCGTTAAAGAGTCATTCAGCTCTGAATAATCGGGTGGCTTTGGCATTTCAGAGAAAGCCACCATAAAAATAAATCCCCTGGGTCACCCGGCTCAGAGAGACGTGAGCGCCGCCAGCCTGAAGCACCAGCTACTAGTGATTAAGAACAGCGTGACTGCGGCGGGTCACGCGCTGCCCGGTCCCCGTCGCCGCCGCCGGGGCCCCACTCTGGGAACCCGACCGGGCCGGGAGGCGCCCCAGCCACCTGGGCCTCCCGGCGGCCGGCCCCGCCCCCTACCGAGCTGCAGCACAGGCACGCAGCGACTAGGGCTGTGCAGGAGGCGCCAGGCCTCGGCCTCGCCTTCCTGCAGGGCCGCGAGTCCAGCGCCAGTCAGCGGCCGCCGGCAGAGCCTGCCTGCAAAGCAGAGATACCGGATCTCACCTTCCTGTCCCGGGTGGCCGGCCCGCCCGCCGTCCCGGATACCGCCGCAGTCGGGGCTTCCGGCTCGGGCCGGAAGCGCACGCGCCCCGCCCCCCAGAGGCCCGCCCCGCTCATGACGTCAGAGTGCCCCTGCCCACCGCGCAGCTTCTCTGAGCGAGAACAAAGCGGCCGGAATAGGGGCTGGATAGCCGGCTCTGGCATTGCAGGTGGCAGCGCGTCCCTTCAGGTTGGCGGTTGTCTGCGCCTGGCGACTCAGCGCTCCTCAGCCTTGCCCTCTGGTGCCCGCTCGCGACTGTCATCGCCCCATCACTCCTTGCTGCGGAGAGCATCGCAGGGACTTGGAGGACCGGCATCAGTCGCTTTGGCCCCTGATTGTCTGTCCGAGCCGAGGGGAGCTCGCCCTCCCGCGCCTTCTCTGGGCCTGGCCAGGCACCTTGCCCACCGGCGCACGGACGCGAGCACGGAGCACTAGATCACGGTGAGGGGAAGCGGGCCCGGAGCGGCCCTGTAGGCCAGGCAACCGCTACGCAGTTGGGCTGGGAGGGGGGAGGGGCGCGCGCCGCAGTGCGGCAGACGTGGCGTCGCCTCGGGATGCAGGATGCTCCGGGCTTAAGGTCTGCACGTGTGCCCTGGACGTTGGCACCTTTAGCTAACCTGTCTGCTCTGTCTTGCAGGCCGCTGGACCTCGCCACGTTGACGAGATTTTCTCTGGGGTACCGCGGAGGATTACTTTGAATTGCGGTGGCTGCCTGTGGTCTGGAATAGTTAGAACTTGTCTATTATTTCGGGCACCATGACTTTGAGGCTTTTAGAAGACTGGTGCAGGGGGATGGACATGAGCCCTCGGAAAGCGCTGTTGATTGTCGGCATCCCCGAGAGCTGCAGTGTGGCAGAAATCGAGGAGGCTCTGCATGCTGGTTTAGCTCCCCTAGGGGAGTACAGACTGCTTGGAAGGATGTTCAGGAGGGATGAGAACTGCAAAGTAGCCCTAGTAGGGCTTGCTGCGGAGACTAGTCGTGCACTGGTCCCTAAGGAGATACCGGGAAAGGGGGGTATCTGGAGAGTGATCTTTAAGACCCCCGACCCAGATAATGATTTTCTAAGCAGATTAAATGAATTTTTAGAGGGAGAGGGCATGACAATGGGTGAGTTGACCAGAGCTCTTAGATACGAAAATGGCTCCTTAGACCTAGGGCAAGGCATGATCCCAGAAATGTGGGCCCCTATGTTGGCACAGGCATTAAATGAGGCTCTTGAGCCTGCCCTGCAGTACTTCCACTATAAAAAGCTGAGCGTGTTCTCAGGCAGTGATTCTCCAGAACCAGAAGAAGAAGAATTTGAACCCTGGCTGTTTCATACTACGCAGATGTTAAAGGTGTGGGAGGTGTCAGATTCAGAGAAGAGAAGGCGAGTGATAGAGAGCCTTCGAGGCCCAGCACTTGATGTTATTCGTGTCCTCAAGATAAACAATCCCTTAATTACTGTCGATGAATGCCTGCAGGCTCTTGAGCAGGTATTTGGGGTTACAGATAGTCCTAGAGAGTTGCATGACAAATTTCTAACCACTTTCCAGAAGGAGGAAGAAAAGTTGTCGGATTATGTACTAAGGCTGGAGCCTTTGTTACAGAAGCTGGTACAAAAAGGAGCAATTGAGAGAGATGCTGTGAATCAGGCCCGCCTAGACCAAGTCATCGCTGGTGCAGTCCACAGAACAGTTCACAGAGAGCTTAATCTGCCAGAGGATGGCCCAGCCCCTAGTTTATTGCAGTTACTGGTACTAATAAAGGATTATGAAGCAGCTGAGGAGGAGGAGGCCCTTCTCCAGGCAGTATTAGACGGGCATTTCACCTGAATCTCAGGGAATCAGGAAGGGATATGGCAATGAGCAGAGCATGAAAGTAGAACAGTCTGTACACTCTTGTGACACATAAAATCCCTACCTTGTGCTGCCAAGTTACTCGTTTTTGTGCAGTTGTCAGTATAAACCCTTTGTTATTTCTGTGCCTATTTAAGATCTAAAGGTGTCATTGACTAGGAAGGATGTAGTTCTACACTGCTATTTACCTATTTAAATTTATCCCTGTGAATATCTTGTTTGTTGTCGTTGAGACCGAGTCTTGCTCTGTCGCCCAGGCTGGAGTGCAGTGACACGATCTTGACCCACTGCACCCTCCACCTCCCGGGTTTAAGTGATTCTCCTGCCCCAGTCTCCCGAGTAGCTGGGACTACAGGTGTGTGCCGCCACACCCAGCTAATTTTTGTATTTTCAGTAGAGACGGGGTTTCACCATGTTGGCCAGGCTGGTCTTGAACTCCTGACCTCAAGTGATCCACCTGCCTCGGCCTCCAAAAGTGCTGGGATTATAGGTGTGAGCCACCGTGCCTAGCCTCATCCCTGTGAATTTCTTATTGTACAAAAGTTCTCTAACTACTTGTGTACAGTGCTCTGAGGGGACAGACAGGGCTCAGGTGTATATGCTGATCAGATCTCATTGAACTGTCAGCTTGTTTGGTACCAAGTACAAGTGTGCCATGTCACATGTGACCGTGTTGGATCATTAACAATTTTTAGGTATGTACTGACCTACATTTATGGTGAAGATTATGAGCAGAATTTAAGATACTAAGTTATTATCTGTATGAATCAGAATTATATTGATTCTGTACAAAAGCAAAAGGCACAATTGACTGCTGATTTAAGTTTGCAGTGACCATCTTTAAACACAGATTTCTGCTATGTGTTATCAAAATATCTAGTTCTGAGTATCATTTTCACAATTGTTAATGAAATTATCGGTGTGAACTTCTAAAATAAAAGAATGCTAATAAAATGATTTTGTCTGTTTTGTTTATACCAGGGTTCCAAGAGAGTTCCCAAAGCATTAATCTGCAAACCACTGAACCTACACAGACTTAGTTCCTTGGATTCTTTCCTCTTGGTGCTGAGGAGTGGGACATTGTTTTCTAAGTGAGATTGCTGAGGGGACCTTCTGCTGAAGCAGTAAAACAATTGTATTACTGCTTCTACTGTAATATTAGCTGACATATGGACTCTGAATAGATTAGAAGGTGTAATTCTGATCTTGTTTATATATGTGTAGTCATTTGGAGCATGCAAGGCACTGTGACACGGCCACTCACTTGCCCCCTCAGTAGTGGGAAGCAGACATGGTGAGTTCATGCACAAACAGGTGTTAATAGGTGTTGCACCTCTCCATATGTGAGGCACTGAGCTGAGGGCTTAAGACTGTGTCATTACATTTAGACTACAGTCCCTGCCCTGGAGGTCTATTCAGGGTGAGTGATGATCGCTGTGTTGAACACCAGATATGGAGCACCAGTGAACACGTTTGGTCCCCCTACAAGCTCAGTCTTTTATTTTCCCCAGTGTATGGATGAGACTGAGAAGCTAAGTAACTTGCCCAGGGTTTCACAGCTAGTGAGTGGCAAGGCTCAGACACTTCCAGAGTTCTTGATCTTAATGTATTCTGTGCTGCCTTATTCAGAAACCTATCAGAAACCTACTGTTTCCCCATTTTACAGATGAGAAGCTTGAGGATCAGAAAGATTCAATGCCAGGGGCAAGGGCTCATAGTCTCATTCCA
>NW_016107508.1:2496171-2499556 GCF_001604975.1 Cebus imitator | reverse complement strand
GGCTGAGGCAGGAGAATTGCCTGAACCCAGGAGGCGGAGGTTGCGGTGAGCCGAGATCGCGCCATTGCACTCCA
Source organism: Cebus imitator (assembly GCF_001604975.1). Lineage (NCBI taxonomy): Eukaryota > Metazoa > Chordata > Mammalia > Primates > Cebidae > Cebus > Cebus imitator. The sequence continues at coordinate 2,499,482 of NW_016107508.1, read as the reverse complement.
GCCTGGGTAACAAAAGCGAAAACTCCGTCTCAAAACAAAACAAAGAAGGGAAACCATCGCAGATCACAGACTAGAGACTAAGGATGGAGGTGGTGAACTAAATGTAATGTGTCCCAGAAGGGATCTTAGAACAAATAAAGGGCACGAGTGGAAGAGTGGGATCCAAGTACAGTTAGGAGGTCAGAGCTAACAGTAATGTGCCGATGTTAGTTTCCTGGAGGAGCCAAATGTACCATGGAAATGTGAAGTAACAATCGGGGAAAGTAGGTGAGAATATAGGTGCTCTCTGCACTCTTTGTAACTTATCTGTAAGCCTAAAGCTGCTATAAATAAATAAAATGTTCATTGAAATACATAGATATCTTGGGTTCCTAGATGTTTCAGCAAAAAGAGTAAAAAATAAAATTTAACAAAGAAGGGCTGGGTGTGGTGGCTTACACCTATAATCCCAGCACTTTGGGAGGCTGGGGCAGGTGGATCGTTTGAGCCCAGGAGTTCAAGGCCGACCAGGCCAACACAGTGAAACCCTGTCTCTACAAAATCACACGTGATGGTGCATGTTTGTGGTTCCAACTACTTGGGGGGCTGAGGTGGGAGGAGCTCTTGAGGTGGGAAGTCGAGGCTGCAGTGAGCTGAGATCGTGCCACTGCACTCCATCCAGCCTGAGCAACAGAGCAAGATCCTGTTTCAAAAAATAAAAATAAAAATAAAAAAATCTATGTAGACATATACACACATATGGACAGATGCATGCTAATAACAAATGACCTGGGATGCCAACCGGTAAAATAAGTCGTTTCATTCATCGAAACACCACTAGGTGGCAGTTAGCACAAAGGGCAGGCCCCAGCCAAGCCAAAGCAGGGAAAGCGATTCTTATGTAAACAGGGTCATATCTAACCCTGGACAACTAGAACATTACTCAAGCTTTTATGCAGGAAAATATTTTTCAGTACTCAGTCTAGGACAATGACTTCTCTCTAAGGTCCATGACACTTCTAGAATTTTCTAATTCACTGGTAAGAGAGGACTGTCCTCAGCAAATGGATTGATCCTGGTCTGTTTAAGTGAGAACATTCTTCGTGATTCCATTTCACTCTCAGCTACAGCTTCTCTCAACACTGGAAACCAGATCAACTTCTGAAAGTCACTTATTTTAAAGACAATGAAATTGAGGTTCAAAGCACTACCTAGCTATGGTGGGTTCCCACAGGCTCTCCTTCTGCCATGGCCGGCCAGCCTCACTCAGCTTTTAGAGGTGTCAGGTTTTTGTTTTGTTTTTTTGAGACCAAGTCTTCCTCTGTCACCCAGGCTGGAATGCAGTAGCGCAATCTCGGCTCACTGCAACCTCTGCCTCCTAGGTTCAAGCAATTCTCCTGCCTCAGCCTCCTGAGTAGCTGGGATTACAGGTACCCGCCATCATTCCTGGCTAATTTTTGTATGTCTGTAAAGACAAGTTTTCACCATGTTGGCCAAGCTGGTCCTGAACTCCTGACCTCAGGTGATCTGCCCACCTCAGCCTCCCAAACTGCTGATTACAGGCATGAGCCACCGCCCCCAGCCTGTGCTCTCTTTTAGCTCTAAAACTCTGGGACTCAGAAGAATATTTTGAGTAACTTTAAACTATAAACTGGGCCGGGTGCGGAGGCGCACACCTGTAATCCCAGCACTTTGGGAGGCCTAGGCGGGCAGATCACTTGAGCTTATGAGTTTGACACCAGCCAGGCCAACGAGGTGAAACCCCATTTCTACTAAAAATACAAAAAGTTAGTTGGAAGTGGTGATGCATGCCTGTAATCCCAGCTACTCAGGAGGCTGAGGTGGGAGAATCACTTGAACCGGGGAGGCAGAGGTTGCAGGGAGCCAAGATCACACAAGTGTACTCCAGCCTGGGTGACAGAGCAGGACTCTTGTCTCAAAAAAATAAATAAGTAAACTATAAACTGATTCTAAGTTCTTAATATTTGTCATTTGATATGCATTTCTAAATATTATCAGCATATCTTTTCATGAGTATCCCTTTTAACTCTCCAACTAGATTCTATGCTTCTCTTCAAGGAGTTATCATATCCCCAGATAAGCCCAATACACTTGGAAGGTCATCAATATTTCTTTTTTTTTTTTTGAGACATGGTTTTGCTCTGTTGCCCAGGCTGGAGTGCAATGGTACAAACACAGCCCCCTGAAACCTCGAACTCTTAGGATTAAGCAGTCCTCCTGCTTCAGCCTCCTGAGTAGCTGGGACCACATATGCATGCCACTATGCCCAACCAATCAATATTTTCTTTTCCTTCCTTCCTTCCTTCCCTTCCTTCCTTCCCTTCCTCCCTCCCTCCCTCCTTCCCTCCCTCCCTCCCTCCCTCCTTCCTTCCTTCTTCCTTCCTTCCTTTCTTTTTTTTCTTCTTTCTTTCCTTTCTTTTCTTTTTTGTCTCGCTGTATCGCCAGGCTGGAGTGCAGTGGCACGATCCTGGCTCAATGCAACTTCCGTTTTCCGGTTTCAAGCGACTCTCCTGCCTCAGCCTCCCGAGTAGCCGGACAACAGGCACGCGCCACCACACCCAGCTAATATTTTGTACTTTTAGTAGAGACGGGGTTTCACCATGTTGACCAGGATGGTCTCGATCTCTTGACCTCGTGATCCTCCTGCCTGGGCCTCCAAAGTGCTGGGATTACAGGCGTGAGCCACCGAGCCCAGCCTCCTTTTTTTTTTTTTTTTTTTTTTTTTTGAGGTGGAGTCATTCATGTTCTGTCGCCCAGGCTGGAGTGCAGTGGTTCAATCTTGGCTCACCGTCACCTCCTGGGTTCAAACAATTCTTTTGCCTGAGCCTCCCAAGTAGCTGGAATTACAGGTGCGCACCACCATGCCCGGCTAATTTTTTGTGTTTTTAGTAGAGCTAGGGTTTCACCATGTTGGCCAGGCTGGTCTCTAACTCCTGACCTCAAGTGATCTGCCCACCTCAGCCTCCCAAAGCGCTGGGATTACAGGCATGAGCCACCGCACCCAGCTCTTTCTTTTTTTCTTTTTGAGACAGGGTCTCACTCTGTCACCCAGGGTGAAGTGCAGTGCCAGGATCCTGTTTCACTGCAGCCTTGATGTCCCGAGCTCATACAATCCTCCCACCTTAGCCTCCGGAGTAGTGGGGACCACAGGCATGTACCACCATGCCCAGCTAATTTTTTGTCATTGTAGAGTCAGGTTTCACCATACTGCCCAGGCTGCTCTCAAACTCTTGAGTTCAAGAAAGCCGGCCAGGCGTGGTGGCTCAAGTCTGTAATCCCAGCACTTTGGGAGGCCGAGGCGGGTGGATCAC
>NW_016107508.1:2490231-2494581 GCF_001604975.1 Cebus imitator | reverse complement strand
AAAAAAAAAAAAAAAAAAGGTTCCAGCTTCACCATTTTCTAACTCTGTGACCTAGGGCAAGTTTATTAACCCTGCCTGGGAGCTCAGTTTCCTCAACTGAAAATGGGGATAGTAATAAAACTCATTCACAGCGTCATTGTGAGGAACCAATGAACCTGTACGTGTACCTGTAAAGTGCTGTCAGCCACTGCACAGTGAATACGTACTCAGTAGATAGCTCTGGTCTCTGTTCACCACTGCTGTGTCATAAATTAACCCGAAACTTGTGTCTGAAAGCAGCGATGGTTTAACAACTGTTATCTCACAGTTTCTGTGGATCAGGAATCTGGGAGCAACTGAAATGGAAGGTTCTGGCTCTCACAGACTTCAGCAGAGCAGCCAGCTGGGCCTGCAGCCGTGACTTAGATGATCGCCTCTCACACTCACCCACGTGGGCCTGTCCACCGGGCTGGCTCGTGACATGGGGCTGACTTCCCCTGGAAACAAGTGATCCAGGAAAGAGTGAGAGAGAACACCCAAATGGAAGCTACCATCTTTTAATCATCCTGTCTCAAAAGTGACATCCCAGTGCTGTGTCATATTCTTTTTTCTTTTTCTTGAGAAGGAGTCTTGTTCTGTCACCCGGGCTGGAGTGCAATGGCACAATCTCAGCTTACTGCAACCTCTGCCTCCTGGGTTCAAGCAATTCTCCAGTCTCAGCCTCCTGAGTAGCTGGGATTACAGGCATCTGCCACCATGCCCGGCTAATTTTTTGTATTTTTAATAGAGATGGGGTTTCATCATGTTGGCCAGGCTGGTCTCTAACTCCTGACCTCATAATCTTCCTACCTCGGCCCCCCAAAAGGCTGGGATTACAGGCATAAACCATCGCAACCAGCCTTCATATTATTTTGTTTTGTTTTGTTTTTGAGACGGAGTCTCACTCTTGTTGCCTAGGCTGGAGTGCAGTGGCACGATCTCGGCTCACATAATCTCTGCTTCCTGGGTTCAAGCAATTCTCCTGCTTCAGCCAGCTGAGTAGCTGGGATTACAGGCATGTGCCACCACACCCTGCTAATTTTGTATTTTTAGTAGAGACAGAGTTTCTCCATGTTTGTCAGGCTGGTCTTGATCTCCCAACCTCAGATGATTTGCCTGCCTTGGCCTCCCAAAGTGCTGAGACTACAGGCATGAGCCACTGCACCCAGCCTTTGCTGTGTCATATTCTACTCATTAGAAGCAAGTCGGCAATCCAGCTCATACTCAAGGGGCGGAGATTCCACACGGGTGTGGATTCCAGGAGGTGGGAATCACTGGGGCTGTCTTAGAGGCAGCTGCTGACAGCTGTTAGTTTTACCTTCGCAGAGAAAAAGCCTATGTTTTTGTTACTTTTACTTTATATTTTACCTGCGAATGACCAAATTCCTCTATTAGAACTATGTTAAATGGTGAAACCCCGTCTCTATTAAAAATACAAAAATTAGCCGGGTGTGGTGGCGGGTGCCTGTAATCCTAACTACTGGATAGGCTGAGGCAGGAGAATTGCTTGAACCCAGGAGGCAGAGATTGCAGTGAGCTGAGATCACCATTGCATTCCAGCCTGGGTGACAGTGAGACTCCACATAAAAAAAAAAAAAAAAGAACTAGGTTAAAAGGGAAAAAATCCTCCATACATTCCTTCATGTATCTGAGTAATAAGCACAGAATTGCCCTGTGTCCATTCTAAAGGTTGCTAGAGGCCATTTGAGGGTCACTGGTGAATAGCCAGCATATGTTCACCTTTTTAGCGTACAAGCATAAGTGCCTCCTAAATCTTCCCTACTCCAAGCCGTAATGCCTGGCTGCTTCTCAGCTTTCCCCATTCCCTTCTGATCTCAGTTCCCTCCCTTCTGAGTGTCCTTTAACAAGAAGCAGTAACCTGCTTGGCCCCTGACACTCTTACACCTCTTTCGGAGTAGGAGGAAGACTTACCGCCTACCAACCAGCTTCTGGATTCTAAGCAAATGTACACTCACTATCCAACAAAAGCTTTTATATTTATTTTTATTTTTTGAGGCTGTTTTGTCTCACTCTTTCGCGCACAGACTGGTGTACAGTGGCACTATCACAGCTCACTGCAGCATTGACCTCCCAGGCTCAAGCGATCCTCACACCAGCTTCCTGAGTAGCTGGGACTACAGGTGCATGCCATCACACTTGGCCACTTTATTTTATTTTATTTTATTTTATTTTATTTTATTTGTTTGTTTATTTAGAAATGGAGTCTGACTCTGTTGCCAGGCTGGAATGTGGTGGTGCGATCTCAGCTCACTGCGACCTCTTCTTCCTGGTTACAAGTGATTCTCCTGCCTCAGCCTCCTGAGTAGCTGGGACTACAGGTGTGTGCCACCATGCCCAGCAAATTTTTGTATTTTAGTAGAGATGGGGTTTCACCATGTTGGCCAGGATGGTCTCAATCTCTTGACCTCATGATCCTACTGCCTCGGCTTCCCAAAGTGCTGGGATTACAGGCGCGAGCCACCACACCCAGCCATTTTATTTTTATAAAGATGGAGTCTTGCCACGTTGCCCAGGCTTATCTCGAACTTCTGGGCTCAAAGCGATCCTCCTGCCTCAGCCTCCCTTAGGCTTACAAGCATGAGTCACCATGCCCAGCAACAAAAGCTATTAAAGTGTGCATTCCTTTTATCTAACATATTAACACAGAAATGTTTCCCAATAAACTAAATAAAGATGCCTACAAAGAATGGTTTTCAGTGCAATATATATATATATATATTTTTTTTATAAAGATGGGGTTTCACCATGATGGCCAGGCTGGTCTTGAACTCCTGACCTCAGGTGATCCACCCACCTCAGCCTCCCAAAGTGCTAGGATTACAGGTGTGAGCCACTGTGCCTGGCCTTCACTGCAATATTTTTATAATTGTATAAAAAATTGGAAACCATATAAACATCCAATAATAACTGTAATATTGAATAAATTATTCAATGTTCAAAGGACTATAAACTCAGTAGCCATTTAAAAAATTTGTACTGAGAGCTGGGCATGGTGGCTCATGTCTGTTATCCAGCACTTTGGGAACGTGAAGTGGGAGGATTGCTTGATCCCAGAAGTTGGAGACTAGCCTGGGCAACATAGTGAGACTCCATCTCTATGAAAAATAAAAAAAATTAGCTAGGTGTGGTGGTGTGTACTTGTGGTCCCTGCTACTTGGGAAGTTGAGATAGAAGGATCGCTTGAGCCTAGGGGCTCAAGGTTGCTGTGAGCTACGATCAAGCCACTGCACTCCAGCCTGGGCAATATAGCAAGATCCTATCTCTATATAAAAAAAAAACAACTGACACTGAATTGCAATGTATCGCAGTTGCTGTTTTTGTAGGTCAAAACTATTTGAATTTGGGTAATTTTACATTTCAACCTAATAGAAGGATTTTTTTTTTTTTCGCATACAAATAGGTTTACAACCTACCATGAAGTGAAAAAAAAGCTGGGCGAAGTGGCTCACACCTGTAATCTCAGCACTTTGGGAGGCTGAGGTGGGTGGATCACCTGAGATCAGGAGTTCGAGACCAGCCTGGCTAACATGGCGCCCCATCTGTACTAAAAATACAAAAATTAGCTGGGTGTGGTCGTGGGCACCTGTAATCCCAGCTACTTGAAAGGCAGAGGCAGGAGAATCCCTTGAACCTGGGAGGCAGAGGTTGCAGTGAACTGAGATTGTGCCATTGCACTCCAGCCTGGGCAACAAGAGGAAAACTCCATCTCAAAAAAAAAAAAGGAAAGGAAAAAAAAGAAAAAAAGCAGAGTACGAGAGTATTTATTTATGGAACAGTTTTTTGTATTGGCAAATACATATAAATTATTTGTAATGAAAAAAGTCTGGAGAGGCATATGCCAAAATGTTACAGTAGTTATCTGTGGGTAGCAGAATTATAAGCAATTTTAACCTTTTAAAAAATGAAGTTCCTGCTTTTCTCCAATGAATACTTCCTATTTGTATAATGTTTTCAGATTCTTGAATAAATGAAACAGAATAAACCACAAGAGAGAGATTGGGAGCTGGAGTCTGGGAAGTCAAGGCTGCAGTGAGCTGTGATCATGCCACTTGGACTTCAGCCTGGGCGACAAAGCAAGACCGTTTCTCAAACAAAACAAAACAAAATCTTTAACTTTAAAAATATCTGCTGTTGGCTGGGCGTGGTGGCTCATGCCTGTAATCCCAGCACTTTGGGAGGCTGAGGCGGGTGAATCATGAGGTCAGGAATTCAAGACCAGCCTGGCCAAGGTGAAACCCTGTCTCTACTAAAAATACAAAAATTAGCCGGGTGTGGTGGCAGGCACCTGTAATCCCAGCTACTTGGGAGGCT
>NW_016107508.1:2487350-2488606 GCF_001604975.1 Cebus imitator | reverse complement strand
ATCTCGACTCACAGCAAACTCCACATTCCGGGTTCAAGCAATTCTCGTGCCTCAGCCTCCCAAGTAGCTGGCACTACAAGTGTGTGCCACCATGCCTGGCTAATTTTTGTTTTTTAATTAAGATGGGGTTTCACCATGATGGCCAGGCTGGTCTTGAACAGCTGACCTCAAGTGATCCACCCACCTCGGCCTCCCAAAGTGCTAGGATTACAGGCGTGAGCCACTGTGCCCGGCCAGACCTTTTCTTATGATACCTATAGCACACCTGACAAAATTATCAGAATGACTTAGTATCATTCAATACCCAGGTCATATTAAAATTTCCCCAGTTATGTTAAAAATATCTACTTACCAAAATAAAAAAGTATCTTTTTACAGTTGGTTTATGAGAATCCGGATTCAAAATAAGAGTCATGCATGACCCTTGGTTGCTATGCCTCAGAAGTGTTTTTTTCTTTTTTTTTTTGAGATGGAGTCTCGCTCTGTTGCCCAGGCTGGAGTGCAGTGGCATGATCTTGGCTCAGTGCAACCTCTGCCTCCCAGGTTCAAGTGATTCTCCTGCCTCAGCCTCCCAAGTAGCTGGGATTACAGGCACCTGCCACCATGCCCAGCTAATTTTTGTATTTTTAGCAGAGACGGAGTTTCACCACGTTAGCCAAGATAGTCTCTATCTCCTGATGTTGTGATCCACCCACTTTGGCCTCCCAAAGTGCTAGAATTACAGGCATGAGCCACCATGCTCAGCCAGAAGTGTCTTACTTAAAGCAGTCCGTGCCTTGTCTCTGTGCCATTGCCTTGTTGAATTTCAATTTTATGTTTTATTTATTTATTTTTGAGAGGGAGTCTCACTCTGTCACCCAGTCTGGAGTGCAGTAGCGCAATCTCGGCTCACTGCAACTTCTGCCTCCAAGCGTTAAGCAATTCTCCTGCTTCAGCCTCCTGAGCAGCTGGGATTACAGGTATGTGCCACCATGCCTGGCTAATTTTTGTATTTTCAGTAGAGATGGGGTTTCACCATGCTGGCCAGGCTGTTCTCCAACTCCTGACCTCAAGTGATGCACCCTCCTTGGCCTCCCAACATGCTGGGATTACAAGCATGAGCCACCTCACCCAGCCTGGTTTTTTTTTTTCTTTTAAGAGACAAGGTCTCACTATATTGCCCAGACTGGTCTTGAACTCCCAAACTCAAACAATCCTACTGCCTTGGCTTCCCAAAGTGCTGAGATTACAGATGTGAACCATCACACCTGGTCTTT
>NW_016107508.1:2480466-2487320 GCF_001604975.1 Cebus imitator | reverse complement strand
TTTTATATGTATGGGGTCTCACGCTGTTGCCCAGGCTGGAGTACAGTGGTACAGTCACAGCTCTCTGTAACCTCAAACTCCAGGTCTCAAGCAATTCTCCGGCCTCAGCCTGCCCAGTTGCTGGGATTACAGTCATGCACCACCAAACTCAGCTAATTTTTAAAAATGTTTTGTAGAGATGGGGTTATGCTATGTTGCCCAGGCTGGAGTGCAGTGGTATGATCATGGCTTACTTACTGTAGCCTCAAACTCCTGAGATCAAATGATCCTCCCATGTTAACTTCTTGAGTAGCTAAGACTACAGGCGTGTGCCACCAGGCCCAGCTACTATGATAAAGTTTAATGCATAAATTAGGTACAGCAAGAGATTGACAACAATAACCAACATAAAATAGAACAATTATAACAATATACTGTAGTAAAAGTTATGTAAATGTGGTCTGGCTCTCTCTCCTCCCTCAGTCAGAATATCTTATTGTGTGTAATATTTTCAGACCCCAGTTGACTGCAGGTAACTGAAAGCAGAGCAAGTGAAACTGTAGATAAGACGACTACTGTATTGACAGCTCCCACATTGTTCCCCGATGGTTTTGAGATAGTCCAATAGGGTGCACTGTTTTATCATGTTAAGATTTGTGAATGTGACTTGTGCTAATGAATCAGCTTAGGTCTTGCTCAGATGTCAAACTCTAGCCCTAGGCATTCTGTCCCCAGAGCAGCTCCTGGACTCTGAAATTCAAACTTTTTCAAAAGACACCTGTTTTTCACTGGGAGCTCTCTAACACCATATCCAGGCAAAATTACCTTTGAATGAGATGGGATCTAGGAAAAGGCAGAGACCCCAAATGCCAAACTCCTTCCACAGAGGCTATAGTGCCCAGGGGACACTGTGGCTACATTTCTTCAAGTTCATGCACAGACAGCTTCGGTTTTTTATCTTCATTTTTATTTATTTATTTATTTATTTATTTATTTATTTATTTATTTATTGAGATGGAGTTGTGCTCTGTCACCCAGGCTGGAGTGCAGTGTCACTATCTCGACTCACAGCAAACTCCACATTCCGGGTTCAAGCAATTCTCGTGCCTCAGCCTCCCAAGTAGCTGGCACTACAAGTGTGTGCCACCATGCCTGGCTAATTTTTTGTTTTTTGTTTTTGTAAAGATGGAGTTTTGCCTTGTTGGCCAGACTGGTCTCAAACTCCTGACCTCAAGTGATCCACCTGCCTCAGCCTCCCAAGGTGCTGGGATTATAGGCATGAGCCACTGCGCCTGGCCCAATTTTTAATTTTTTTCAGAGACAAAGTCTTGCTGTCATCCAGGCTGGAGTGCAGTGGTGCGATCATAGCTCACGGCAGCCTCAAATTCCTGGGCTCAAGTGATCCTCCTGCCTCAGCCTCCCAAATTGCTGGGATTATAGGGGCATGCCTCCACCTGCTTTGAAGGAAGAAACAGACTGCTTTAAAAGAAGAAACATCCAAGAGTCCTTTTCTTGAATTACTGTTTCAGAATATTACTGAAATATGCATAGGAAAAGAAAACTTTTTCACAGGGGTAAAGGGATGACTTCTAATTGTCACCTCCTTCCTATATTTGAGGATCTGCCTACTGTATTCATTCCCGGGGCTGCCGTCACAAAGCGCCCCAAACTGGGTGGTGTGAAGAAACAGAATATGGATCTTTCATGGTTCTGGACGCTAAAAGTCTAAACTTCAGGTGTCAGCAGGGCCATGCACTCACTCAAGGCTCTAGGAAGTCTCTGTCCCTTGCTTCTCCCTGCTTCTGGTGGGTGCCAGCAATCCTCGGCATCCCTTGGCTGGGAAACATCACTCCAGTCTCTGCCTCTGTGATCACGTGGCCTTCTCTCTATGTATCTCTCTGTGTCTCTGTTTTCTCTTTTTTTTTCCTTTGCTTTTTTTTTTCAGCACCAACTTGCTGTATGTATTCTCTTCTTATAAGGACATCAGTTATTGGATTAGGGCCTACCCTAATTCAGTATGACCTCATTTTAACTTAGCTAATTACATCTGCAAAGGCCCTGCTTCCAAATAAGGTCACATTCTGAGGTTCTGGGCAGACATGAATTCCTGGAGGACACCATTCAGCCCCATCCATCCACCCCATGATTCTCACTGGGACAGGGAGTGAGGCAGCCCACCCACTTCTACAGAAAATGAAAACATTCGATACATACTTTCTCAGTCTCCCTGCAGGTGCCACACAGGTGCTTGACCTGGGTTTGGCCAGTGGGGTATAGCCACATAGGATATTGTATCTGGAGACAGGGGTGCAAAGCAGCAGGGGTAGGAGAGATTCTTTTTTTCTTTTTTTTTCTTCAAGATGGAGTCTTGCTCTGTTGCCCAGGCTGGAGTACAGCAGCAAGATCTCAGATCACTGCAACCTACACCTCCCAGGTTCAAGCGATTATCCTGCCTTGGCCTCCCATGTAGCTGGGATTACAGGTGTGCACCACCACAACTGGCTAATTTTTGTATTTTCATTTTATTTTTAATTTTTGGAGAGAGAATTTCTCCTATCTGCTAGGCTGGAGTGCAGTGGCGGGATCTCGGCTCACTGCAACCTCCGCCTGGGTTCAAGCGATTCTCCTGCCTCAGCCTCCCCAGTAGCTGGGATTACAGGTGTGCACCACCACGCTCGGCTAATTTTTGTATTTTTATTTTATTTTTAATTTTTTTGGAGGCATTGTCTCGCTCTGTCCCCCAGGCTGGACTGCAGTGGCGCAATCTCAGCTCACTGCAACCTCCACCTGGGTTCAAGCAATTCTTCTGCCTCAGCCTGCTGAGTAGCTGGGATTATAGTCATGCACCACCACACCCAGCTAATTTTGGTATCTTTACTAGAGACAGGATTTCACCATGTTGGTCAGGCTGATCTTGAACTCCTGGGCTCAAGTGATCCTCCCACCTCAGCCTCCTGAAGTGCTGAGATTATAGGTGTGAGCCACCACACCTGGCCTGGAGAGATTCTTAAAGCTGGTCATGTGTATTTTTTATATTTTCTGTCAGCTTTTGTTGTAGTAGCAAACACCCCCAAATCTCAGGGGCTTCCAACAAGAAGCATGCATGTCTCACAGTTCTGAGCATCTGTTTTGGGTGGGCTACTGATGGGTGGCTTCTGCTGGAATCTGACGATCTGGGCTCCAGACTGTAGGTTGGGTTCAGGTGTGATCCACATGTCTTATTCCAGAACCCAGGCGGGAGGAGCAGCCAGCTACCTGGGGTATGCTCTTCTCATGCAAGACGGCAGGAGTGCAAGCGCAGGGGCAGGAACCCAGGATGCCTCACAAGCTCTCTGTTCAGAACAGGCACAAGGTCTTTCACTTTGCCCATCACCCATCTATATGTGCAAATCACATGGCCAACCCAAAGTTGGGGGGGCAGGGCAATATACTCCACTCACAGGGAAGCACAAAGTGGGCGAGAGAAAGAATCCTCTCTGGAAAATAATGATAGAATCTGCCACACCACGGCAGCAACAGCTAGATGGCAGTGGTGTTCTTACTGGTCTGGATCTGGGCTGTGGTTCCAGCCCAATTTATCTTATTTTCGTAGAAATGTTGGCGGGCGGGGGGGGGGGTCTTGTTATGTTGCCCAGCCTGGCCTTGAACTCCCAGCCTCAAGCAATCCTCCTGCCTTGGCCTCCCAAAGCATCAGGATTACAGGCAGGAGCCACTGTTGTGCCCAGCCATCTAATATCTGACCTGGTTTCTTTTCTTTTCCCTTTCCTTTTCTTTCTTTTTCTTTCTTTCTTTTTTTTTTTTTTAGATGGAATCTAGCTCTGTCTATCTCCCAGGCTGCTGGGCTGGAGTGCAGTGGTGCAATCTCAGCTCATTGCAGCCTCTACTTCCCAGGTTCAAGTGATTCTCCTGCCTCAGCCTCCCAAGTAAGCTGGGACTACAGGCACATGCCACCACACCTGGCTAATTTTTGTATTTTAGTATTTTATCTTATCTATCTATCTATCTATTTATTTATTTATTTTAGACAGAGTTTGGCTCTGTTGCCCGGGTTGGAGTGCAGTGGCACGATCTCATCTCACTGCAAATTACACCTCCTGGGTTCAAGCGATTCTCTTGCCTCAACCTCTCAAGTAGCTGGGATTACAGGCACCCACCACCACACCTGGCTAATTTTTTGTATTTTTGGTAGAGACAGGGTTTCATCAAGTTGGCCAGGCTGGTCTCCAACTCCTGACCTCAACTGATCTGCCTGCCTTGGCCTCCCAAACTGCTGAGAATGCAAGTGTGAGCCACTACACCCGGCAATCTTTGTATGTTTAGTTGAGATGTGGTTTCACCATGTTGGCCAGGGTGGTCTTGAACTCCTGACCTCAGGTTATCTGCCCACCTTGGCATCCCAAAGTGCTGAGATTGCAGACATGAGCCACTACACCCAGCCCTTCTTTTTTAAATTTTATTTTATTATTTTTTACTCTTTTTGCTGAAACATCTGTTTCAATGAACATTTTATTTTATAGTAGTTTTGGCTTACAGATAAGTTACAAAAGATCAGCCAGAGTTGGAGTAGACAGGTTGTCACCTGCCTAGTGTCTCTTAGCCCCAGGTCCACCTGTCTACTTGCTCTGGGGCTGGGACTCTGAAAACCACATTCCAGACGTCTTGGCCAGCTGGCTTTCTGGCGGGGTTAGCCCATCTAGAGAAAGACTGGCAGGAGGAAGACAGAAGGGGCAGCCTCCCTGATGCTCATGCCCTGTCTGTGCTTTCTTAGCAACAGCAGACAGTCCCAGCCTCCAGATTCTCCCAGCACCTCACACCTGCTCCATCGCACACTCTCACATGTACCTGCAGCCACTGGGCAGTGCCTTCCACTCATGGCTTTTTTGGCGGGGTCCTCCCCAATCACTGTCCCAGAATGGGGCCTCCGGATTGAGCATATCATCCCGCAGCGAGTGCAGCCACGGGGCCTCCTTCTGTCCCCATCACTGGGTAGCCAGACATACCCTCGAGGCTCTCAGGGACCCTGGAGTATTCCAAAGAAGAGTCCATAGTTTGGAGTCAGGTGGGACACGACCTTTAAGAGAGATAAAGTCTCATTATGTTGCCCAGGCTGGTCTCAAACTCCTGGCCTCAAATAATCCTCTTGCCTAAGCCCATAGTATTGGGATTACAGGTGTGAGCCACTGTGCCCAGCCTTTACTAGTTTTCCATCTACCTTATGTTGCTAGCTTTTTTCCCTGCTGGGCAGTCCCTGGTGAGAACCTGACTCCATTCAGTGTGCAGACCAACAGGTGTTACTCCAAGGGTCTCCGGAAGTTGGTGTGGCTCTCAACAGTGCCTCTCAAAGTCCCTCCCTCTTCCCCTCTTCCTCATTCACACAAAGGCCTGACTCTCTTTTCTTTCCTGATGGCCCAATAAAACTGAGCATCATTACCCATTGGAAACTGGTTTCCCTTCGCCTAGGGCTGGAGGGACTCATTCTTCAAATGCTACTGGAGAGGGAAGGGAAATATTTACACCAGTGTGTGATTGGGATGGGAGGCAGCAAGGGTGTGGGGGATTCCCTTCCCAGATCGGGTTGAATCCTACCAAGGCAGTGAAGAGAAGGAAGAAAAATGGAACTGTTAAACTTCCATATTTTAAAAGTTCCCATTCTGGCTGGGCGCAATGGCTCACACCTGTAATCCCAGCACTTTGGAAGACCCAAGTGGGCAGATCACTTGAGCCCTGGAGCTCAAGACCAACCTGGCCAACACGGTGAAAACCCGTCTCTACTAAAAATCAAAAAATTAGCCAGGCGTGGGGGTGTGTGCCTATAGTCCCAGCAACTTGGAAGGCGGAGGCATGACAATTGCTTGCACCCAGGAGGCAGAGGTTGTAGTGAACTGAGATGGGGCCACTGCACTCCAGCCTGGGCAACAGAGCGAGACTCTGTCTCAAAAAAAAAAAAAAGTTCATATTCTGTCTCAGCTTTTAAACTAGAATAAACTTAAAAACACAAACAAAAAATCACAAACTTTAAGTTAACAACATTAAATCAACCTGATGGTTGGGTGATGTTTTATTAAAATGGAATCACTGATGTGTGGTTTAACGGAAGAAAGATGTATTTTCAACTTGATTTTTCTCAGTTTTTTTTTTCTTTTGGATAATGGATCATTATTTGAGTCACTGATATAATCACTATTAATTTTTTTTCTGGATTGTGAACAATAAACTCTTTTTCAACCACCTATCTATCATTTTAGTGAGCCATTCAATTTAATCATATACTCCCAAAATATAATGCAGAAAATATTAGAGGAAATTTCTTTGCTGTTTATTTACCACCACACTGACTACTATTGCAGAGTATAATTTGGGTGGGAAGAAGCTGGAAGTTGCAAAATTCATCTCACAGGACCACACAGCTCTCTTGCCATTTTGTTTTGTATTTGAACTCTGCTGAAATGTTTGCCTTTAGTGATACTGCACACTGACTCATCTGCCGTGAATAGGATCTTAGCCCACATGGAAAAGCAGGTTTTAAAATTGTGAGCACTCACAGGAAGGATACAATAAAATAATAAAATAAAATAAAATAAAATAAAATCGTGCAGGCTGGGTGTGGTGGCTCACACCCATAATCCCAGCACTTGGAGAGGCCAAGACAGGTGGATCACTTGAGGTCAGGAGTTCAAGACCAGCCTGGCTAACATGGTGAAACTGTCTCTACTAAAAATACCAAAATTGGCTGGGTGTGGCAGCACATGCCTATAATCCCAGCCACTTGGGAGGCTGAGGCAGGAGGATTGCTTGAACCCAGGAGGTGGAGGTTGCAGTGAGCCAAGTTGACTCCATGCCAGGGTGACAAAGGGAGAATCAGTCTAAAAAAAAAA
>NW_016107508.1:2472293-2480431 GCF_001604975.1 Cebus imitator | reverse complement strand
AAAAAAAGAAAAAAAAATCATACAACATAGAGACTTCTGGGATAATAATCCAGATAATCCAAAAATGAAAACACAACATTCAAAACTTCTGGCAGAACTTGTAGATCCCCAGGAATATGGCTGCTCATCACAGTTGGAAAAGCACCACCCTGAGTTACTTGGGGAGGGAATTAAGATGAAAAGAGAGATTGCTCAGGGGCCACATGCACGGGCCTTGGAAATACCCACTGCTGAACTGCAGAAGCAGCTTGGGAAGACCCTAATAGATGAAAGGAACTGGGGGTGAGTTTCCAAGGACAAGTGTAGGCCCCTCAATTACATGTGGGGAAGTGGGCCTCCTCTAGGAAGCCTGGGGCAAACCTGGCCAGAGTTGGGCTCCTTCTGAAAGCAAACCCCATAAGATGTACAACTGCCTTTCTTTTTTAAAAAAGTATTTATTGACCGGGCGTGGCGGCTCATGCCTGTAATCCCAGCACTTTGGAAGGCTAAGGCAGGTGGATCACCTGAGGTCAGGGGTTCGGGACCAGCCTGGCCAAGATGGTGAAACCCCGTCTCTACTAAAAATATAAAAATTGGCCAGGCGCAGTGGCAGGTGCCTGTAATCCTAGCTACTTGGGAGGCTGAGGCACGAGAACAGCTTGAACCCAGGGGGCGGAGGTTGCAGTGAGCCGAGATCATGCCATTGCACGCCAGCCTGGGTGACCGGATAAAACCCCAACTAAAAAAAAAAAAAAGAAAGAAAGAAAAGAAAGCCTGGATGCAGTGGCTCACTCCTGTAATCCTAACACTTTGGGAGGCCGAGGCAGGCGACTCATGAGATCGGGAGTTCAATACCACCCTGGCCAACATAGTGAAATACTGTCTCTACTGAAATTCAAAAAATTAGCCAGGCTGCCAGATATAGGTGAAGGGTAGGAAGGCAGCAAATCACGCTGCCATGTGTGTACCTATGCAACAATTTTGCATGTTCTTCACATGTACCCCAAAACCTAAAACGCAATTAAAAAAAAAAAAACGAGAAAAAAAAAATTAGCCAGGCATGGTGGTGTACGGCTATAGTCTCAGCTACTTGGGAGGCTGAGGCAGGGGAATTGCTTGAACCCAGGAGGCAGAGGTGGCAGTGAGCCAAGATCATACCACTGCACTCCAGCCTGGGCAACAGAGGAAAACTCTGTCTCAAAAAAAAAAAAAAAGTATTTATTTATTTTTGAGAGGGAGTCTCACTCCGTTGCCTAGGTTGGAGTGCAGGGGCGTGATCTCGGCTTACTGCAGCCTTGGACTCCTGGGCTCAAGTGTTCCTCGCATCTCAGCCTCCTGAGTAGCTGGAATTACAGGTGTACACCACCACACCTGGCTCCTTTTTTTTTTTTTTTTTTTTAAGTAAAGATGAGGTCTTGCTATGTTGCTCAAGCTGGTCTGGAACTCATGGGCTCAAGCGATCCTCCCACCTCAGCCTCCCAAAGTATTGGGATTGCAGGGGGTGAGCCACTGCGTCTGGCCTGTAGGACTGCCTTTCCACTGCTTCCTCTTGAAGCATGAGCTGCAAACTTCTTTAAAAAGACTAAAGTGAGTATGGTCTGGAAGAAGAAAAAAGAGAGGAAAGAAAGAAACTGTTAACAATGGTTACCTCTAAAAGGTAGAGAGGAGGTAGTCAGGGGACTTGGTTTCCATCCTAGCAAACTTTATGCATTTTTAACATAAGTACATGTAATTTATTTTATGATAACTAAATTAAAGAATAAAGAGTGCCTCCCCTTTCCAAGACCAATACTGTAGCAGAGTAAGGGGCAGCCACACATCTAGGATTTAAAGGCCCAGCACCCAAGTCTGGTCTTCTGGTAAAGCGTCATCCCCTTTGGTTGTAAATGTAAGTCAAATTCCTCAAAGAACATTCAGAAAATGTAGGAAAGTGGGTAGGAATCAAATTCCCACCACTCTGAGACAATCACCATTAACATTTGTGAGTAAGTCTCTTCACTTTTTTTTTCTAGAAAGCATAAGTAAGTGGTACTCCACTACTTTTTTGAGGTATAAATTTCCTTTCCTTGATTGAGTGCAGTGGCTCACATCTGTAACCCCAGCACTTTGGGAGACCAAGGTGGGCGGATCACTTGATGTCGGGCATTCAAGACCAGCTTGGCCAACATGATAAAACCCCGTCTCTACTAAAAATGCAAATATTAGCCGGGCATGGTGGCACATGCTTGTAGTCCCAGCTACTTGATAGGATGAGGGAGGAGAATGGCTTGAACTTGGGAGGAAGAGGTTGCAGTAAGCCGAGATGGCACCATTGCACTCCAGCCTGGGCGACAAGAATGAGACTCTGCCTCAAAAAAAAATAATAATAAATCAATAATCCCTTCATTTCAAAACTGGTGGGAGTTCCATTGTACACTGTTCACGATGGTCCCACGGGGTGGCACCACTCTGGCGGGTAAACAGAAATACACATTTTTTTTTTTCCAAAGACAGGGTTTCACCATGTTAGTCAGGCTGGTCTTGAACTCCTGACCTCAGGTGATCCACCCGCCTTGGCCTCCAAAGTGCTTGGATTACAGGCATGAGCCACCACACCCGGCCAGAAATACACATCTTATCCCAAGTCAGCCACTGGGAACTGCGGCGCCCAGGCATGCTGGGATTCAGGCGTGCTGGGATTCAGGCCTGCTGGAGCTTCACTGAGTGGTCTTGGACATGCCCCAGCTGACGATCGCATCATCAGTGTTGTCATCACTTCTGCAGAACGGTTAGCCAAGATAAAGTGCTGCGAGGAAGGCTGATCCCTATGAGAGCACTTGTATAATTTATGTGCGAGCATTTTGCAAAATACTAGCGGTGATGCAGAGAGCAAAGGCTCAATGAAAGCACAGTACTGCAGTGGCTATAGAATATATGTTCTGAGGATCATGCCCCAACTTTAGAGTTATTCTTACTGGAAACTATTCTTGAGTTTTTGAGATGTAAATGATACAAGTCTTCGGAAACCTTCCATTCTTATGAGATGTGTTTGACTCCATCAAACTCTGAACCCTAGGAGATGACCTCAGCTGGGAAGGAAGTACTGCTCTCCCAGCCCTTCCCACATAACCCAATACACTGCAGGATACAGGAGAAGAAACTAACCATTTTTTATGCTTACCCATCTTCTCCAATTTATTTATTTTGTTTTGAGAAGGAGTCTTGCTGTCACCCAGGCTGGAGTGGCCTGATCTTGGCTCACTGTAACCTTCACCTCCAGGGTTCAATTGATTCTCCTGCCTCAGCCTCCCAAGCATCTGGAACCACTGAGGTGCACCACCACGTCTCACTAATTTTTGTATTTTTAGTAGAGGCAGTGGTTCGCCATGTTGGCCAGGCTGGCCTCAAACTCCTGACTGCGGGTGATCCGCCCGCTTCCGTCTCCCAAAGTGCTGGGATTGCAGGCAAGAACCATCATGCCAGCTTTACCTTCTTCCACTTAACCCCTGCAGCCCCACCTGATTCCATTGTCCCCTACACCCACCACTCATCTCTTGTCAGTGTTGTTTTTTTTTTTTTCCTTTAACAGATGAGGAAACTGAAGCTCTGGTAGGTTAAGTTGCCCAAGACCCCACAGCTGGCTGTCAGTAGAACTGAGTTTTGAACCTAGCTCATCTTGACGCCAAAGCACCCCCTGTGTTGTCATCTCCATCATCAAAAACTTGGCAGGAGGGCCAGGCATGGTGGCTCACACTTGTAATCCCAGCACTTTGGGAGGCCGGGGTGGGAGGATCACTCAAAGCCAGGATTCGGAGGTTAGTCTGGGGCAGCATAGCAGGATTCCATCTCTACCAAAAAAAGGAGCTGGGAGTGGTGGCGCATTCCTGTAGTCCCACCTACTTGGAAGGCTGAGATGGGAGGATCACTTGAGTTCAGGAGGTTGAGGTTGCAGTGAGGTGTGATCATATCACTACACTCCAGCCTGTGTAACAGAGCAAGATCCTCTCTAAATTAAAAAAAAAAAAAAACCCAAAAAACAGAAAACCAGGAATAAACAGGTGTCTGCCTGTGGTGAGGGTGGAGGGAAGGTATTTCTCAATAAGATGTCATTATTCTTTCATAAGTTATTCAAACATTATGAAGCACCTTGGAAGGGATGATTTTGAAGATTGTATAGGTGGAAAAGGTCACACCTTCTCTCCAGACATAATGTCACCGTCATGTGGCTAACTTGGCAATGGCATGTCAATCAGCAAACTCAATCAGTGATTCACTTGCAAGATTTTATTTTAGTGCGTCAGCAGACTTTTCATTTCATGGAGTCAAGGAGAGGCTGATGCAGGCAGGGTAGGAAATTGCAACACAGGGGCCGGGCGTGGTGGCTCACGCATGGAATCTCAGCACTTTGGGAGGCCCAGGCAGGCAGATCACTTGAGGAGAGGAGTTCCAAACCAGCCTGGCCAACATGGCGAAACCCCGTCTCTACTAAAAACACAGAAATTAGCCAGGCATGATGGTGCATGCCTGTAATCCAAGCTACTTGGGAGGCTGAGACACAAGAATCGCTTGAACCTGGGAGACGGAGTTTGCAGTGAGCCAAGATTGCACCACTGCACCCCAGCCTAGGTGACAGCTTGAGACTCTATCTCAGGAAAAAAGAAAAGAAAAGAAAATTGCAACACACTCTGCAAGGGCAAACCGTCAAATGCTTCTTGATTCTCTGGGAAACTACAAGGTTATTTATCTATCCACTCACCAAACACAAAGGATGAAATAAAAGCATGAGACCCTGGGTAATCTCCCCATTGCCAGATTACAGACCAGCACTTCCTTTTTAAAAATTTTATTTTATTTTATTTTATTTTTTAGAAAAAGACGGGGTTTCACCATGTTGGTCAGGCTGGTCTTGAACTCCCAACCTCAGGCGATCCGCCTGCCTTGGCCTCCAAAGTGCTTGGATTACAGGTGTGAGCCACCGCACCAGGCACAGCACTGCCTTATAAAAGAATGTCATTCTGAAGGTGAAGTGGCTGTGTTCTCTATTAAATTGAAAGTAGAAATGCAACTGAGTCTCATAAGTATATTGCTAGGGGACTTACACAATATATTTTTCTTTTTGAAATCCTTTTACATCCTTTATCTTAATTTATCTCTGCATAACCTCCCTGCTTCGGACAAACTTTTATTATAGCACTTATCACCCTGTGGTTAACGTTTAGTGTACATGTCTGTCTCCCCATTGGTTTATGACCTTCTTCAGGGCAGAGACTCTGCCGTATTTCTGCATCTATAAAGCCCTAGCACTTGGCAAGGTATGAGTTAGGACTTGTTAGGAAACTGACAGAAGCCCACTGGATGCAGTTTAAGCAACAAGGGAGCTTTGTTTCAAGGAGCTCCAGGGCGGGGGTGCAGCCACGTCTAGGATGACGGGGTACCAGGCTCTCTCACAGTTCCTCATCTCCCCGCCGGCCTCATTAACACCGCTGTAGAAGTGTCTTTCATCGCTTCCTGGTCCTCTGGCAACCTGGCTGCCAACATCTCCTGAGTCGATATGCAACTTGCCCAGCCCTGCACCGACAGCCTCAATCTCTCTCTGGGCCCTGACCTCCCCAATCTCCGCAGGCCTAGGCTCTGATTGTCCCGCCTCGGTGAGGTGTTCACCTCTAGTTCAGTCAACAGTGGCCAGAGGGTTGTGGTCCAGTTGTAGGTACAAGGCTGTTCCTATGGTAACCATGTGCCAGGGCAGGAAGGAAGAAGGCAGTTCTCAGAAAAAAAGGGAGAAAGGCAAGGTAGCTCAAATAATAGGTGGCCACGTCCGTATGTACATACTCGGCGCTCTGTAACTGCTCACCGTGATCTGTCTTGCTCTGAATGCTGCTGCGATGCCACCCTCCTTTCAGCCCTGCAAACACTTTGCTCTTTCTGGCCTCAAGGGTCCTCACGTGTGGTTTTCACTTCCCGATGGCTCTTCCCTGCCTGCACCCCCTGGCCTGGCTGACACCTCTTCCTCCTTTGGGTCAGCATCTGGATGTGCCAGCTCTTTAGAAGGCCTTTCCTAACCTGCACCCAGAATACCCTGTGCCTTTTCTTCCTTCCTTCCTTCCTTCCTTCCTTCCTTCCTTCCTTCCTTCCTTCCTTCCTTCCTTCCTTCCTTCCTTCCTTCCCTCCTCCCTTCCCTCTCTCTTTCTCTCTTTCTATCTTCTTTTTTTCTTCTTCTTGGAGACAGTCTTACTTTGGCACCCAGGCTGGAGTGCAGTGGCACGATCTCAGCTCACTGCAATCTCCATCTCCTGGACTCAAGCGATTCTCCTGCCTCAATCTCTATAGGCATGCACCACCATGCCTGACTAATTTTTGTATTTTTAGTAAAGACAGGGTTTCACCTTGTTGGCCAAGGCTGGTCTCGAACTTCTCACCTGAAATGATCTGCCACCCTCGGCCTCCCAAAGTGCTGGGATTACAGGCATGAGCCACCGCCTCTGGCCACTCTGTGCTATTCCTTCCAAACCCGCACCACCTTATAGTGACTTGTTTAATTCCTGCCTGTAGTTCCAGGGCTGCCAGTGGTCCCTGCAAACGAATTAGCCTGCAACCTGCAGGGGTGAGGGTGGCGGGGAGTTCATGTGCCGTGAAGCAAACCTTTGACTGATGGGAGGTGGGGAAAGCGGATACATTCTGGCCCTTTTCATCCTCAATGGACTTTCGAGAAGAGGAGCCTCATAGCCACTGTGGTTCCTTCTCTCCTCTCTCTCCCGGTCTCTCCTCCCTGCTCTCTGTGACGGTCCTCCCTTACAGAGTAGCAGCAAACAGGCGTTTACCTCAAGCTCTGCTTTCCGGGAACCCAGGCCAAGTTACCAGTTCTGGCTGGCATAAGTAGAAACTTCCACGTACGAAGCACAGTGCTGAAGCAATGCGTGAGGAGGCCCTTCTGCCCACCCCCAGGCTTTGCTTTCACATTAAGCAGCCTCCCCCTCCATAGAGGCAGTTTGCCACCAGCAGCTCGGCCTACACCTAAGTGCAAGGCATGTTCCCTTCCCATAGTCTCAGCCTAAGTCCTGGGCTCTGCCTCACAGATTCTGATTGGTCCACAGAGGGGCATGTGTTCTCCACCCAATAGCTGTGGGGGGTGGGCATGGAGCTCGGTCTCCAGGTGGGCTCTTTTCAATTGTCAGGAGCAGTGGTACCAGGAAGAGGGGGCAGATGAGGCCCAGGAATTGTGAAAAGGGTGTGGTATGGGAGAAAGGACCGACACAGAAGGCAAGGATCCCTGGGGCCGTCTTGGAGGCTGCCTCTCACAGCTCCCTGTTGAGTCCTCTGGGGATCAGCCCTATCTACATACTTATTGCAGAACTTTTGCCGTGTTGTGTTATGGCTGCTTTACCTTATTTCTAGATTGAAAACTCTTTGAGGGCAGCGACCAAAGTTTATTCATCTTTCCCTTCATTTTTAGCCCCACAGAATTTCTAATATAGAATATATATTCATGGCGCACACCTGTAGTCCCAGCTACTCGGGAGGCTGAGTCAGGACGATCACTTGAACCTGGGAGGCAGAGGTTGCAAACGTGAGCAGAGATCGCGCCACTGCATTCCAGCTTGGCGATAGAGTGAGACTCCGTCTCAAAAAAAAAAAAAACAAAAAAAAAACCACCATGAAAAGACAGCTAAATTTTTTAATTAAAGGAAATTGTATATATAGCATGATCACAAAAAATGTTTAAAGAAATATGTGTAGGGCTGGAAGCGGTGGCTCATGCCTGTAAGCCCAGCACTTTGGGAGGCCGAGATGGGTGGATCACCTGAGACTGAATTCGAGATCAGCCTGGCCAACATGGAGAAACCCCACCTCTACTAAAAATACAAAAATTAGCTGGACGTGGTGGTGCACACCTGCAATCCCAGCTACTCAGGAGGCTGAGGCAGGAGAATCATTTGAACCAGGGAGGCAGAGGTTGCAGTGAGCTGAGATCGTGCCATTGCACTCCAGCCTGGGTGAGAGAGCAAGACTCTGTCTCACAAAAAAAAAGAAAGAGTTTCCTCTCAGGTGGAAACAAGTCAAATATCTGTCAACTGATGAGTGGATAAACAACGTAGGTATATCTATACAATGGAATATTCATAAAAGAAATATGCGTAGAAGAAAAGATTGAAAGGAATTACACCCAAATATTATTATTGATT
>NW_016107508.1:2454007-2472230 GCF_001604975.1 Cebus imitator | reverse complement strand
GGGCAGATCACAAGGTCAGGAGTTTGAGACCAGCCTGGCCAATATGGTGAAACCT
Source organism: Cebus imitator (assembly GCF_001604975.1). NCBI lineage: Eukaryota > Metazoa > Chordata > Mammalia > Primates > Cebidae > Cebus > Cebus imitator. The sequence goes on along the minus strand of NW_016107508.1, from coordinate 2,472,175 downwards.
CATCTCTACTGAAAATACAGAAATTAGCTGTAATCCCACCTACTTGGGAGGCTGAGGCAGGAGACTTACTTGAAACCAGGAGGCAAAGGTTGCAGTGAGCTGAGATTGTACCACTGCACTCCAGTGCGGGCAACAGAGGGAGACTCCATCTCAAATATGTGTGTGTGTGTATATATATATATATATATATATTTACATATATTCAATAAATGTCAAAATAGGCTGGGTGCAGTGGCTCACACCTGTAATTCCAGCACTTTGGGAGGCCAGTGTGGGAGGATTGCTTGAGCTCAGGAGTTTGAGACCAGCCTGAGACCGGCAACAAAGTGAGACCCCATCTCCACAAAAGATTAAAAAATTAGCGGGCCATAGTAGTGTGTGCCTGTGGTCCCAGCTACCCAGGAGGCTGAGTCAGGAGGATCGCTTGAGCCCAGGAGGTTGCAGCTGCTGTGCGCTATGCTCATGCCACTTTACTCTAGCCTGAGTGACAAAGTAAGGCCCTGTCTCAAACAAAAATTAAAAAATAGTCAAATTAATGCTGAATGCATTCTTGAATGAATGTATTATATAAATGAATGAATTAGTGACTACCTGGATGAGTAGTTCAAAAGACTAGAGGAGACACTGTGAAATATTATATGATTAATTTCCCCATTTCCTGCTGGCCAGATCCCTAATGAGTTGGTTACTCAGATCTTGCTTCTTTTTTCTCTGATTACTTCCCACTTCCCTGCCCCCCACCCCCACCCTGTGGTTATAGAACCCAAGGTCTTGGTGGCCATAATGGAAAAACATCCAGCCCCTTAGTCACAGCTGATTGGACACCTGCCCCAGGCTGCCCAATGGGCTCTTTCTTAGTGAATTTGAAGTTGGGACTAAAAGAGGCCAAGCTTCGGCCTGGCTTCTTTTTTCTCAGGAGAGACATGAAAACCTGGATAGTGTTAGCAATAGTAATTCTTTGCTCTATGGACTGGGGAGCAGAGAAAGTGCATTTGCCAGAATAGGAGACAGAATGACCACAGAGGAATGCGAAGAAAGGGAGAGAGAAGGATGGCCCAGAGCTGCTGAAACACACCAGTTCAGTCCTGAGATCCAGCGGCATCTCCAGTCTTGGTTCCTATGAGACCAAGGTTCTTCGTTTTTGTTGTTGTTACTGTTGTTGTTTTCTTCGAGATAGGGTCTCGCTCTGTCACCCAGGCTAGGGTACAGTGGCATGATCATAGCCCACTGCAACCTCCACCTCCCAGTCTCAAGTGATCCTCCTCCTTCAGCCTCCTGAGTAGCTGGGACTACAGGCACGTGCCACCACACCTGGCTAATTTTTTTTAAATGTTTTGTAGAGACAGGGATTTCACTATGTTGCCCAGGCTGGTCTCGAACTCCTGGGCTCAGGCAATCCTTCCGCCTCGACCTCCCAAAATTTTGGGATTACAGGCATGAGCCACCATGTCCAGCTGAGACCAAGATTCTTCCAGTCAATGGGGCTGAAGTGGTGGTATGCTAGAGCCACTCACCGTGCCCATGGGAGCCAGTTGGGCTTACTTCTTCAGTGACATCGCTTTGCTAGCTTGAAATTTGCCATGGAGGGGCCGGGCGCGGTGGCTTATGCCTGTAATCCTAGCACTTTGGGAGGCCAAGGTGGGTGGATCACCTGAGGTCAGGAGTTTGAGACCAGCCCGTCCAACATGGCAAAAACCCATCTCTACTAAAACTACAAAAATTAGCCCGGCTTGGTGGTGTGTGCCTGTAATCTCAGCTACTCGGGAGGCTGAGGCAGGAGAATCGCTCAAACCCAGTAGACAAAGATTGCAGTGAGCCAAGATGGCACCACTGCACTCCAGAGATCATGCCATTGCATTCCAGCCTGGGCAACAGAGCAAGAGTCAGTCTTAAATAAAAAAAAGAAAAAAGGCTGGGCGTGGTGGCTCACGCCTGTAATCCAAGCACTTTGGAGGCCAAGGCGGGCGGATCACCTGAGGTCGGGAGTTCAAGACCAGCCGGACCAACGTGGTGAAACCCCATCTTAAAAAAAAAAAGAAAAGAAAAAAAGAAAGAAACTGGCCATGGTGGCAGTATTTACACCGCAGAAATTGGTAATTGCTACTAATCAGATATCCCTCCCTAAGAGCTGGTTATTAAACACTTACAGGCATACCACAGGACTGAAGGCAGTTCTGGGGAATTTCTGTAACTTACAGCTCAGAGTCTTTCTGATAAAACATTTGCCGGGCAAATTCCTCTTCCTGCTTTGAGACCCAGTAGATGACGTGTGAGAAGCCTCCACTGATGTTTGTAGGAAGCTAGTTGTTGGCGTATTCATGGTGTCCCTTAGGCGTGATTAGATGGACCAGAATTCTGAGGGTTATATGACACAGGCCATGGGTAAAACCGAGACCCCACCTAGGCAATAATTATCTATTGCCCTAAGAGTGGCATCTGTGCTCCTCTGAGCAGTGGCCCTTGTTCTCCCTATACCTCCAGACCCTTTCATGCCACCTTGTCCCCACATCCTGGCCCTTAGCCTTCTCAACCTCTGGCCCAGACTCTGCTTGATGAGCTGTCGATCGTTTGGAGAAAGTGATAACAATCATGGACTTTCCCCTGTGAGAAACACACAGATACAAAAACATTTGCATGCTGTTTCAAGATATTCGTGGACCAGCCAGGTGCTGTGCTCACGCCTGTAATCCCAACACTTTGGGAGGCTAAGGCGGGTGGATCACCTGAGGTCAGGAGTTCAAGACCACCCTATCTAATACAGTGAAACCCCATCTCTACTAAAAATACAAAAAATTAGCCAGGTGTGGTGTTGGATGCCTATAATCCCAGCTACTCGGGAAGCTGAGGAAGAAGAATTGCTTGAACCTGAAGGCAGAGGTTGCAGTGAGCCAAGATCGTGCCATTGCATTCAGCCTGGGCAACAAGAGCGAAACTCTGTCTCAAAAAATAAGACAAAATAAAATAAAAAATATATTCATGGACCAAATATCTTCTTTACTCATAAGTCTTTCCTGTACCCTATGTGTCCCACTCTACCCCACGCATGTTTCTATCTCAGGATTTAGCATTTTCAATGTATGTTGATTTTGAAGTCTGACTACACTGGAGCTTTTCGGGGGAGGCATCTCTTACTGTCTTATTTGTGAGTTCAAGGATGACGGAGGGATGACTGAGGGGCATCCCAGCAACTAATTTCTAATCATGAGATCAGGGTGTAGCTTCCGCCACAGCCCAGCTGTCTAAGCACAAAGGTGTGCCATTGAGGATGGCATTAGCATTGGCAAGGGACAAAGATGCCACCCAAAGATAGGCCTGGCACACGCAGAAGAGGGGGAGCAGGAGTCACCATGGCCGGGATATTCCCTGCACCCATGGGATGAGGAGGCTTAGGATGTGGGGAGGTGCTTTGGGCAAAGGAAGAGGAGCACCTCAAATGTGGTACCGGCGGAAGAACCTGTACTTTGGGGTCTCAGAGATCTAGGTTCCTATTCGCGCTCCATCCCTTATGGCTTGTGACTGTGAGCAAGTCACTTTGTTTCTCTGAGACTTAGTTTTCTCACCTGTCAAAACATACTTTATTGGCTGGGCGCAGTGGCTCATGCCTGTAATCCTAGCACTTTGGGAGGCCGAGGCAGGCGGATCAGGAGGTCAAGAGATCGGTGGCCAACATGTGAAGTCCCATCTCTACTAAAAATACAAAAATTAGCTAGGCATAGTGGCATGTGCCCGTAGTCACAGCTACTCTGGAGGCTGAGGCAGGAGAATCGCTTGAACCCGGGAGGTGGAGGTTTCAGTGAACTGAGATCGCACCATTGCACTCCAGCCTGGTGACAGAGCAAGATGCAGTCTCAAAAATTTGTTTTAAAATAAAGTAGTCTCAACCCTTCTGCTCTCCCTGCCCATCACATAGCCGCCTTCTTACTATTTAGCCTCCTCCTTACAGTTTTCCATTTAGCCTGCTTATAGGAGCAACAAGAACTGACCTCCTGGAGAAAACACTGGGTCTCAGGGAAGAGGGAATATTGGATTTGTGTCCTGCCTGTAGAAAGAAGGTAATGGAAGAGCTGAACTGCAGGACACCTTCAAAGAGGGCTGAAGTAAGAGAGTGAAAGCTTCTCCAACACCTCCTGGGTGGGAGTCCAACCACTTCTAGGGTGTCTGACTCTAAGGTACCCACTCTTCAAGAGCATCTGACCAACCCCCTTCTTTTTGCTTTGTTTTGTTTTGTTTGAGATGGAGGAGTTTCGCTCTTGTTACTCAGGCTGGAGTGCAATGGCGAGATCTCAGCTCACTGCAATCTCTGCCTCCTGGGTTCAAGGATTCTCCTGCCTCAGTCTCCCGAGTAGCTGGGATTACAGGTACCCCTACCACGCCCAGCTAATTTTTGTATTTTTAGTAGAGATGGGGTTTCACCATGGTGGCCAGGCTGGTCTTGAACTCCTGACCTCAGGTGATCCACCTGCCTTGGCCTCCCAAAGTGCTGGGATTACAGGCATGAGCCACCGCGCCTGGCAACCCCCTCCATCCTCTAGTACAACTGCAGTGACAAAAGCAATGTCTTCCACCTTGAACTACCAGGCATTGGGTGACAGACTTTGTGTATATGATCTCTCTTTTTTTTTTTTTTTCTGAGTCAGGGTCTCATTCTGTCACCCAGGCTGGAGTGCAATGGCGTGATCATGGTTCGCTGCAGCCTCAGCCACCCAGGCTCAAGTGATTCCCCCACCTCAGCCTCCCAAGTGGCTGGGACCACAGGTGTGTGCCACCACACCTGGTTAATTTTGGAATTTTTTTAGAGATGGAGTTTCACCATGTTATTCAGGCTAGTCTTGAATTCCTGGGCTCCTGCTTTAGCCCCTCTAGCAGTTGGGAGCACAGGTGTGCACCACCATGGCTGGCTAATTTTGTTTATTTAACATAGACGAGGTCTCACTGTGCTGCCCATGCTGGAGTGCAATGGTGTAATCATAGCTCACCGCAGCCTTGAGCTCCTGGGCCCAAGGGACTCTCCTGCCTCAGCCTCCTGAGTAGCTGGGCCTACAGGCATATACCATCATGCCCAGCTAATTTTAGTATTTTTAGAAGAGAGAGAATTTTGCCATGTTGCCCAGGGTGGTCTCAAACCCCTCGGTTCAAGCAATTCTCCCACTTCGGCCTCTCAGATTGTTGGGATTCTGGGTGTGAGCCACCACTCCCGGCCTGTTCTGTGGGCCTGACCTTCAAAATCTATCACAAATCTGACCATCGCTTCTGCTCTGATCTAAGTCACAATGTGGCCAGACTGCTGTGGTGGTCTCCCACGCACTCTCCATCAGGCAGCTATGGCGAGGAAAATAAAATTGGGCCGGGCGCAGTGGCTGACACCTGTGATCCCAGCACTTTGGCAGCCCCAAGGCAGGCAGATCATGAGGTCAGGAGGTAGAAACCAGCCTGGCCAACATAGTGAATATACTAAAAATACAAAAATTGCCCAGCATGGTGACACGCACCTATAGTCCTAGCTACTCAGGAGGCTGAGACAGGAGAGTGGCTTGAACCTGGGAGGTGGAGGTTGTGGTGAGCTGAGATCGAGCCACTGCATTCCAGCCTGGGCAACAGAGTGAGACTCTGCCTCAAAAAAAAAAAAGGAAATTGGCCAGGCATGGTGGCTCATGCCTGTCATCGCAGCTCTTTGGGAGGCAGAGGCGGGTAGATCACCCAAGGTCAGGAGTTCGAGACCAGCCTGGCCAACATGGTGAAACCCCATCTCTACTAAAAATACAAAAAATTAGCCAGATGTAATCCCAGCTGCTTGGGAGGTTGAGGCAGAAGAATCACGTGAATCCGGGAAGCAGAGGCTGCAATGAGCTGAGATCACACCGTTGTACTCCAGCCTGAGCAACAAGAACGAAACTCCATCTCAAAAAATAAATAAAAAAGGAAATCAAGAGCTAGGTGTGCTGGCTCATACTTGTAATCCCAGCACCTTGGGAGGCTAAGGCAGGAGGATTGCTTGAGCCCGGGTGTTTGAGACTAGCCTGGGCAACATAGCAAGACTTCGTCTCTACCAAAAACATAAAATTAGCCAGGCATGGTGGTGAGTGCCTGTGGTTCCAGCTACTCAGGAGGCTGAGATGGGAGAATTGCTTGAACCCAGGAGATCAAGGCCACAGTGAGCTGTGATTGTGTCACTGCACTCCAGCCAGGGCGACAGAACAAAACCCTGTTTAAAAAAAAAAAAGGAAATCAAATGATGTCTCTCCCTGCTCGGTCCTGACCCTGGGGCATGCCTGTCCTGCTAGTTCAACCCAGAATCCTCAGTGCTGACCAAGGAGATGGGAACAGAGCTCATGGTCTTGCCACAGCTGACAAGGCTCTGCAGGGCTTCCCTCTCTCCCTGAGAGATGATGTGCTGATACTCACTGTTCCCTTTTTCCAGAAGCCTTTCCCAGGTACGCTCATGGCTCATGCCTTCCTCTAGTTGCCTCTGCCCATTGGCACATCTGCCCTGACCTCTGGCCTGCTCAACCCCCTTCCACTCCCCTGTTTCTAGGCCCCAGCGCCAGTGAGATTAAATATGCCCTTTTTTATAACACATTGTCATGTGCTCTCTCCTGTACAAGCATGAAATAAATTCAGTCAATAAAACCCACCTAAGAATACACTTTTAAAAAATCAATAGGATGTAGTATAATTTATAAAAGAAAGAAAAGGAAATTAACTTTTTAAATTTTATTTATTTATTTTTGAGACAGAGTCTCGCTCTGTTGTGCAGGCTGGAATGCAGTGGCGTGATCTCAGCTCATTGCAACCTCTGCCTCCTGGATTCAAGCAATTCTCCTGTCTCAGGCTCTCGAGTATATGGGACTACAGACGCACCACCACGCCCAGCTAATTTCTGTATTTTTAGTAGAGACGGGGTTTCACCATATTGGTCAGGCTGGTCTCAAACTCCTGACCTCAGGTGATCCACCTGTCTTAGCCTCCCAAAGTGCTGGGATTACAGTTGTGAGCCACTGCGCCCAGTCAGGAAATTGTTTGTTTTTTTTTTTGAGATGGAGTCTCACTGTGTCACGTGGCACAATCTTGGCTAACTGCAACCTCCGCCTCCCGGGTTCAAAAAATTCTCCTGCCTCAGCCTCCCGAGTAGCTGGGATTACAGGCGTACACCACCACACCCAGCTAATTTTTGTATTTTTAGTAGAGATGGGGTTTTGCCATGTTGGCCATGTTGGTCTTGAGCTCCTGACCTCAGGTTATCCATCAGCACTGGCCTCTCAAAGTGCTGGGATTACAGACATGAGCCACTGTGCCCAATGGAAATTAACTTTTAATAATTGAATACACACCTCACTAAATGAATGCCCTGGTGGCTGTTTGCAAATATACCTAGACTGATGGAGATTGTGAGATGTTGACTCGAAATCGGCAGAGATATGATTTCCTAAAACAGTAGACAACTCTTGGTGGAGTCCCAAACAAAACGAAGTACAACCTTCCCTCCAAGTACAAGGTTCTTGCATTCCTGGAAAGTCAGTGAGTGATAAATCTGTGTACAAAATACTTCGTGCTTGATTATAAAACAAAGAGGGATTCTATGCTCAAATACTTATAAACGGAATTTTCACATGCATGGATATCTGTTGCGACCTTCTAAAGTCACGTGAGATCAGTTTTCACCCCCTTACCTCTCCAACTGTCTTGTGCATCGCACCATGTCTGGTGTGTGTGACTCCAGCCGAGAGCCCGCTGTGCCCCCAATCAATGGGACAACTAGAAAAAAGAAACCTTGTAGAAATTTCAAAAATGTCCGCTAGGCGGCTCTGCCACCCTGGGCGAAAACCACATCCAGGTCCTCCTTTTATTGTTTCTCCACACCCACCACCTGCCACGTGAGACTGCAGTCTGTATTTTTTGCTTTTGTATGGCTTGTGTCCATGACTAGAGTGCGGGCTGCAGGAGGGCAAGGCTTTGTTTCTTTCTTTTTAAAAATGATATGTGGGTCAGGTGCGGTGGCTCACGCCTGTAATTCCAGCACTTTGGGAGGCCAAGGGGAGTGGATCATTTGAGGTCAGGAATTCGATACCAGCCAGGCCAACGTGGTGAAACCCCGTCTCTACTAAAAAAATACAAAAAATTAGCCGGGCGTGGTGGCGGGTGCCTGTAGTCCCAGCTACTCGGGAGGCTGAGGCAGGAGAATCGCTTGAACCTGGGAGGTGGAGGTTGCAGTGAGCCAAGATCGTGCCACTGCACTCCAGCCTGGGCAACAGGGTGAGACTCTGTCTTTAAAAAAAAAAAAAAAAAAAAAAAATGTGTGTGTGTGTGTATGTATATATATATATATATATATATATATATATATATATATGTACTTTAAAATATATATAAATATAGGCTGGATGTGGTGGCTCACGCCTGTAATCCTAGCACTTTGGGAGGCCAAGGTGGGTGGATCGCCTGAGGTCAGGAGTTCAAGATCAGCCTGGTCATCATGGTGAAACCCCATCTTTAAAAAAATAAAAAATACATATATATATACACAAATATAAACATAAAATAAATATACATACATTTGCACTTTAAATGTCTATCTATCTATCATTACTATTATTTTTGAGATGGAGTTTCACTCTGGTTGCCCAGGATGGAGTACAATGGCACGATCTCAGCTCACCGAAAGCTCCACCTCCTGGATTCAAGCGATTCTCCGGCCTCAGCCTCCTGAGTAGCTGGGATTGTAGGCATGTACCACCACACCAGGATAATTTTTGTATTTTTAGTAGAGACGGAGTTTCACCATGTTTGCCAGGCTGGTCTCAAACTCCTGACCTCAGGTGATCCGCCTGCCTTGGCCTTGGCCTCCCAAAGTGCTGGGATTACAGGTATGAGCCACCGCACCTGGCCTAGGAATCATTTCGAGGGGGATAAAGATTTGGAAGTCAAAGTGACTCACCTTCATTTGCTTTTATTTATTTATTTTTATTTATTTACTTATTTTTGCAATGGAGTTTCACTCTTGTTGCCTAGTCTGGAGTGCAATGCTGTGATCTCAGTTTACCACAATGTCTGCCTCCCGGGTTCAAGCAATTCTCCTGCCTCAGTCTCCTGAGTAGCTGGGATTACAGGCATGCGCCACCACACCCGGCTAATTTTGTATTTTTGGTAGAGATAGGGTTTCTTCATGTTGGTCAGGATGGTCTCGAATGCCTGACCTCAGGTGATTCGTCTGCCTTGGCCTCCCAACGTACTGGGATTACAGGCGTGAGCCACCGCGCTCAGCCTTCATTCACTTTTAAATCCAACTCCCAACTTTCCAACTTTGTACAATGTAGAGATTTTTTTTTTTTTTTGAGATGGAGTTTCGCTCTTGTAGCTCAAGCTGGAGTGCAATGGCGTGATCTCGGCTCACTGCAACCTCTGCGTCCTGGGTTCAAGTGATTCTCCTGCCTCAGCCTCTGGAGTAACTGGGATTACAGGCATGTGTCACCATGCCCAGCTAAGCTAGCCTTGAATTCTCCATCTCAGGTGATCTGCTTGCCTTGGCCTCCCAAAGTGCTGGGATTACAAGTGTGAGCCACCGCACCTGGCCAAGAGATTTGAATCCTTTCCTTTGCTCATATTCTAATTTTTTTTTTTTTTTTTGAAATGGAGTCTCATTCTGTTGCCCCAGCATGATCTCGACTCACTGCAACCTCCATTTCCCAGGTTCAAGAAATTATCCTGCCTCAGCCTCCTAAGTAGCTGGTATTACAGGCATGCACCACCATGCCTGGCTAATTTTTGTATTTTTAGTAGAAATGGGGTTTCACTGTGTTGGCTAGGCTGGTCTCGAACTCCTGACCTCAAGTGATCTGCCTGCCTGGGACTCCCAAAGTGCTGAAATTACAGGCATAAGTCATGGCCTCACACTGTATTAGAGTTCGATCTTACACTGACAACAGCCATGCCTGGCCTCACATTGTATTTGAATTGGATCTTACACTGACAATGATTCCTACCAGGCGCTGCGCCAGGACTGCACACACATCCTCTCATTCCATCCTCCAGGAACTCCCTTTGGTTAGATGCTGTCATTGTCCCCACTTGACAAATAAGGAAACTGAGGCTCAGTAGAGAGGCTGGGCAACTTTCTCAATGTCACACCCACTGGGTGCAAGGCCTAGACTTTGAACACCAGGCCCTTGCTGTCCACGCCCAGAGCCACCAGGCTATACATCCCTCTGGACGCACTTCGGGCAGATCCATGTGTTACAGTAGAGAGAAGTCTAGTCTAGGGGCCAGAAGACCTGGGTTCAAGGTGTTAAGTCTCCCACCAGCCGGCTGTGTGATTTTGGGTGGCCCCTTAGCCTCAGCTTCCTAGCATCCTCATCTACCAGGTGAGTAAGGAAGAACAAGCCAAGGCCAGGCACGGTGGCTCATGCCTGTAATCCCAGCACTTTGGGAGGGCAAAGCAGGAGAATCACTGAGGTCAGGAGTTCTAGACCAGCCTGGCCAGTACGTTGAAACCCCATCTCTACTAAAAATCCAAAAATTAGCTGGGCATGGGTGGTGCATGCCTGTAATCCCAGCTACTCCGAAGGCTGAGGTGGGAGAGTCTCTTGAATCCAGGAGGCAGAGGTTGCAGTGAGCTGAGATCATGCCACTGCATTCCAGCAAAAAAAAAAAAAGGAATAACCAGCCAAAAAGGCAAACTGGACCCAAGATTGCTGTCTGCCTCCTCAGGAGGGAATTCAGCTCTGCTCTGAGCCAGCCAGGGGGCCAGGTATGCCCAGGATGGCCTGGTGAAGGCTCCGAGGACAACAGCCACATGGGGAAAGGGGCTTCCGCTGGAGGGACAGGGGGCTGGTCTGGCCTGGAGAGAGAGGACCAGGGAGTGGGTGGGTGGGAAGGACCTTCCGAGGGAGGAGAGTTCACAGGTTTTCCACATGTCCTGACATAACCCAGCACTCCTGAGCAGCAGCCAGAGGCAGGAATGGAGGTCAATGTTCACACTCCTAAGGGCAGCCTCCGTCTTAGGTTAGAAAATAAAAAGGTCCGATGCCACCCTATGGGAATCGAAGGCTAGGCACAAAGGAAGAAGTTTCTGTAAGCCAGGGGCATGGGTATGGGTACAACATGGGGGGCTGTGGTGGAGGAGAGCGTGCTGGGTGAGTAGAGGATGTCGGGAGAATTGTCCAGAAGCTTCCAGCAGGGCTTTCCAACATGAAGATGCTATTTGCATATAACCTATGCCCTCCACACATACACACAAGACCAAGATGCCTGTCCCTTCTCTTCCCACTAGACCTTAATAATCCTGCAGGGACTTCCCTGAGCCCGGCATGGAGGAAGCTGCTGTGATCTATTCCAGCAACTCTGCTGGGGCCAGGCCTGCCTGGATATTTCTGGCCCTCTCTAAAGAAAACAAACCTTTACCCACTAATGTAAGCAGGCAAAATCTTTACCCAACAAAACAAACAAACCAGCTCCTAGAGGCCACGGCCGGCTTTCCTAATATGGCATCGGGTTGGTACCCTTGGCACCCATCAACATGGACCGTCCCGCTCCCAGGAGAAGAGAAGGGGGAATGGACAACAGATGGCAGATAAAGGTCATGTTCACATCGAGGTGGCTTCAAATTTGGACAGGGCACTTCAGGGGTGGGGTGCCAGATAAAATACAGAAGGCCCAGTTACACTTTAATCTCCCATAAAAAGCGAATATTTTTCAAAAATAGGCTAGGTGTGGTGGTGCACACCTGTAATCTTAGTACTTTGGGAGGCTGAGGTGGGAGGATCGCTTGAGCCCAAGAGTTCAAGATCAGCCTGGGCAACATGGTGAGACCTTGTCTCTACAAAAAATAAAAAAAAGTTAACTGACCATAGTGGTGCATGCCTGTGGTCTCAGCCACTCAGAATGCTGAGGTGGGAGAATCACTTGAACCCGGATGGCTGAGGTGCCAATGATAACCACGCCATTGCACTCCAGCCTGAGTGACATTGCTAAAAGAAAAACAAACAATATATATATATATATAGACATATATATACAAAAGATCATTTGGGACATATTTAGACTATAAAAATTACTCATTGTTGGCTGGGCACGGTGGCTCATGCCTGTAATCCCAGCACTTTGGGAGGCCGAGGCAGGGGAATCTCTTGAGGTCACAAGTTCCAGACTAGCCTGCATAGCAAAACAAGACCCTGTCTCTACAAAAAATACAAAAATTAGTTGGATGAGGCTAAAGTGAGCTATGATGGCATTATAGCACTCCAGTCTGGGTGACAGAAGGAGATCCTATCTCCAAATAATAATAATAATAAATGATAATAGTAATTCATTGTTTATCAGAGATTCAAATTTAACCAGGTCTCTTATATTTTTATTTGCAAAGTTCTTGGTTGCACATAAATATGGTAAACAGGCCATATCTGTAATCCCATCACTTTGGGAGGCTGAGTTGGGAATATCACTTGAGGTCGTGAGTTTGAGACCAGCCTGGCCAACATGGCGAAACCCCGTCTCTACTAAACATACAAAATTAGCTGGATGTGGTGGCGCACCTCTGCAGTCCCAATTACTTGGGAGGCTGAGGCAGGAGAATCTGTTGAACCTGGGAGGCAGAGGTTGGAGTGAGCCAAGATTGTGCCACTGCACTCTAGCCTGGGCAACAGAGCAAGACCCTGTCTCTAAATAAATAAATAAATATGGTAAACAACCCAGGCCAGGCTGGCAGGGGGGGTCTTTAAAGGGAGTACCCGTCATAGGGGGACTTTGTGCTAGCAATTCAGGGCTTTTGTTATATAGGAAAACGCAGTCCCTTTTGCACTAAAGACAATGAAAGTGGAAAAGCTGCTACTGAATGGGTATCATCGTTTTAAAAGCTACCCTAGAGGTTAAAGTCAGTTTTAGCCTTTAGGAAATAACTTTGACTTCTTGTTACTGAAGGAGTTAGACCCGTTATTCACCTGTGATGAATGGTTTCCAAGTACATACTCATAAGCAAGTTTTAGGGATAAAGTCATTCATCCAGGACTATGTACCATCATCGCTAGCACGTCCCTGGCCGTGCCATACTTGAGCAAATTGCTTAATCCTCAAAACAAGCCTAAAATAACTCAAGTGCTCAATATCAGGGGACTAGTGAAGTGAGTTGATGGTGCAAGTAACCGCTAGGCAGAATATGAGACAGTCATTACAACTAATCATTATGAAGGCTGGTGTGTGACATGTTGCCTATTTACAGGAAAGAAATAAATGCTAACTGTGATTATGCTGGGTAATTTTTTCTTTCACAGTTTCTTTTTTTCCAAAAGTCCTTTAAAGAGTGTATGTTAATGTTATTGAAAAACAAAACAAAACAAAACGGCAAAGCCTTTAAGAATTATTCCTTTCTTTCCAGACAGCCAGATGGGATCCAGAATATACCACAGGTTGTCACACAGAGGCCTATCCTGCTATTTTCTCACCTTCCCTCCCCACTTTCCAGTGAATTAAAAATAATTTAACAAGTGCCTCTTAGCTGCCAGCACCTGTAACCAAGAGCAGGGGGGACATGGGGCTAAGAAACACACAAATCCTGTCCTCAAGAGTCTTATGGCCACAACACTCTTCTTTTCTTTTTTTTTCCTTCCTTCCTTCTTTTTTTTTTTTCCTTTTGAGACAGGGTCCCACTCTGTTACCAGGGCTAGAGTGCAGTGGCATAATCTTGGCTCACTGTAACCTTCGCCTCCTGGGCTCAAGCGATCCTCCCACCCAAGCCTCCCACATAGCCTGACCACAGGCTACCACGCCTGGCTAATTTTTGTATTTGGCGTAGAGATAGGTTTCCCTATGTTGCCCAGGCTGGTCTCCAGCTCCTGTACTCAAGCGATCTACCAATTTTGGCTTCTCAAAGTTCTGGGATTACAGGTGTAAGCCACCATGCCTGGTCTATTTTTTTTTCTTTTTGAGACAGAGTCTTGCTCTGTCACCAGGCTGGAGTGCAGTGGCATGATCTTGGCTGACTGCAACCTCCACCTCCCAGGTTCAAGAGATTCTCGTGCCTCAGCCTCCCGAGTAGCTGGGATTACAGGCGTGCACCACCATGTCCAGCTAATGTTTGTCGTAGAGACGGGGTTTCACCATGTTCGCCAGGCTGGTCTCGATCTCTTGATCTCGTGATCTGCCCACCTCGGCCTCCCAAGTACTGGGATTACAGGCATGAGCCACTGTGCCCAGCCTATTTAAAAAAAAAAAAAAATTTTTTTTTAAGAGATGGGTCTCACTATGTTGACCAAGCTGGTCTTGAACTCCTAGGCATAAGTGATCCTCCTGCCTTGGCCTCCCAAAGTGCTGGGATTACAGGTGTGAGCCAGCATGCCTGGCCAGCACTTTACATAATACCTACTAATGCTTATTCGCTGTTCTAAATTCACCTTCCCCAGGATGTCTTCCAGGATGGCCTCTCCTCATGGTCTTAGATGGTTTTATACACATTTACCTGATTTTCCACTAGTCCATGAGCTTCTTGGGGCCAAACACAGTGCCTCTTTTCTCTTTAATTGCATTAAAAATTAAAACACGCTGGGCAGGGTGGCTCATGACTGCAATCCCAGCAGTTTGGGAGGCCGAGGTAGGTGAATCATTTGAGATCAGCAGTTCAAGACCAGCCTAGCCAACATGGTGAAACCCCAACTCTACTAAAAATACAAAAATTAGCCAGGCAGTGGTGGCGCACCTATAATCCCAGTTACTAGGGAGGCTGTGGCGGGAGAACTGCTTGAACCCAGGAGGCGGAGGTTGCAGTGAGCCAAGATTGCGCCACTGCACTCCAGGCTGGATGACAATGTGAGACCCAATGTCAAAAAAAAAGAAAAATTAAGACACTTTTTTTTTTTTTATTTTTAAACAAACAGTCTTGCTCTGTCTTCCAAGCTAGAGTGTGGTGGCAAAATCATAGCTCTCTGCAGCCTAGAACTAGAACTCCTGGGCTCAAGTGATCCTCGTGCCTCAGCCTCTCAAGCTGGGACTTCAGGAGTGAACCAGCACAGCTCGCTGCCTCTTTCCTCTCCAACTCTGCGGCGTGTATAATTGGCCTCAACAGATGTTTGCTAAATAAATGCTTCATCTATCCTTCTAACACATGGCAAAACTTGGGGGCAGGGGTACCTCACTGTCTTCAGCTTGTCATTTTGATTTTCTTAGTTTGCTTTTTTCAGGCCTGGCCCGGACTCCAGGAGAACTAGCAGTCGTTACATGCATGAGAAAGCTGAGGCTCTAAGACCTCCTTGTGTTGTAAATGTCTTCATGGCTTCACACATCCTAATGCTCAATAGGCTTGCATCTACAGGTTTGAATCCTTCTACCAGTGCCAGAAATCTTGGACAAGCTTAGCCAGGTGGTAGTGGATGATTATAATTGTAGTCCCAGCTACTCGGGAGGCTGAGGCAGGAGAATCCCCTGAACCCAGGAGGCAGAGGTTGCAGTGAGCTGAGATTGTGTCACTGCACTGCAGCCTGGACAACAGAGTGAGACTCTATCAAACAAAACAAAGCTATCGTTCTTTTTTTTTTCTTTTTTTAGACGGAGTCTCAATCTGCCCCCAGGCTGGAGTGCAGTGGCGCCATCTCTGCTCACTGTAACCCCGCTTTCTGGGTTCAAGCAATTCTCCTGCTCAGCTTCCTTAGTAGCTGGGACTACAGACGCTTGTTGCCATGCCTGGCTAATTTAGCAGAGACGGGGTTGACCGTGTTGGCCAGGATGGTCTTGATCTCCTGACCTTGTGATCTACCTGCCTCGGCCTCCCAAAGTGTTGGGATTACAGGCGTGAGCCACTGCACCTGGCCAAAACTATCAATCTTTAAAAAGAAAAAACAAGGAAGAAATCTTGGCCAAGCAACCAACTGGTTTATATAAACCAACCCTATAAAAGCAACTACATACATGTTCAAATTTAGCACAGTGTTGGGGTAAGAACAGTGCTCATTTGAGTGTAAAAAAAAAAGAAGAGTAAAGAATTTGTAAACAGTGAAACCATTTTGAGCAGGGTTCAGGAAACCTTTTCCGGCAAGGGCCAGATGTAAGTATTTTAGGCTTTGCAGGCCATACGGTCTGTCGCAACTACTTAGCTCTGTCTTTTCCGCAAGAAAGGAGCCATAAGCAAGATTTAAAGGAATGGGTGTGACTGTGTTCGAACACAACTTGGAAATGGATGCTGAAATCTGAATTTCATATCATTTTCTTTCTTTTTTTTTTTTTTTTTTAAGACTGGGTTTCACCATGTTGGCCAGGATGGTCTTGATCTCTTGACCTTGTGATCTGTCTGCCTCAGCCTCCCAGAGTGCTGGGATTACAGGCATGAGCCACCTCACTCAGCCTTTTTTTTTTTTTTGAGACAGAATCTCACTCTGTCGCCAGGCTGGACTGTAGTGGTGCGATCTTAGCTCACTGCAACCTCTGCTTCCCAGGTTCAGGTGATTCTCCTGCCTCACTCAGCCTCCCGAGCAGCTGGGGCTACAGGCGTGTGCCACCACACTCAGCTAATTTTTGTATTTTTAGTAGAGATGTGGTTTCACCATGTTGGCCAGGATGGTCTCCATCTCTTGATCTTGTGATCTGCCCACCTTGGCCTCCCAAAGTGCTGGGATTACAGGTGTGAGCCGCCGTGCCCGGCTTATATCATTTTCACTTGTCATGAACTATTATCTTCTTTTGGGACATTGTCTTCCTCTGTCACCTGGGCCGGAGTGCAGTGGCACGATCTTGGCTCACTGCAACCTCAACCTCCCAGGTTCAAGTGATTCTCCTGCCTCAGCCTCCCAAGTAGCTGGGATTACAGGCATATGCCACCATGCCCAGCTAACTTCTGTATTTTTAGTAGAGACGAGGTTTCACCATGTTGGTCAGGCTGGTCTTGAACTCTTGACATCAAGTGATCCACCTGCTTTGGCCTCCCAAAGTGCTGGGATTATCCCTAACTACTTAAAGATGTTAAAAATAGTAATATCTACTTAAAGATGTTACTAGTAACTACTTTAAAATGTTAGTAGTAAAAAAGTAGTACAAGTAACTACTTAAAGATGTTAAAAGTATCCCTAATTACTTAAAGTAGTTCGGCTGTGATTACCCCTAACTACTTAAAGATGTTAAAACCATTCTTAGCCCAAGGGCTTTATAAAAATGGGTGGTTGATTCTCTCTCTTCCCCACCCAAGCCCCCGTATCAAAAACAAACAAAAAACAAAAGGGTGATTAGTAGGGTTTGGTCTGGCTGTTGGTTGTTGAACCCATGGGCTCAGAGCTGGCCCTGCCTTAGGCTCTGGCCTCAACATTCACTGACTGTGACCTTGGAGGAGTGCCTTACCCATTCAGCCCCTTGGTTTTCTCAGCTGGGAGGTGGTAGAAAATAACTGGCCCACAGATGGGGCTTTTATGAGGACTGTATACGGTGCCGCCTGCACAATGTAGAAGCCTGATAAATGCATGCATGGTAGCTATGATTATCATTATTATTATCATTGTTATTATTATTTTGAGACAGTTCTCCTTATGTTGCTCAGACTGGTCTTGGCCTCAAGTGATCCTCCTGCCTCGGCCTCCCATAGTTCAATATTCTTTACAGTTAAAAAAAAAAATAGCTGGCCAGGTGTAGTGGCTCATGACTGTAATCCCAGCACTTTGGGAGGCCGAGGTGGTGGATCGTGAGTTTAGGAGATAGAGATCATCCTGGCTAACACGGGGAAACCCTGTCTCTACTAAAAATACAAAAAATTAGCCAGGTGTGGTGGCACACGCCTGTAGTCTCAGCTATTTAGGAGGCTGAGGCAGGAGAATGACTTGAACATGGGAGGCGGAGGTGGCAGTGAGCCAAGATGGCACCATTGCACTCCAGCCTGGGCCACAGAGCAAGACTCTGTCTCAAAGTATACATATAAAATATATATAAATATAAAATATTGAGTACCTGATTGTAAATGATGATAACAATTTTGTGCTTAATTTCTCCCCATATGTTGGTATCATGTAATAGTTCACACCTAAACGCCTGGGGCACACTTGTCTCTTGCATTTCCTGATGCTGATCTTAGAGGCAGAGGGTTTTCTTCATTTCACTGCACGCCATTATCACTGGCACATGTGAGGTGCTGCTCTTGTTTGCTTTTGGGGTCCAACTTTCCCTCCAAGCCCTTTCTCCTCCAATAATTTTTTTTTTTTTTTTTTTTTTTTT
>NW_016107508.1:2450686-2453670 GCF_001604975.1 Cebus imitator | reverse complement strand
CCTCAGTCTCCCAAAGTGCTGAGATTACAGGTGTGAGCCCCCATGCCCAGCCCCACCGCCCAACTATTCTGATTCAGTTTGTCTGAGGTGGGATCCAGACAGGGGTATCTGTTTTTAAAGCTCCCCAGTGATTCTAATGTGCAGCCAGGGAACCCTGGAACTTGGGATTCGTTCTCATTTTTAGTATCTCGCCACTCAGAGTGACCAGTGGACCCAAAGCATCAGCATATATGCTAGACATACAAAGTCTCAGGCCCTGCCCCAGACCCAGTGAATCAGAATATGCATGTTAACAAGATTCCCTGGCCGGGAATCTCAGCACTTTGGGAGGCAGAGGCAGGAGGACTGCTTGAGCCCATGAGTTCAAGCCCAGCCTGGGTAACATAGTAAGACTCTGTCCCTGCAAAAAATTTAAAAATTAGCCAGGTATGGCCCCAGCTGCTTGGGAGGCTGAGGCAGGAGGATAGCTTGAACCCGGGAGGTAGGGGCTGCAGTGAGCCATGATCATGCCACTGCACTCCAGCCTGGGTGACAGAGCAAGACCCTATCTCAAAACAAAAACAAACAAAAACAAAACAAAACAAAAACCAGGTGATTCACATGCTCACTGAAGTTGAAGAAGCGCAATTCTTGGTTGTGGGTATGATGCTTCCCATTCTGCAATTGACAGGCATTTGACAGTGGTGTTTGGGGCACAGGAGTGTAGATGGAATCCTGTTTTAGACCCAGGAGGAGGCTGCTGAAGCAATGACTGCTGAGACACGTGTGTTGTGAACTTCTGGTTTTTTTTTTTTTTTTTTCAATCTAGGGTTCTTGTAAAATGAGGTCCTGCTGCCGTAGTCTGTCTGGCAGAGCCCAGAGGGTGAGACAGTGCCAGGAAAAGCAATTTAGGACCCAAGATGCCACCAGGGGCCTCCTTCCCCATGACCCTGGAGGGTGGACGTCACTGGGGCTCGTGGGGCTGGCCAAGGGTGGGCTGTAGATGGCATTTCTTAATATAGTTACTCAATAGCTATGTTTTCTATGTGCCACAGAGGACTAAAGGAATGTCACTAAATGCTTGGCATGCAAGGAGCTAATGGCTTTGAGAGGGACATTTCCCAGGCCTTGGTAGGAGACAGATGTCATAGAAGGGGGGTGTCATGGAGACAAACCCCACCCATGGGCCTGGCCATTGCTTTTTCACCACTTTGGCTTTGGGCATGACACAATGGTGTGAGCAGAGAGCCAGCACTGCCGAGGGAGGCTGTGATCTTGAGGCTTGGCCTTGCCCAGGCAGCAGGCAAGGCTGGCTTTCTCCATCTGCCTCCATTTATCAGTCTATACAAAGGGCATGTTGCTACAGCCAGCAGCATTTCACAACTCCAGGGTACTGCCTTGCTTCTCTGAGTATTTCCTTCCTTCTTTCCTCTGGAGGTCTTCAGAAGACTCCTGTCCTTGACCTCACAGTAAGAAGAATGGTGGGGAAAGCCCAATATGAGGGGGAAGCCCCGCCCTGCCACCGCTCTGCGACTTCCAGGGGGCACTTCACCCATCAGGACCCTCATTCCAGGAGATGGGGAGAGCATGCCCCTCTCTGCAGGGTGGTTATAGAAAGCCATGAAGCCAGGTATTTAAGAGTTCTTTGGGGCCAGGTGCAGTGGCTCATGCCTGTAATCCCAGCACTTTGGGAGGCTGAGACTGGAGGATCACGAGGTCGGGAGTTCGAAACCAGCCTGGCCAACATGGTAAAAACCCCTCTCTACTGAAAAAGAAATCAGTCAGGATGTGGCAGTGCATGCCTGTAATCTCGGCTACTCGGGAGGCTGAGGTGGGAGAATCATGTGAATCCATAAGGCGGAGGTTGCAGTGAGCCAAGGTCACGCCACTACTCTCCAGCCTGGGTGACCATCTCAGAAAAAACAAAAAACAAAAATTAGCCGGGCATGGTGACACATGTCTGTATTCCCAGCTACCGGGAGGTTGAGGCAGGAGAATTACTTGAACCCGGAAGGTGGAGGTTGCAGTGAGCCAACACTGTACCACTGCACTCCAGCCTGTCTGCACTCCAGCCAACATTGCACCACTGCACTCCAGCCTGGGTGATAGGGTGAGACTCTGTCTCAAAAAAAAAAAGCAGTACATGGCACTTCCCCTCCACACTCTCTCTTTCTCGATCTTGCTTTTGCCATGTGATGCCCAAGTTCCTGCTTTGCCTTTTGCCATGAGCTCGCTGAGCCCTCCCCAGAAGCCCAGTGATGCCAGCACTATGCTTCCTGTGGAGCCTGCAGAATCCCGAGCCAATTAAACCTCTTTTCTTTATTATTATTTTGAGACAGAGTCTTGCTCTGTTGCCCAGGCTGGAGTGCAGTGGCACGATCTCAGCTCACTGCAACCTCCGCCTCCCAGGTTTGAGTGATTCTCCTGCCTTAGCCTCCCGAGTAGCTGGGACAACAGGTTCGTGCCACCATGCCCAGCTACTTTTTGTATTTTTAGTAGAGACAGGATTTCACCATGTTGGCCAGGCTGGTCTTGGACTCTTGACCTTGTGATCTGCCTGCCTTAGCCTCCCAAAGTGCTGGGATTACAGACATGAGCCACTGTGCCTGGATTTTTGGCATTTCTTTTCTTTTCTTTTTTTTTTTTTTTAAGATGGGGTTTCACCATGATGGCGAGGCTGGAGTTGAACTCCTGACCTCAGGTGATCCACCCACCTCGGCCTCCCAAAATGCTAGGATTACAGGCGTGAGCCACCACGCCTGGCCTGGCATTTCTTTATAGCTATACAAGAACTGCCTAATACAAGAAGTTTCCTTTGTGCGCCCCTACACGAGGGAGATGATAAGTCAAAGGAAACATACAAAGAAAACTTCTTGTATTAGGCAATTATTGTATTGCTATAGTCCTTTTATTGTGTGGCTGATACGGTGAAACCCTGTCTCTACTAAAAGTACAAAAATTAGCCTGGGATAGAGTGAGACTCCATCTCTTTTTTTTTTTTTTTT
>NW_016107508.1:2447454-2450492 GCF_001604975.1 Cebus imitator | reverse complement strand
AGTAGAGACGGGGTTTCACCATGTTGACCAGGATGGTCTCGATCTCTTGACCTCGTGATCCACCCGCCTCAGCCTCCCAAAGTGCTGGGATTACAGGCGTGAGCCACCGCGCCTGGCGAGACTCCATCTCTAAATAAATAATTAAATAAATGGTCATGACAGTCTGTGTCTTGTTTTTTTCTTTCTTTTGAGACAAGAGTCTCACTCTGTCACCCAGGCTGGAGTGCAGTGGTGCCATCTCAGCTCACTGCAACCTCTGCCTCCTGGGTTCAAGTGATTCTCATACCTTAGCCTCCTGACTAGCTGGAATTTACAGCTGTGTGCCACCATGCCCGACTGGGCTCAAGTGATCCTCTCACCTCAGCCTACTGAGTAGCGGGGACTATAAGCATATGCTACTCATACCTGGCTAATTAAAAAAAATTGGCAAGGTGTTGTGGCTCATGCCTGTAATCCCAACACTTTGCGAGGCTGAGGTGAATGGATTACGTAAGGTCAGGAGTTCAGGACCAGCCTGGTCAACATGGTGAAACTCCATCTCTACTAAAAATACTAAAAATTAGCTGGGTGTGGTGGCGGGTGCCTATAATCCCAGTTACTTGGGAAGCTGAGGTAGGAGAATCGCTTGAACCTGGGAGGTGGAGGTTACAGTGATCTGAGATAGCACATTGCACTATAGCCTGGAGGACAAGAACAAGACTCCGTCTTAAAAAATTTTTTTTTTGGTTAGGCACAGTGACTCAGGCCTATAATCCCAGCACTTTGGGAGGCAGAGGCCAGCAGATCACTTGAGGTCAGGAGTTTGAGACCAGTCTGGCCAACATGGCAAAACCCCATCTCTACTAATACAAAAATTACCCGGGTGTTGTGCATGCCTGTAGTCTCATGCAACTGGGGAGGCTAAGGCAGGAGAATTGCTTGAACAGAGGTTGCAGTTTGCCAAGTTCTCACCAGCCTGGGCAACAGAATGTTGCACTCCAGCCTGGGCAACAGAATGAGACTTCATCGGCCGGGCTCACGCCTGTAATCCAAGCACTTTGGAGGCGGATCACCTGAGGTCGGGAGTTCAAGAATAGCCTGATCAACATGGTGAAACCCCGTCTTAAAAAAAAAAAATTAAAAAAAAAAAAGAGACTTCATCTTAAAAAATATATATATGTTTATATATAAATATATATTTATGTATAAACATATATATATAATTATATATAAACATATATAAATATATTTATATATATAAACGTATATATAAATATATATATATATTTATATATAAACGTATATATAAATATATATACGTTTATATATATATAAATATATATTTTTATATATAAATATATATACATATATATAATATATATACATATATATATATTTTATATATATACATATGTATAATATATTATATATATGTGTGTGTGTGTGTGTGTGTGTATGTATATATATATATATATATATATATATATATATAAATGAGTCTTGCTACATTGCCAGTGCTGGTCTTGAGCTCCGGAACTCAAGTGATCCTCCCACCTCAGCCTCCCAGATTGCTAGGATTACAGGTGTGAGCCTACTTGTATGCTATGGGATACAGGGTTGAGCAGAAAATAACCCAGCCCCTACCCTCAAGAGGCTTACAGTCTAGTGGTGGGGACAAATATTAATCAAGTACTCAAGCAGTGTGAAAAGCCAAATGTAATTATCATCATCCCTGGAGTTACAGAGAGCTAGATGGCTGAAATGGCAGTGAAGGGACCCCTGAGCTGAGAGCTGGTGGATGGGCTAACAAGCAAAGAGAGGGAAGAACATTCCAGAAAAAGAAATTGCATGTCTAAAGGCCCTAGGGAGCACAGAGACTAAAAGAGGCCAGCATGGCAGGCAGAGAGGGAGGGACATAGAGAGGGAGATGAAGCTGGGAGGCCTTGGCCTTGTCAAGGAGTTTTGGCTTTATTCCAAGTACAGCAGGCAGCTGTTTAAGCTCAGGGCATAAAGGAAGAGGGTAACTGTAGCCTCATCAGATCTGATATAGTTCCGGCTAAGAACAGTCAA
This sequence comes from Cebus imitator, assembly GCF_001604975.1. Classification (NCBI taxonomy): domain Eukaryota; kingdom Metazoa; phylum Chordata; class Mammalia; order Primates; family Cebidae; genus Cebus; species Cebus imitator. Next base: position 2,448,443 of record NW_016107508.1, on the reverse strand, counting down.
CTGGGGAAGAATTGATGGGTTTCCTGGCAATGAAAGAAACTGACAAGTAGTGAATCAGAGAAAAATACTTAGCCCAAGGGCATGTCCATTCCTGGAATCAGCCCATATCCAAAGGCTGTTTGATTGGGCAGGCTTGGGGTAGGCAAAAAGGCCCACTCCCTTAGTCAAGGTGGGACGTCTCTGAAGGGTGGTCCTACTCCTTGAGCTCCCTGTGGGATGACCAAGACCTTAAAACAAAGATAAACATGTAGAATGATCTGCCCAGGATTTCAGAGAAGAGTGGGGAGGACACTGGCTCCACCTGCGCAGCGGGAAAATCCTGTTCCACCCAGGGCAGGGGTCCCAGTCCTAGAACCCGCCCCTTCCTTCCTTCTGCTGATCCCCAGAAGAACAGTGAGGGGTGTGTGTGTGTGTGTGTGTGCGCGCGCGCGCGCCTTTGGCTCCAGGATCCTGTTCTAACTTTCTCACCTACTTGCTCTGTGACCTTGAGTAAATCCGCTTCTCTCTCCTGGCCCCAGTTTCTTGATTGGAAAGAGAGGAAGTTGAAGTAATCAGTGACTCCACTTTTGGGGTGGTTCATAGACCATTTGAGAGTTTGTTGAAAGCTACGACCATTAAGCACATAATTTCTGGCAGCTGCAGTGGTTCCTGTAGCCCTGGAGTGGGGCTGGGGAGCAGACTTTACCTGGGCCTCAAGTGAAGAATTCTTGGATGAGACATAAACAGGCAGCTTTTATGACGGCCTGCTAAGAACCAAGTCTCATACTGTGTTGTAGTCATCACTACAATCCTTTAAGCATTACTTTCCCCACTTGGAGCTGGGACATAGCACTTAAGTGACTTGCCCAAGCTGAGAAGAGCTGAACTAGGACCCCTAAGCCAGGTCTTTGTGAAGCTAAGACCTGCTCCAATGGGAGACATCGCTGCGATTACCCTTTCCCATTCTGCCACTGCCCCCGTAATACCACACATTTTAGACCTTATAGCTA
>NW_016107508.1:2433823-2447169 GCF_001604975.1 Cebus imitator | reverse complement strand
ACAAAGTTTCGCTCTGTCACCGGGCTGGAAGGCAGTGGTGCCATCTTGGCTGACTGCAATGTCTGCCTCCCAGGTTCAAGCGATTCTCCTGCCTCAGCCTCCCCAGTAGCTGGGACTACAGGCGCGTGCCACCACGCCCGGCTAATTTTTTGTATTTGCAGTAGAGACGGGGTTTCACCGTGTTAGCCAGGATGGTCTCGATCTCTTGACCTCATGATCCACCCACCTCGGCCTCCCAGGGTTGGGATTACAGGCGTGAGCCACCTCGCCCGGCCTGCCTTTTTAATTTTTATTTATTAGACATGGGGTCTCGCTATGTTGCCCAGACTGGAGTGTGGAGGCTATTCACAGGTGTGATCGTTGTGCACTACAGCCTTGAACTCCTGGACTCAAGCGATCAGCCCATCTCAGCATCCCAAGTAGTTGGTACTACAGGTGTGCACCACCATGCCTGGCTGTATTTTTTGTTGTTGTTGTTGTTTTTTGAGACGGAGTCTTGCTCTGTCGCCAGGCTGGAGTGTAGTGGCACAATCTTGGTTCACTGCAGCCTCTGCTCCTCGAGTTCAAGTGATTCTCCTGCCTCAGCCTCTCAAGTAGCTGGGACTACAGGCGCGTGCCACCACACCTGGCTAATTTTTGTATTTTTAGTAGAGACGGGGTTTCACCATGCTGGCCAGGATAGTCTCGATCTCTTGACCTCGTGATCTGCCTGCTCAGCCTCCCAAAGTGCTGAGATTACAGGTGTGAGCCACTGTTCCCAGCCTACCTGACTATATTTTTAACTACTCTCATGGAGCAGGGTTTACCTTATGAAGTAGGATATAGCATCTGAGGCCTCGATATGCTAAGTGGCCTGCAAGGTCACTTAGCAAGTGAGTGGTCTAGCTGAGCTGGAGACAGAGGACATTTGTGGTCACTTTGGAAGTTCCAGTGAGGACGAGCCTTAGCTAGCTCCAACTCTGAAGGCCAGAAGAAGAAGGGTTTGAGGGAGGCTATTATCAGGGGAAGGACGCAGGGCCCTGGTCTGGGCTTTAAAGAAGGGGCTTCCTGTGAGCCTCAGGATGGCCATGCCCTTGTATAGACTTTGTCCTCAAGGCAAGTTCTCTCCTGGCCTTTCAAATCTTCTCAACAGCTCTGGGCGGGACATTTATCCCCACCTTACAGATGAAGATAACAAAAGAACTTTATCCAGGCCAGGCACAGTGGCTCACTGCTGTAATCCCAGCAATTTGGGAGGCCGAGGCAGGCAGATCACTTGAGGTCAGGAGTTCAAGACCAGCCTGGCCAACATGGTGCAACCCTGCCTCTACTAAAAATACAAAAATTAGCTGGGTGTGGTGACACATGCCTGTAGTCCCAGCTAATCAGGAGGTTGAGGCAGGAGAATCGCTTAACCAGGGAGGCAGAGGTTACAGTGAGCAGAGATCACGTCACTGCACTCTAGCCTGGGCGACAGAGTGAGACTCCATCTCAAAAAATGAAATAATCTTTATTTTTTTTAAAAAGAACTTCATCCGGCTCCTGTTCAGAGGTGAACACACACATAACAGTTTTCAGAGTTTCTCCCAAGTTCCCCTGGTCCATTGCCCAGCTCCATCTTACCATGCCCTTTTTACAGTGTTCTCACCTTTTCACCCTCTGAACCTTCGCACCTGTTGTTCCCTTTGTCTGGAATGTTTCCTCCCTCCCCCACTGAACTCCTACTCATCCTTCAAGATCCAATGCCACAGTCTCTCCAGTCATGCAGCAAAATGGGACAGACTGCCATCTTCCCTCCCATTTCTCCCTCAGCTGCCACCCCTTGTTTCTGATCAATGGCTTGTGTTCATTTTGCTCTGCCACACACTGGGCTCCCATGTGTTTGCTGAAGGAATTCCGGGAAGCCTCCTGAACTACCCAGCCTCAACTTCTCTGTCAGCTCCTAAGAACTACAGGACATTGAAAGTGGGTGCCTATAATCCCTGCTGTTGACTTCGTCAAGTTTATTGTTGCCGCCCCCATCCCTTTTGTTTTCACTCTGTTAGCCTTCCTTTGTCCATTTTGTGCCTCTGCCCTAAGAGTCCTTGCCACGATCTTCCCTTTATCTGGCTTTCCATGTCCCCCCAGCAGCCAGGCATTCCAAGGCACAGGGTGGACCCTGGAACCTCTGACCACTTCCCTTCCAGGCTCCCATGGCCTAATAAACTCTAGTACCTTTCCTTGTCTAAGGCATGCACTGCCTGTCTTTAGCCCCTGGAGGAGTCCTGTTTCCCACCCATTGCCTTTTCCACTCTCTACCCCATCCTTTTTTTCTACCTAGTTAAGAAAATCAGATTCTCGTTAAAGATGATAAGGAAGCCAGGCGCGGTTGCTCACACCTGTAATCCTAGCACTTTGGGAGGCTGAGGTGGAGGAGAGCTTGAGCCCAGGAGTTCGAGACCTGCCTGGTCAACACAGTGTAGTCCCAGCTGCTCAGGAGGCTGAGGTGGGAGGATCACTGGAGCAGGGGAGTTCGAGGCTGCAGTGGGCTATGACTGCACCACTGCACTCCAGCCTGGGTAGCACAGAACCTTGTTTCTTTTTTTGAGATGGAGTTTCTTAAGGTAGGCCGGCCAGGGTGATCACATACCAAGCGTGGGGATGTTCCCGACGCAGCATTCTTGCTAAAACTGGACTAAGAGAGCCAAGGACACAGCCCAAGGTCGGGCCGGGTCAGTAGGAGGTCTCGGAGGAGCCTGACTCAAGTGTGGTCAAGGGGAGTCTTTGTCACCCGCTGGCAACTTGGCTCTATCGAGTCTCCCAGTCTCAGTTCAAGCTCTTCCCCCTTCCCAGCTCCGTCAAAATCGCCTTGGTTTCCAAGACCAGCTTCAGTGTCTCCTCTCAAACTTTCCTGAGCCTTCCCTCCACGGGAATTCATTTTTCCTGCCTGGGCCTGGGGAGAGAAGTCCATTTCTCCTTCTCAAATCCAGAGACCTTTGAGGCAGGAAAGCTCCCTGGCTGCCCCACAGGGCCGGGCAGGGCAGGGCAGGGCAGGGCCGGGCCGGGCAGGCGGGGTTTAGTGACTCCAGGGCGCCCACGCTGACCCGCACCCATGAGGTAGGGGGCTCCGGGGACGGCCGCTGTTTATCGCTGTCGCCTCCAGTCCCCGCCTTCCCCCCTCCGAGAAGGGGACCCAGAGTGAGAGCTGGTGGTCACGTCCTACGCCTGGGAGGGCCCCTGGGAGTTCACCCACTCCCCGGGGGCCCCATCCTGGGCCTGGGTCTGCTTCCTCCAGGGAAGGGGCGAGTTCCTGTAAGGTCTCCATCCGGCGCAGTTGCCGTGAATTGCCTTGGGGGCGCTGAACCCTGCTGGGGGTACAGAGACGCCTCCGAAACTCAGCGGCTCGGTCGCCCCCAAAGGCCAGACAAAACACGCCCACACCGCGCCTCCCTTCCCTCACCCTTTCCCGAAGTAAGACCGCCAGGCCACGGGCGCCCCCAGGCAGCCCCGCGCCCCTCAGCCGCCGACACAAACAGGCGCCCGGCAGCCGCGAGGGCCGGAGCGGCGCCTTTAAGAGGCAGCGGGCGGCGCTGCCCCCTGGCGGCCACCCCGCTGCTTCCTCGCCGCCGCGGGCTCCAGCGGGGCGGCCGGGCCAGCGCGGGGCGGCGGCGGGCAGGGGCAGCGAGTGCGCGGGCGCTCGCCGCCGCCCTTCTCGGCGGGCAGCGAGCGGGGACCAGGCCGAGGAGGAAGTGCCGGTGGTCCGAACGCGCCGGGGGGTACGGCCCGGCTCCGAACGGCCGAGGACGAGGACCCGGGCGGGAGGAGGAGGGAGGAAGGGCGCAGGGGCCGCGCTTCTGCTGCCGCCGGAGGGCTTGTAGCTCGGGCCCGCGCGGCGGGAGGGAGGCGGGCAGGGCGGAGGCGGTGTCTGCGGAGGCCCCGCTTCCCCTCCCGCGCGCCCCGGCCCCGGCCCAATCCGGGCCCAGCCCCAGCCGGCCGGCTGGCCTGGAGGCGCGGCGCTCGCGAGCGGGTGGGCGGGCGAGCCCGCTGGCGGCGGGGGCGTGGGCGGTGGCGGGGGCTCGGCCCAGCCAGTGGCCTTCCGCGCTGAGCGCCGCTCCCTCCTCCCGGCCGCCCGCCGCGCCCCGCCCCGCCCCGCCCCGCCCCGCGCGGCAGGACTGCGCGCTCCAGCACCGAGCCCGGTTCCGCGTCCCCGCCGCCCGGAGGAGGTGCCCGCTCGCTCGCGGCGCGCGCCGGCCGCCAGACTCGGCCTGTGGGCGATTTCCTCCGGACCCAGGCTCCCCGCCCGAGGAGGAAGATGCAGACCTTTCTGAAAGGGAAGAGAGTTGGCTACTGGCTGAGCGAGAAGAAAATCAAGAAGCTCAATTTCCAGGCCTTCGCCGAGCTGTGCAGGTAAGGTGGGACGCGACGCCTGCCCCCGGGGACCCCCGGCCCCAGCCCGGTGCAGCCTCAGCGGTTGTTTTGGGAGGTCGGAGCCAAACGGGAAGAAGCGGCGCGCGGGGAGACTGAGTCCGAACAGCCAGGTGGTGGTGGCGGCCGCTGGCCGCTTTCCAGGGAAGCGGTGGCCAGTACGGGCGAGGTGGCACGGACCAGGGCGCTCAGGTGCACTGTGACCCAGCTGGGGAGGCCCCCAGCAGCCCAGGGTGCGGGGGGAGTGCTGCTAAAGGTTGCGGAGGGACCTGGGAAATCGGGGCATCCACGCTGTGGGCTGGGGGCTTGAGGGTACTTTTGGACTGGAGTGTTTTTCTTCCTTCGTTCCCTCCCTTTCGTGGAGAAAGGGCACCCACGTTTGTGGACCACCTACTATGTGCCCCGCGTGTGCTCGGCTCTTGAGGCTGTCATTGCATATCATGAGGTTAAGCCCAGTGGAAGGGAGTAGCAATTCTTGGCATGTTGTGGTGATTTGCTGTCTCATTAGAGCCTCGTAGCAGCCCTGCAAATTGGCCAGGGTGGTGATTCTGGGCCACGTGTCTGAGAAGGGGGTCTGATCGGCAGAGCAGCGGGGTACCTCGCTTGGGGTCCCGCAGTTAGGGAGTGGCTGGTGCCTAGAAGGTGCTGGGTAAATGCCCATGATGTGGAGTGGCCTTCTGCCATCTGGGCTGGGTGCCCCTGCTCCCACCATGCTGGGGCTTCTTGGCGGAGTCTCCTGTGTTTAATAGGTCACGTTCTTGATAAATTACAGAACTACTGAGTCTTGGGTCAGGTAGGCCTTCCCTTGCTCCACAACTGTGGCTTTGCCTCTGAGAAGCAGTTAAACCCTTTTCTCAATTCATGCCTAAGAGAATCCAGCTCTGAAAGCCTTCTGCAAACTCCAGGTGGAAACCTTTTGTGATGCAGCTAGTTAGACTGATTTTTGAAAATGGGCTCTACTTGCGTTTTTGTCCCTGTGGGGCCCCCACACATCTTGGTGAAATGAACAGATGGGTTTCCGCATCCCCTGGTGCTCCTGGGGCCAGTGGCTGGTCTGAACTGGCCTGCACAGGTGGGCCTGATGCCTGTCCCAAGGGCCTGCTGCTCCTTGGCCCTGTGCAAGCTCAGCAGGTGCCCTTCCTGCAGCCAGAGGGGTGCAGCTTGTATAGGATAGCCCCTGGTTCTTTATCACTTGGTCTGGGGATGGGGTTGGTTGCCTTCTCCCAGGCTGGTTTCTCTAGAAGACAGGCTCTTCATGGTCGATAGGGCATGCAGAGTGGCCCCAGCAATTCATGAAGAAATCAGGAGTAGCTCCTTGCCAGAGCTTTGAAAATGAGTCTTAGGACCCTTGGAACATTGCAAAAGGGTACTTGAACATCGTACCTCGGATACACTCACTCGTGCTAAGGGGGCTCTAAGACACTGAAGAAATTTGGAGAAGCCCCTTTGGCATGTTCTCGAAGTCCAGTTCTGATGTGAGGCACTGGAGCTCCCCCTGCAGTCATATAAGACTTGGGAAATCCCAGTTAATCCCTCACACCCTTTGTACTGCTGTCTGTATTTGTGTCATCTTGTGCCTGTAACTCGGGCTTGAGGCTTGTCATTGGGTTGGCTTGTTTTACTTGGTAATTAGGAGGTTCAAGCAAAATATTCCTAGCCAAGACTCACAACGGGGTCCTTGTGCTGGACCTGCAGATTGGCTTGATTTTCTTATAGTCACTCTGCCTTTAACAGGGGTGGGAGGTTCAGGGCACGCTATGGGATCAAAGTTCTGGGGAGCAGGGCATTAATTTCTCTGCAAGGGTTGTTGTCTTCAAAGTCTAGTTGCCTTCTCTTGGCCAAAGTATTGGCTTCAAAGGAGACAGAAGGCATCAGGGCCATTCTAGAACCCAAGGAAGCCCACTTTGTGTTTTCACTAGGGAAGCTTTAGATATTTTATCATTTAAGCCTAAGAAGGAAAAGAAAACACCAAAAAGAGTTTTTCTGTTTCTTATTACTTTCAGGGCAGTGCCCCCTGGTGGCCACATTTCTATAGTGGCTGCAAAATGCTCCAACTGTTGAGCCAGTGGCCAGAGAGCCCTGTGAGGTTGTTTTGTTTGGTGTGAGGGTGGATGAGACTTTGGTGGCTGAGAGACAGTGCAAAGACATTATCATGTTTTCCGCATTCAGAATCTGGGGGTGCAGGGCTTCTGTATTGATGGGTGATGAATGTCTATGAATTCCCTAATGAAAAAATCTAAAGGTATTTGAAAATGGCCCTGCACTGAATGTTTGGGCAAAGCATGACCCAAATGGTCTGGCCCGGGATGGGTTGTTTAGCTGAATGTCCGGCCTTGTAAAAATCTGATCTCAGAGCAGGAAGAGACATTGGCCTTCATCTCATCCAGCTCCTTTGTTTTACAGATGGGGAAACCATCAAGAGAGGGGGCAGCTTCCAGACTCTTGCTCTTAACTTCTAGAATGGGTCCAACTTGGCTACCTTGAGACTTGCCTTTCTTTTTGGGCATCTTTAACAATAAGGCATTCCCCCTCGTTATCTTTCCAGAGGTCTGGTGGCTGCTATTTAGCTCCCAGAGGTTTTTTACACTCTCCTTGCAAGGCTGTGCCCCTCTGCAAGTGTAAGCCCTGTCTTGGGGTGGGGGTTTGGGGGGTAGCTCACGTTGATGGCAACAGTGGGTGGTTAGAGCCATGTCATGGGAAGTGCCCCAGCTGCCGTAGGTAGGCACAGGGGCCATCCTTTTCAGATGTGCACTCTGATAGGATGGGGCTCTGCTAGCCAGCAGATGGGCTTTGAATCTGCTTGTTTGTCAGTGGTACTGTTTGTTCCTGTGGCTGTCTTGTTTCTTCCCCTCTCTATGGGGACCGCTCTGGTTGTGTTCTCTTGTACCTCTCCCACCTGCCTTCCCTAGCCTGGGAGCAACCTTGTAGGTCCCCCACACCACCCCCTCTTTGTGACTATTTTTTTTTAAGGCGGAGCCTCGCTTTGTCACCCAGGCTAGAGTGCAGTGGCGTGATCTCGGCTCACTGCAACCTCTGCCTTCCAGGTTCAAGCCATTCTCCTGCCTCAGCCTCCTTAGTAGCTGGGATTACAGGCGCCCACCACCACGCGCAGCTAATTTTTGTATTTTTAGTAGAGATGGAATTTCACTATGTTGGCCAGGTTGGTCTTCTGATGTCAGGTGATCCCCCTGCCTTGGCCTCCCAGAGTGCTGGGATTACAGGCGTGAGCCACTGTGCCCAGACTTTGCGGCTTTTTCTAGATGCTCAGAAGGGGCTTCAGAAGGGGAGTGAAGAAATGAAAGCTGTTAGTTGGAAATGCTGGGTGATATTAATTTAATTTTTAATTTTGTAGTTCTCTGCAGCACCCCATTGGGGAATGCTAGCTGGCCCCAGTTCCCTCAGCTCCTGTTTCCTGTGCCTCCTCCTCTCCTACAGCTCCTCCTCGCTGTTCCATTCTTGAACGTATGTCGCAGGAGGTGGGTGTGGAAGAGGCACATGACTTGGTGAAGCTTTCCTTTTAAAATGTGGGTGAACCTCATCTGTTTTTACTGTAATAATTGCTGATTTTTAATGAAGTGCTTCCAGGGACCTCATCTTCTTTACTCCTTCCAGCAGACCAGCGGTGGAGGGATGAGGAAACAGGGGCTCTGTGAGCATAAGGGACTTGCACAGCCAGTTAGAGGGCTTTCTCAAGTCGGGTCTGAGGCCTTTGCACTGAGAATGTGGCTTCCTTGTTTATTTGCCCAAGTTGGGCTGAGGCTTCCAGGAGGCTCCAGAAGCAGAAGAATGTCTATGAGTTTCTCATCCTCTAGAGACTTGGAGGCCAGCTGGGCTGACTTGGCTTGCAAGAAACGTGTTTCTGGAGCAATCTCAGACCTTGTTATCCCACCAGGGACCCATTTGTCCCAATACCTTAGAAGGGACTGAGGAGTTCATTAATGCTCATGTCTGTGAGCACCCTTAGTAGGTAGCCCAGGCCTGCCTCTGCCCTCACAGGGCTGGGAGTTTGGTGTCAACAGTAAACTGGCTTGGGAGGTGTGCCGGGGGGGGAGTGTAGCATGCCACCGGGCCTGTCCCTTCCCCTCGGGCCCTACATTTCTTTCTTTAAAATACGGCCACCTCCAAGGTCCTTTTCTGTAGGGATGGCTTAGCATTCTGGTCTGGAGTTCTTTTGGGAGATTCTGTGCGGGGAGGAGGATTTTCTAGGATTAAGTGATGCTGATCTGTGGGTGGGTATTTTTTTATTTGTTTCGATGTCTGGATTTGCCACCATTTCGGGGGTGCAGAGGTAGGAGGAGGTGCTGACTTAGGTTTCCTTTGCCGCAGTGCACAGGGAGTATTCATAACCCAGCCTTGCAAATGAACACTTTCTACCAGCCTCCTGGGGAGCAAACAGAACTTCACGTGGGAGGAAGCTTCCGCATGCTCATGGGTTGTCTATCGATGGGACTGCCTCGGCTTCAGGCCTGGCTCCATGGCTGACTGCCCATGTGTCCCTGGCACACTCCCTGTGACCCTGGGCACGTTCCCTACCCCTCTGCACCTCACTTTCCTCATCTGTGAGGGTAATAATTTAGATTGGGGTTGTGAGCCTCAAATGAGGGGATTTGCTGAAGTGTCCAGGATAGTGCCTGGAACTCTGCCAGTGGTGGCTGCTGCTGCTGCCACCTTCTTCCCTATGGAGTGAGCGAATGGGTCTCTGCCCACGGATGCCTCTCTGTTCAGGGACCTTTAGCCTTTGTAGATGTAGTGTTCTTGGTTTTGGCAGTTTACAAGTCACCCTGAAGTCCATGATGGCTGAACTGATCATCTTGCAGGGATGTGGGGTTTGCGGATTTGAAACTGTTGAGTGGGCACAGCTAAGGAGGGGGTCCTGGCTTGCATGGTGACCTTTTAGCATCACAAGCGGGGTCCTGTTCTCCTTCAGCACACGGCCTATCTGAATCTTACAGCCCCTCAGGAGGTGGCGATGCTGTCCCCACCTGTTTTATGATGGGGAAGCTGAGAAGTTTTTAAGTTTGGAGATTATAAAGTTTGTTCTGGGTTTCCTGAAAATGCCAAGTCTGCGCTAGTAATCGTGTTAGTATTACTAGCTAACATTTATTGTTTTCTGTATCTTTTTGAATATTTAAGACATGTACATATTAAAAAAAATTCAGAGGACTCAGAGTATACACTGAGATGTCAGCCCTGTTTGCTTCTCATTCCTGAGTTTCAGTTCCCTGGAGCAGTCTGTCTCTATAGGTGTTTATGGAGACACGGGGTGCACGCATGTGTGGGTCTCTCCATACGTATGTACGTTGTGCCCTTGCCCATTGCATGGGTTGGTGTGTCCTGGAGAAACTCCACATCGCTGCTTCATTTGGAGAAAGTTTTGTATCATTGCCACTTTTTTTAAACAGCTGAGTGGTCCAGTTCTTAAAAGGATGGAACAGTTTCTTCCCTGGGTGTTGGTTTCTGCTGGTGTGGGCAGCATGACGGTACCCTGTCCCCTTGCCTGGGTGCACATTGCTAGATGAGGAGTGCTGGGTCATAGGGCACAGGCGTTTTATGTTTTCATACGTGTGTGTGTGTGTGTGTGTGTGTGTGTGTGTGTGTGTGTGTGTATGAGATGGAGTCTCGCTCTGTCACCCAGGCTGGAGTGCAGTGGCATGATCTCAGCTCACTGCAACCTCTACCTCCCAGGTTCAAGCAGTTCTCCTGTCTCAGCCTCCCGAGTAGCTGGAACTACAGGCATGTGCCACCATGCCTGGCTAATTTTTGTGTTTTTAGTAGAGACAGAGTTTCGCCATCTTGGCCAGGTCGATCTTGAACTCCTGGCCTCAAGTGATCTGCCCGCCTCGGCCTCCCAAAGTGCTGGGATTACAGGCGTGAGCCACTACACCCAGCCTTTTCATACATCTTCTGAAACTGCTCACCAAGAAATTTCACTATTTCAGTCCCAGTGACAGTGAGTGGGAGTGCCTGTGCCGCACACACGCCGGGACAAATGTGTAGGTGAGACGGTACTCTGGATTTGTATTTTGCTTAGTGATATAGTGAGATTGAGGAGTTTAGGTTGTTGCAGGCTGACTGCAGGCACGGGAAGAGCTGGCTGCACCTGCATGTCCAGCTGGGCGCCGGTGATTCTAACCACTGGGCAATCCTGCCTCCACCGATGATTTCTCCCTCATGGCTTAGCAGGTTTGGGGCCTTCAGTAAATACTTAGTGGCATGCCCCATGAGCACAGTTCCTGAGCAGTTGGATAGGGTTTCATTTCCCACTCATTTTGAATTCAGCTGGACAGCTAGTTTTGAGAGAATGCTATGGTACTTCCCCTTTAAAAAGTAACATTCAAGGCTGGATGAGGTGGCTTATGCCTGTAATCCCAGCATTTTGGGAGGCTGAGGTGGGTGGATCACGGGGTCAGGCATTCAAGACCAACCTGGCCAAGATGGTGAAACCCGGTTTCTACTAAAAATACAAAAAAAAATTAGCCAGGTGTGGTGGTGGGCACCTGTAATCCCAGCTACTTGGGAGACTGAGGTAGAGAATTTCTTGAACCAAGATCGTGCCACTGCACTCTAGTCTGGGTGACAGAGCAAGACTCTGTCTCAAAAAAGAAAAAAAAAGTAACATTCATTTTAGAAAGCAAATCGTTTAGGAGCTGTGTACTTTCTTCTTTCCCTGGAAAAGTCTCTGTCTTAAATGCATTCCCCGTCCTGCATGAATTGGGCCCAACCCAGCCTCTCTGACTCTGGTGGCCCTTGGAGAGCTGGCCTTGGTGTGTGTGGCCTTGCTCTGGAGAGGGTGTGGGACTCCGGAGAGCTGGCCTACGGTCACACAGTGAGAATTGGCAGGGGAACTTGTCTCACTCCAAGCTGAGTGCTCCTCACTTACCATTGACTGAAGCCTCCTTATGAGCAGGCCCTTCCTCCTGGCCCTTGGTGTGTATTAGAGTGGTCAGGCCATACCTGTTGGGCCGTTTGAATCTTTTCTGGTGCTCCGTCTTGCTGCTCTGAGCCTGCTCAGCAGCGATCCTCATTGCCATTGTTTCCCCAGCAGAGCCTCTTGGGCTGGTTTCTGTAGGCCCACCCTCCGGATGGCTCTTGGGAGTGCTCCCCCAGCTGCTTTTAGGATTTGGTGGGGTGGATCTATGATTCATGTCAGAGATCCCGTGGAGCCTTGGAGCATCAAGAATCACTCCCACAAGGGAGCCCTGGACTCCTGACCCCCTACACACTGCATCCCCCGACGCCTCCAGGCCCTTGAGTGCTGGGTGCCCCACTCTGTTAATTGCTCTTGGTGTTCTAGGGCACACCTGTGGCAGAGGCCACCTGCAGACTCAGCAGCCCCAGAGAGTGAATCGGGACCCACAGGCCAAAGGCCCTTCCACACAGCTTCAGGAAGGTGTCTTTGTTCCCCTCTCGCTCCATCAGGTCAGAATCTTTGCTGATACCTAGGGGCCCCCACCGCTGGGCCTGTTCTTTCTGACTTGTTCATTGTCATGCTTATTTTAAGTCTGTCTTGTTTTTAAATAGTTAGTTCCATGAAGGTAGAGATTTTGGCAGCTTTATTTACGGCTGAAACCCCTGTGCCTATACCAGTGCACAGAGGAGCTCAAAAAAGTATCTGTTAGAGGCTGGGCATGGTGGCTCATGCCTATAATCCTAGCACTTTGGGAGGTCAAGGTGGGCGGATCATTTGAGGTCAGGAGTTCAAGACCAGCCTGAGCAACATGGTGAAACCCCATCTCTACTAAAAATACAAAAATTATCAGGGCATGGTGATGGGTACTTGTAATCTCAGCTACTGGGGAGGCTGAGGCAGGAGAATTGCTTGAGCTTGGGACGTTGAGGTTGCAGTGAGCCAAGATCGTACCATTGCACTCCAGCCTGGGCAACAGAGGGAGACTCCATTCCCCCCCCACCCCCACCCCCCCAGAAAAAAGTATGTTAGTGGATAAGTGAACTGCCTTGGTGGTTTTTGGAAGCCTTTTTCATGTCTCTGTGGCTCAGCCACAGTTACTTGTGACTTTGGAATATTTCGGGCCAGGAAGGGAACCCCAGGGATGGGGAGATGGGGAGGGAGTTAGGTGGTAAGTCCCAGGATCTGGAGGGGCTTGTGGGCGAGTCCTGGGCATCTGCCCTGGCCAGGCCTGTGCTGGTGCTGGTTCTTGCCGGCATACACCTAGGGGAGGTGAAGGTAGACCAGCTCTCAGATGCACTGGAAATGCTGCAGGGCATGACTAGAGCCAGGAAGCCTGCAAGCAGGAGAGAACCATGGCATGGTGGCTGTAGCCACTTTAGCACTCTGTGGTCAGAGAAGGCCTCCCTGAGGAGGTGACGTTCAGTGAGAGGGGCCTAGAGCTCTCTCCAGGAGCTAAAGGACCCACAGGGTGGATGGTGTCCACTGTATAGAGGCCACACACCCTGGCCTGCCTTTGCCATAAGTCCTGGGTGCCATGTGGACTAGAGGGCGGGCATCTTGGGGCAGAACTGAGGCCGGTTTCCACTTTAGACAGCGTGGTCCAAGGAGGCATGGGGGTGTCCTTCAAGAGCCTTGTTTCCTAACAGTGTGACTTTCCTCCCATCTGAGGGAGGCTGCAGTTTTGGCCTGGGGGCTAAGGATAGAAAGACAAAATGCTCTGCTTCTTTCTGGCTCAGTCCAGCCTTTGTGTTCAGGAAATAAGCTGCTCTGGGCTGTGGGGTGGGATGGCGTGGTTGTGCGGTGGGGTGGGGCGGGTGGGGTGGTTGGGTCAACTGACCTTTCTCAAGGATCAAGTTGGGCCTCAGGTGCCCAAGGGAACAGAAGGAAGCGGCGCCTGGCATGTGAGCTCTTTGGCAGTCATCGATCTTTCTCCAGGTTACTTGTTTGCCAAACCAGTGGCTCACGCCTATAATCTCAGCACTGTGGGAGGCTGAGGTGGAAGGATTACCTGAGGTCAGGAGTTCAAGGCCAGTCTGGCCAACATGACAAGATC
>NW_016107508.1:2402151-2433581 GCF_001604975.1 Cebus imitator | reverse complement strand
GGGGAGAAGTACACGTACTGAAGTCCACCTTCCCTGTGAGATGAAGGTCCCCTGGTAAAGGGGCTGGGGAACTCCTTGAGAAGTCCTGATGATTCTTATGTGAAACTCACTGTCATTTCATAAAGTGCCTCACTAAACCTCGCCCCAAAACTGTCAGGCGTGGGGAAGCACCGAGTTAGCCAAGGCTGAAGCAGCGTCTTCAGACTTCTCAGGGGCAGGCCCCTCCAGGAGGTGTGCTGGAACCAGAGGTTCCCAGGCTGGCTCCTGAGTCTCTGTACCGTGAGCTCGCTGTGGGAATCTCCAGTCTAGCACTGTTCTCCTGAGGCCTCCTTGGAGCCCCCTCATGCAGGAGGGAGACATGCCAGGGGCACCAGATGGCCATTCCAGCCCAGTTCTGCCTGCTGTTGCTACCTTTTGTGAGATTCCTTCTCAAAAGAAGCCTTTTCAGATTTCTTGCCTCTGGCTGCTGCTTTGTCCAGAGTGTACAGAAAGGAGCTAGTTTTGCCCAAGAGACATTCCTCAGACCAGTCTGGCTAGATACACACTTGTGGTGTTTTCCTCGGCAGTTTATGCTGCAAACTCATGGACTTCTCAGCAACCATGCTCATTGGTCTGAGGTTACCCCGGGAGCTCTTGGAGCCCAAGCCGGAAACTGGGACTCTGGGCTTGTTCGGGTGGCCTGCTGTGCTTTGGCAGGGCTGTGTTGAACTTCCCCTCCGCCCCCTTGTACATCAGTGGCTCATGCCAGATCCAGAGGATCAGGAGAACCTACTGTGGGGGTCAGGCACTAATGCAGACTGGAGAGCTACTCTCCAGGATAGGTGAGGGGCCTCTATTTGTTAGATGAGAACTCTAAGGCTCAGGGAGAGGTGAGGTGACCTTCTTGGTCACTGAGCTGTGGGCAGCATAGCTGGGATTCACTCTCAGGGATGGGCAACTCCTGAAACCTTGCAGACTCCACCCTACCAGGTTGCCTTTGTCTTCGACACAGCGTCCAGCTGCCATCAATTGGTGTGGCATCCAGTGTCAGGAAAATCAAGGGATTCTTTTCTTTTCCTTTTGAGTTGGAGTTTCACTCTTGTCACCCAGGCTGGAGTGCAATGATGTGATATCGGCTCACTGCAACCACTGCCTCAGGCTCCCGAGTAGCTGGGATTACAGGTGCCCGCCACCACACCTGGCTAATTTTTGTATTTTTAGTAGAGACGGGGATTCACCGTGTTAGCCAGGATGGCCTCCATCTCCTGACTTCGTGATCCGCCTACCTTGGCCTCCCACAGGGATTGCCGGAGTGAGCTGCCACGCCCAGCCTCAAGGGGTTCTTTTCTGAGTATCCTTTGTGTGCAGTTGGGCCCAGAGGGATACTGCATGGTGGAGATGGCAGTGGACTTGCAGCGTGAGACTTGCTGTGAGCCTCTGCCCTCCCTACTGGAAAGCGGGTTTAGTGCACCTGCCCTAGGACTGGTGAGCTCGGAAGGTGCTTAGCAAATGATAGGATTCTCCCTCCACCCAAGAGACTACCTCACCTGCCCTCCCAGCAGCCCAAGGCAGGACCTGGGGCCTCTGACACATCTCTGGTGGGAGCCACCACCCATCATTTTCTGGGGTGCTCCTTTAGTAGTCAGTTGCTGCTTCCTGGGCAGGTTGCGGCGTGGTAGGTGGTGTAGAGAGCACGCTCCTGTGGCAGTTTCACTTTCATTTCTGCCTCACACCCTGTTTCCATCCAACAGTCGAGGGCTGGGCTGCGGAGGTGAGGAAGCATCCGGTCCCCACCCTGGGGTGCTTGTCCCAGTGCAGTTTCCCAGCCTCCCCTTCCCCTGGAATGAATCTAGGGTGCGCCGTGGCATCTTCTTTTTAAAAAACGTCCCATTCATTCCTTTATGCACTCACACGCCGCGTAGTTACTCGGTGCCTGCTGTGTGCTGGGCACTCCTGGGTTCTGGTGTTGATGCAGCAGCGAGCACCACAGTCTCCTGGAGCCCCAGGGTCAGCCCGAGGGAGAGCTTCGGGGCAGTCATCCCGCCACTGAGCAGCTCTTGCCCACAGTGTGCTGGGCTTCCAGCCTCTCAGGGTCCTGGGCTTGTGAGTTTATTTTTCTTTTTTTTAAGAGACAGGGTTTTGCTATGTTGCCCAGGCTGGTCTCCAACTCTTGTGTTCTAATGATCCTCCCCGCCTTGGCCTCTTGAGTAGCTGGGACTACAAGTGTGCTACTGCACCCAGCTCATGGGTTTCTCTGTGAGGAATAGAATGATGTGGGATTCTTGGTTTCTGTCTTGGTCAGATTTCCTCTTTACTCTGCACCCCCACCCATCTTACAGATATGGAAATGAAGGTCCAGAAAGAATATACAGGCTGGGCACGGTGGCTCACGCCTGTAATCCAGCACTTTCGGAGGCCGAGGCAGGCGGATCACCCGAGGTCAGGAGTTCAAAACCAGCCTGACCAACATGGTGAAACCTTGTCTCCACTAAAAATACAAAAAATTAGTTAGGCATGGTGGCACACGCCTGTAATCCCAGCTACCTGGGAGGCTGAGGCAGGAGAATCGTTTGAACCCAGGAGGCAGAGGTTGTAGTGACCCAAGATTGTGCCACTGGACTCCAGCCTGGGTGACAGAGCAAGACAACTCTGTCTCCAAAAAGAAAAAGAAAAAAAAAAAAAAAAAAAAGTACAAAAAAAAAAAAAAAAAAAAAAAAAAAAAAAAAGAACATGCAGAGATAGCTGCAAGTTACAGAGCTAGCAGGTGGGGCAGCTTAGATTTGAACGTGGCCTTGTCTCTAACTCCTGAGCTCAAGTGATCCGCCCGCCTCAGCCTCCCAAAGTGTTGGGATTATGGGCTTGAGCCCTGCTCCTCGGCAGCCTGTTTTCTTTTTGTTTATTGTGAGTCGCTCTGTCATCCAGGTTGGAGTGCAGTGGTGAGATTTCGACTTACTGCAACCTCCACCTCCCAGACTCAAGAGATTCGTGGACCTCAGCCTCCCAAGTAGCTGAGATTACAGGTGCATGCCACCATGCCCGGCTAATTTTTGTAGTTTTAGCCGGGCATGGTGGCATGCAGACAGAGTTTCACCATGTTGGCCAGGCTGGTCTTGAACTCCTGACCTCAGGTGATCCGTCCTCCTTGGCTTCCCAAAGTGTTGGGATTATAGGCATGAGCCACTGCGTCCAGCCCAGACTTTTTAAAAAAGATTTTAAAGTCCTGACATTCATCATGGGATCCTTGAAAAGAAAAGGACTTATGGCCTTACTGTCAGAGGCCTTTTGCCACCTCCCTGTGGGAAGGTGTGTCCAGTGGCATCAGGATCGCGTTGGAGAAAGGTTTTGCTTCCTGCACAGTCAGCTCCCAAGCACCCTTTTAATCACCTTGATCTGGGCGCAGCTAAGCTGTGGGCTATGCTTGTGATTTGGGTGCCCTATCTATTCTCTCCCTGCTCTGGGGAGGCCTGAAGCTGCAGAGAGGCCAGTCCATTCCCCAGCGTCTGACCTTTGTCTACACATATCAGGAGGAGCCCCTGCTGGTGAGGAATGTGCCTCGTTCTTTTTGGAGAGCTGATGTAGGTGCCTGTATTGTGGAGCGGGGCAGGGGATCCTCCTCCAGAAATGCACATAAGCCACCTGCCCTGAATTGTTTAAGTGGTATAAGGATGGTTAGCACCGGAAACAGCAGTGGCTCCTATCTCTGGAGCTCTAGCTTCAAGCCTGACGTGGTGCTGAGCGCTCACATGTGGCTCTTTGAGGCTCTCAGTCCGTATGTGGATACTGAGCCTCAGAGAAGGTAGGTGACCTTCATGGGGTTTCATAGCTGGTCATCCCGAGGGTGGGGTTTAAATGCCACTTTGTGTGTGGTGGCATGATCTCAGCTCACTGCAACCTCTGCCTCCTGGGTTCAAGCGAGTCTTCTGCCTCAGCCTCCCGAGTAGCTGGAATCACAAGCATGCACCGCCACATCCAGCTAATTTTTTGTATTTTTAGTAGAGATAGGGCTTTACCATGTTGGCCAGGCTGGTGTCGAACTCCTGACCTCAAGTGATCTGCCTGGCTTGGCCTCCCAAAGTGCTGGGATTACAGGTGTGAGCCACAGTGTGCAGTCCAAAGCCTATATTCTTGACCATTACAGAATTTTTTGCTTTTTGTCTTTTTTTTAATTTTAAGATTTTAATGACTATTATTATTATTTTTTGAGATGGGGTCTCACTCTGTTGCCCAGGCTGGAGTGCACTGGTGCAGTCACGGCTTACCACAGCCTGGGACTCCTGGGCTCAAATGATCATTTTGTCTTGGTACTACAAGCTGGTGCCACCATACCCGGCTAATTTTTAAAAAAAGATTTTGTGCAGATAGGGTCTCCCTTTGTTGCCCAAGCTGGTCTTGAACTCCTGGGCTCAAGCAGTCTTCCTGCCTCAGCCTCCCAAAGGGCTGGGGTTTACAGGCATGAGCCACTGCTCCCAGCCTGTTTTTGGCTTTTTAAATGAAGGCAGAAGATGACTCCCTTTTGTCCGAGTTATTCTCTGGCACACTCACTGCCGCTTTTCTAGTTACTCACTTTTCTCTTTTTCCTTTTCAATTTCAATTGGATGAATTGCCTGCTTGGAGAGTGTCAGGAAATTCAGCATTGACTCAATGACACCCACGCAGGCCCGGGAGGCTGTGGTGGGCCTGCCCAGGACCCAGCCACCTGCCAGCGGCATTGCTGAGCACCCTGTGGATACCATGCTTGGGCTACCGGGTTTGCAAAGAGCTCTTTCCGTATAGTCTCAGCCGGATCCCCAGGCCCCAGGTACATCCTGCCATTCCCTTCCCTTGAAACACCCTGAGCTACGGATGAAACTGTGCTCACTCCCCTGTTTAAACTGCCACTCATGTTTCTTCTTGTGGGTCACCTTGGTGACCTTGGAACTTCATCTACTGAAGTTAGAGGCCTAGAGGGTTTGGGAACCTCCTTAGAAAGACTCCAAAAGTCTGGGAGGCTCTTGGGAATATTCTTATTGGAGCTCAGACCCTTGGCCTCAACTTACCCTGTCTGAGCCTTTAGCTCCTGCACCTGAAGTGGGAATTGTAGTGCCAGCCTGTAGCAGGATAGTTTTGCAGATTGGGTGAGCTAAGGTACCTCAAGGCCTTAACATAGAGCCTTGCTCTTGGAAAGAGGCTCAGTAAATCGTGACTGTGCTATTGTTTAGAATCGGCTAATAGGTTGATGGAGATGTTTACCAAGCATTTATTATATTTGAGCATCCCTTATATCTGGGGAAGGAGATGGGACAGGAGAGGAATGTAGTTCAGAAACCTCTTGGTGGGGTCTCTGCTGGATTCCATGTGATATCATGGGGCCAGCATGTCTTGCTTGGTGGCTGGATTTGAACCCTTGGGTTTTTTTTTTTTTTTTTGAGATGGAGTCTCACTGCGTAGCCCAGGCTGGAGTGCAGTGATGTGATCTGGGATGACTGCAACCTCTACCTCCGACATTTGAGCGATTCTTGTGCCTCAGCCTCCTGAGTAGCTGGGATTACAGATGCATGCCACCACACTGGGTAATTTTTGTATTTTTAGTAGAGGTGGGGGTTCACCAGCTTGGCCAGGCTGGTCTCGAACTCCTGACCTCAAGTGATCTGCCCACTTTGGCCTCCCAAAGTGCTGGGATTACAGGCATGAGCCACTGTGACTGACCTCGGCTTCTTACTAGATGTATGACTATGGGTGTGTTTTGGCTCCTCTCTGGGCTTTAATTTCCTTGACGGTAAAAGTTGGCCTTGTGTTCATGCATAGGGGGAGCTCAGCACACACGGACTTCCCATCTGTGCCGGGCAGAGGCCATCTCTGGAAGGAAGAAGGGGGAAGGTGGCCCCTCACTCACCTGTGTCAGGTGATGTCAGAATAATCTTCCTCTGTGGGGTGAGGTGCAGAGAGTCATGATCTTAGAGGAGTAATTTTTGAAAACCTTTGAGCTGGAAAAGGCCTCTGCAAATGAGGGTTTGCAGCTCAGAGTGGCTGGCTTTGCAGGGTCACACATGCAGAGCTTTGGGCTGACAGCTTCGCAGCCCACAAATATACTTCCTGTGGCCTCCAGGAAACCTATAGAAGTGCGAGATGTGTTGTGTTCTGGGCCATCATTGGTGGACCCCATCCCTGGCCAGAATGAATCATTTTTGTTGATGGGCCCAATGGTCTCTCCTTCTAGCCTTACTGGGAATGCTGCAGGAACCAATTCTTTGGATTTGGGATGTTCTCCTGGGAAGGGTGTGGGAGTGGGTGGGTGCCCCTTCCCTGACACAGCCAACTGGGACGTGGGCAGTTCTGTGAGCCTCTGTGAGAGCTTTAGGCTGGGACGCCCTGGACAGTGAGATCTGTGGACTGGGCCACATGTCTGCAAATCTGTTTCCGTTGCTCTGCGCTCTGGTCCTCTCTCAATTAACCAAGTGATGTGTTGAGTCATTGGGATGAGGCTAACGATCTGAGCAGAAAATCGATTACGTGGCTGATTCTTGGAGTCACAGGGATGGGTGCGTTCTGACAGGAGCCTCAGTGCTGAGCAGGTTCAATAACAAAGGGGATGTATTGGTTCCTGAGTCAAATCCTTGGGGCATTGTGACTTCAGGTGTGGGTAGATTCAGGGGTCAGGTGACAGTCCATAGGACCTGGTATCTTTCTCTTCGCCTGCTTCCCTGGTTTCTTCATTCCTAGGCCCATGTGGTGCAAGGTAGGTCCTCACCCTCAACCCTTATTCTCAGCCAGGCACCGTGTGGCGTTCCTGGGGTGTGTGATCTCATTCGATCCACGTGACAGCCCTGGGAGGGTGGTGTTGTTAGCATTCCAGTTACTAACAGAAGGGTTAAGTAACTCGCCTGGGGTCAGACAGCTGGTAGGGGCAGAGCTGGGATTCAGAGCTGGTCGGGTTGGCTCCAGGGCCTCCCATCCCTCAGGCTCCAGGTCCACCGGGTTGGGGATTCCTTCTGGTGGCCTCTGATTTGTCAACCTGGGCCACACACCTGTCTCTGAACCAGTCGCTGGGGCTGGGGAATGCAGTGCCTCATTCTTGGCCTGAATGTGGGCAGGATGGATCCCCAAAAGGATGCTGGGGGAACTGTTCCCCAGGGGCAGGGGAGGGCTGTCTGGCAGCTGGGGTGGGGGTGGACGTGTTCCCTGGTTCTAGGCCTGACAGTGGCTGGCCTGGGTGAGGCTGGGGACTGCCCTCCCTCAGCTTACAGCTCTGGACCTGGCTTGCAAAGACCCGGATGGGGCCTGACGGTTTACACACAGCGTCCAGGGACAGAACGCTGTACCGAAGAAGGGAGTGGAGAGTACCCCTGCAAGTCTGAGCCACAGGCTGGCCCACCCTCTGTTGGGCGCCTCTGTTTGGGGTTCCAGAATTCTCAGAGGGAGCTGGGTGGGAGTGCTGGTGGGAAGCTCTGGAAGGGAGGCTGCTCGGGGCCTCCCTGTGGCTGTGACTGCATGGGCAGCCCTGAAGCTGCTTCTTGGACCCTCACCTTGTACCTCAGTTAAACCCAAGTCTGGCTTTTTCCCGTGGCCAGCCTGACACAGGCAGATTCTGAGGGTCCTAGCTGGGCCCAGTGACCAGCAGGGTGGGTGGGCATACTGGAGGGCTGATGTCCTATTTGTAGGCTGGGGTTTTTCGGGGCCTTGGGAAAGGCTGCTGAGTTCCAGGAAAAGGACGATGTCTCCCCTGCCTGGCTGTCGCTGTCGCTGTGCAGAACCTTGGTGTTTTGACACTGAAGCGTTCTGGAGCTAAACAATCTTGTATTATGTAAACACAATTAGCCTGTTGCCGTTTGACTCTGTCCTGTTTGGGGGAGGGTTGAGAAGGTGTCTTCTGCTGGATCCTGGGAATTCTGAGAGCCGGGAGCAGCTGGGATCTAGTGGCTGGGGGTTGTCGGAGCTGGAGGGGAGCGTTGGTCTGGGGAGGGCCACTCCTGTCCAGGACGTTCCGCTCCAATATACTCAGCCAGACCCTGGCCCCCCAAGCCGAGCAGGCCTGGTGGGAACTACGTGGAGGGCGTGCTGGACCGTTTCCACCCTGGAGGGGAGAGGAAGTGAACGGTGAGTGGCTGGTGGCCACAAACCCAGGCTGTTCCATACCTCAGGGCTCCAGTTCTGAGGGCCCCAGGTGAAGGGGCTGGGCTGGAGGTTGGGAGAAGTGCAGGGTGACAGGGCCTGGTGAGGGTATGGGTCCCTCATGGTAGAATAAACTCACTGGTTATCTATGGATATTCACTGTAAATAAGAATATATCACTTAAGGCTGGGTGCAATGGCTCATGCCTGTAATCCTAGCACTTTGGGAGCCAAGGCAGGTGGATCACCTGAGGTCAGGAGTTCAAGACCAGCCTGGCCAACATGGTGAAACCCCTGTCGCTACTAAAAATACAAAAATTAGCTGGGCATGGTGGCACATGCCTGTAATCCCAGCTACTCAGGAGGCCAAGGCAGAAGACTCACTTGAACCTGGGAGGTGGAGGTTGCAGTGATAAAAGCTAAAGACTTAAAAAGAAAGTACAATAGACAGTGATCATTTTAAATTACTACAGAATAGATCTACTGAATGTCTATGCTGTGATTTATTGCGCTGTAATCTTACTTTTCTTGAGACAGGGTCTTGCCCTGTTACCCAGGTGGGAGTGCAGTGGTACACTCATAGCTCACTTCCCCCTCAAACTCCTGGGGTCAAACCATCCTCCTGCCTCAGCCTCCTGACTAGCCGGGACCTTCAGCATGCGCTGCCACACTTGGCTAAATTTTTTTTTTTTTTTTTTTTTTGAGATAGAATCTTGCTTTGTTGGCCAGGCTGGAGTGCAGTGGCGTGATCTCAGCTCACTGCAACCACTGCTTCCTGGGTTCAAGCAATTCTTGTGCCTCAGCTTCCCAAGTAGCTGGGATTACAGGGGCCCACGACCATGTTTGGCTAATTTTTTTATTTTTAGTAGAAGTGTGGTTTCACCATGTTGGCCAGGCTGGTCTCGAACTCCTGACCTTAAGTGATATCCCTGGCCTCCCAAAGTGCTGGGATTATAGGCGTGAGCCACTGCACTCACCACACTTGCTAATTTTTTTTTTTTTTTTTGAGGCGGAGTTTTGCTTTTGTTGCCATGCATTGGTGGCAATCTCGGCTCACTGCAACCTCTGCCTCCTCTCAAGTTCAAGTGATTCTCCTGTCTAAGCCTCCTAAGTAACTGGGATTACAGGCATGTGCCACCATGCATGGCTAATTTTTGTGCTTTTAGTAGAGACAGGGTATCACCATATTGGCTAGGCTGTTCTTTAACTCCTGACCTAAAGTGATCAGCCCACCTTGGCCTTCGAAAGTGCTGGGATTACAGGCATGAGTCACCACACCCAGCCAATTTTTCCCGTTTTCTTGCTGTTGTAGATACAACTGCATTGGACACCTTTGTGAATATAAGTGTCTTCCTTCCCTTTCTGATTCCATTCCATGTAGGTAAAAGTTTTTATCCGTTGTTGTTACATAGCAAACCATCCTAAAAACTACCGGCTTTAAGCGATAAGCATTTTTTCAGCTCACAGTTCTGTGGGCTCTGCTGTGTAGCTCTGGCCTTGCCGGGAATTCCTTGTGTATGTGCAGTCAGCTTTCAGTCCAGTAAGGGGGTCTCTGCCCTGGGGCTTGGCCTTTGGATAACCAAAGGCACTGGGCATGTCCCAGCCTCCTGTCTTGGCTTTCATCAGGCTGCCTGGCCTTGTTCCTTACACTAACGGTGGATGTTTCCAAGGCCTCTGGAGGCCTGTTTGCTTCTCTACAATTTGTTGGCCAAAACAAGACCCAAGGCCAGCCCACATTCAAGGGGTAAGAAAAGAAGCTTTACTCCTTGGCAGAGGTGGCAAAGTCATTGCAAAGGGCCTGGATACAGGAGGGTCAAGCCCTGGGAACATGTCTGCCCACAGAGTGTGTGATTCGGGCCTGGGCATTGGCCAGCAGCCCATAGACCTTTCCTGAATTAGTATCTGGCAGGTGCCCAGCTGGTGCTGAGCTGGGGATGGGGAGGGCAGAGAAGTCGGGTTCATAAGGAGCGACTGTCACCATTCAGAAAGCCTTTCTGAGTGCCCGCTGTGTGCCCAACTCTACCCACCCAGGTTTCTCAGGCCTGGTCCTATAGGAACTTGGCCTTTGCTTACAGAGAAGGCTCTGTGGGTGACTGGCCAGGCTACTCGGTGGCATCAGTGTCCTGTATGGTGGTGGGAGGTTTTGTTCTGGTTTGGGGCCTGGTGTTACCTGTGTGGCAACCCCCCGATCCCTATGATGAAGTTGTTTTTCTCAGCTGGAATAGGAAGGTGTTAGAACATCAGAGCCCCTAAATTCTAGAACATTCCAACTTGGAGAGCCCTTGTGATTTTCAGTGTGGAAACCAGCGGTGAATCCGCAGCCAGGACTAGCCCCTGTGCGTTCTCCTCCTCCTTGTGGTGCCTGTGTCGTTTCCAGGTTGCATCCAGAACCAGGGTTTCCTGTTGTTCTACTTGTGTGTTTCTTCACTGGAAAAACTCCTGCATCCCCCGCAGAGCTGTTTACAGACATCTGTTGGCATCCTGCCCTGCCAGGCCTCTTGGCACATGTGGTCGAGTGGTGGCCAAGATGGACAAGGCCTTGTCATTTGTAGTCTGTGAGGGCGATGGGGAGGGG
Organism: Cebus imitator; assembly: GCF_001604975.1. Taxonomy (NCBI): domain Eukaryota; kingdom Metazoa; phylum Chordata; class Mammalia; order Primates; family Cebidae; genus Cebus; species Cebus imitator. The sequence continues at coordinate 2,422,940 of NW_016107508.1, read as the reverse complement.
TACAGATATGCCAACCAGTGAGTTACAGCGATAGTTTTATCTGGGATCAGAAACTGAAGTGATAACAGTGATATGAAGGGGTCTGGGATTGTCCTCACATGGTAGAAGGCCTTTCCCAACGAGAGAGCTGTGGCTGCCACTGACAGGCCAGAAAGGAGTCAGCTGCAGAAAGCTGGGGCTGTGGCATCTCATGTGGGGGAAGTGGGAATAGCGAGTGCAGAGGCCCCAGGGGCTCAGGCCAGAGCTCGGTGTGTTGGGGAGCCACAGCCGGAGGATGTGGGTAGGGCAAGGGCTGAGAGGACAGGGCCATGGAGAGGCAGGCCAGGCCAGGTTTCTCAGTGCTTTCCAGTCCCTGGCATGTAGTTTGAGTTTATTTTACAGGAGGTGGAAGGCAAAGGCTGTCATCAAATTACCCCACATATAGTCCGTGAAATACTACTCAGCCATAAAAGAGAACACAATCACGTCCTTTGCAGCAATATGGATGCAGCTGGAGGCCATTATCCTGAGCAAACTAATGCAGGAACATAAAACCACATGTTGCATGCTTTCACTTACAGATGGGAGCTAAACCTTGGGTACATGTGGACACAAAGATGGGAACAGTAGACACTGGGGACTGCTAGAGGGGGAAACGGGGAGGGGGACAAGGGCTGAAAAACCACCCATTGGGTACTATGCTCAGTACCTGGGTGATGAGATCTTTGGTACTCCAAACCTCAGTGTCACACATTATACCTGTAACAAACCTGCACATGTACCCCTAAATCTAAGATAAAAGTTGAAGTTATTAAAAGAACCTAGTTAGTGACCTTTTAAAAGCTTTGGGTAGTGCTGATTAGGTGCCCAGGCCTGTCTGTGCCTGTTAACCTCTGATGATGTTAAATGGATATCATCGCTCAGCCTTGCAGGCGTGTGTGACTATGCCCTGGAGTGGCTTCATTACTTTCCATCCCTCCAGCTGCCTGCCACAGGGTGCAGAAGCTGGCTTTGGAATTGGTGGGACTGGGTCAAACTTGCTTCTGCTCCAGTGTAGCAGCTTAACAAGCTTCTCTGAGCCTGTTTCTCTGTCTGTAGGATAAACAAACACTTCCTAACTTCTGTGGTTGGTGTGTCAGTTGAAATAATTATTGATGGTGTAAATCTCCGTAGCTCACTGCCTGCTAGATTTATTTACAGATACTACAAACACCCCATCATAGGCCCCAGTCAGTGGTAGATGGTATTACTGTGGTGATGGTGGTGGTATTTAGGTGGTGCTGTGGTTTGGGTTTCAGACACCATGTGAGGTGCTGGAGCACTGAGTTCCTCCCGCAACCCAGGAGCCCAGCTGGTGGGGAGACAGAGACAGGAGGTGAAGGGTTGGATGAACTCTGCTTGAGGAACAGGGCAAGTTTCCCTATCTGGGAAGATGGAGGAAAGTTTTCTGCAGGTGGTGACCTTGAGAGGTATGTTTGAGGGTGCAGGGAGCTTGTTCACAGACAGGTGTGGATGGAAGGTAGTCCTGAAAGCGGGCAAGCCTGTGCCAAGCCATGTCACTGTGAGGCCAGGAGTCCTCCAAACACAGACTCTGGCCATGTAGGGCTGGTGCAGGTGGGCGGCTGTGGGGAGCACCTAGAAGCCTGGGCTGAGAGCCTTTAGGAAGCAGTGGGCAGGCTGGCGCTTGGGGGAGGAGCACCCCCTGCCTCCCTCTGTGCCTACGGTGGGTCTTGTCCTCACTCTGTGATTGGCAGGTGTGGATACACACATGTCAAGTGGTGAAGAACATAGAGCCTGGAGGAGGGCTCACCGACTCGGTCCTGGCTGCCTCACTGTGAAACTTGGTGGCCCTGGGAGGTCATTAAGTGTCCCTAAGCTTCCGCCAGGGAGATTATCATAGGGCTGGTGTGAGGAGAGATGAGGAGTCTGTGTCTAGCACTCAGCACAGGGCATGCACTGATAATGTGATGGCTTCACCTGGCTCCCGGGAGCTGTGTCCAGCTGACAGCCCCTCAGTGACTTAGCTGTATGGGTGGTGTGCAGCCCAGCATTGCTTGTTGATCTAGGGGAGATGTCATAGGCTAGCCTGGGGAGGATGTCCCCTCTCAGCCTCCTCTGAGCCATGGGCAGGGGTGAGTTTTCGGAAAAGCCGGTGCTGACTGTGATTCAGCTCTGCTTCTTACTTCCTTTTTTTTTGACACGGAGTCTCACCCTGTCACCCAGGCTGGAGTGCAGTGGCATGATCTCGGCTCACTGTAACCTCCACCTCCTGGGTTCAAGTGCTTCTCCTGCCTCAGCCTCTCCAGTAGCTGGGATTACAGGTGTGCACCATTGCACCCGGCTAATTTGTTGTATCTTTAGTAAAGATGGGGTTTCACCATGTTGGTCCTGCTGATCTCAAACTCCTGACCTCATGATCCACCTGCCTCAGCCTCCCAAAGTGCTGGGATTACAGGCGTGAGCCACTGCTCCTGGCCTCTTCTGTCTTATTCTTAAATCGCCCACAGGGCACCCATCTGCCAGCGTCTGTCCTCCAATCCCTTGCCCCAAGGGACTGCTCTAGGCAAGGAAGAGAGAGGAGGAGGAGGCCCCACATATCCTTGTTGGGAACGGAGGAGGAAACTGAGGCTCCTCATAGAGGTTAACTAATCTCTGCTGGACCGCCTAGATGTAAGAGCTGGGTTGCCCCCAGACCCTCCCTCCTCCCAGGAAGGAGGGAGCTGAGGCGGTGGGGGCCTGGCTGGAGCACCCCAGGAGCTGAGAGAAGTTTAGTCTGTCTGGAGCTTGGCAATCAGGGTGAGGCTCCCTTTGAGGCCAGGTTGCGCAGGATCCTATAAACCATCACTGTACAAACTTGGGCTTTGCCCTGAAGGCAGTGGGAGCCACAGCCGGCCTGTGACTTTGGCTACTGTTGGAGGCTTGTAGGATTTGGCGGGGAGGCTGGTGTGATTGTGCAGACAGTGGTGGTCTAGATAGTGTGATGGTGGTGGATACTGACTCTTCAGAGTCCATCACGGTCTGAGGACTCATTAGCACCTGGGCTACTCCTCTGCTACTCAGGATGTTGTCTGTCTAGGGCTGGCAGCCTAAGCATCTCCATGCACCCTGCATTCACGGACTCAGAATCAGTGTCTTAACAAGACCCCCAAGAGGCGCCGGTGCACACTGCACGTTCATGTTTGCCAACACTGGTTTAGGGACCTGAGCGCAGGGCTGAGGGGGGAAGGAAGGACTGAGATCAAGGCCTGACTTCATGAGAAGGGTAGGTTGGGGGATGGGGAAAGAGGAGATGAGGTTGGGGCACTCAGAACTTCTGGCTGGGAGGAGGGCTATATCACCTCACCCCAGGGGCGGCTTGAGGACTAGCGCAGTTAACACAAAGGGCCAAAAATGGCCTGGCTGCCGGAGCCAGGGCAGAGAGCTGGGGTCTGCAGGGCAGCCCGCACACCGCAACCCTGCCTTTGGAGGCCCTAGAACCCTGTTGACCCTATCCTTTGTCCTTTCTGCCATGCCCGTGTAGGCATCGGTCACGTCTGCCTGACAGGTTGGGTATTTGCCGTTGTGCTGTTAGCAGATGCACGTTGAGCCTGCGCAGGCCTGGATGTGGTCACAGAATGGCATCCTGCTTGTTGAGCAGCCATCCTGGTGAGGGGGCATGAGGCACTGAGCATGTGGAGAGCTGGGGGCAGCATTGTGTGAAGCAGCAGCCAGACCTGGGCCAGAGGTTCCTCTAGGGGAAGACCATTATGATCTGAGGCACCCTGGAGGCGCCCGTCCTGGTGGAAGGGTGGGTGAGTCTGTGGTTGGTGGGTTCTGCCGAGGCAGGGGAGTGCGCTCTTCTAGCCCCGCCACCCCCTGGCCTGGGCCCTGCTGTGCTGGAGTCTCCTGTTGCCTGGAGGCTGAGTTGAGTGCGGTGGGGCTGGGCAGAGGGGGCCCCGGCTGTCATGGGGTGAAGTTTGGCTAGTCTGGTGGGCATCAGCCAGGATGCTCAGCTTTGGCTGGATTCCTCGCAGGCTCTGCCCATCAGCTGTGCCCAGTGGCATCCCTGGTCTCTACCTGCCAGATGCCAGTACCACCCTTCTCTTCCAAGAATGTCTCCAGGTACTGCCAGATGTCCTGTGGGTGGGGGTAATATCGCTCCCTTGAGGATCAGTGCTGGCTGAGGGTCCTTCATCATTCCCTGCTAGTCCCAGCCTGGCTGCACTGTCACCTGGCGAGGTCTGTTTCCAGTCAGTGAGTCAGGCCTTCTTTGGGGGCTGGCATGCTGTCCTCCCTCATCCATGTCAAGGCCTGCGTGGCCATGTGTTCACGCGTGCTTGACGTGACCTGGGAGTCAGAGTGCCTGGGTTCCTGCTCCAGGCGTCTGTGGTGCCGTAAGGACCTCAGGTTTGGGGGTCAGGAGGCCTGGATGGAAAATTCTGATACTCTTGTCCTTGTGGGGGACCCTGAGCCTCGATTTTCGCATCTTTGGAATGGGGCTGTGGTAGCCTTTCCATGGGTGCTGGTGGGGACTGGGAATGCTGCTGTGGCCCCCTCCATGCTGGGCTCAGTGTGGGTGCCTGGTGACAGTGTGTTAATCTCCCCCTGACTTCTCTGTGACCTCAGATAAGTCCCTCTCAGTTCTGTGTCTTGCTTATTAATGGGTTCTTGGGCTCTCTTCTGTAGGAAAAGTGGGGAGCCTATGAGGTGGAGAGTCTAGGGGACAGGGGAGTCATGGGGGTTGGACACTGGGCCAGAACCTGCTCAGGTGCTTTCAAATCAAGGCCCAAACCCAGGGTCCCGAGGAGGGCCAAGCAGCAGCCGAGGTCTGAATGCACCTAGCTGCCTATGCTGCCCCGGAGTGGCACCTTCCGTTATCCCTCAAGCCCAGCAAGGACCCAGTGTGACAAGAACGTGGAATTTGGACCTAGCAGAGCCAGTTTGCTTCCTTGCTCATCTTTGACTAGCTGAATGGCTCCTTTCTGAGCTTCAGGTGCCCTCTGAAGAAGGGGGTTAAATGGGAGGCAAGGAGGAGCTCGGGGAGGAGCTGGTGACACTGACTGGACACCGCTATGTACCAGCCTCATTCATTCCATCCTCCTCTGAGTTACATGCCCGGCCATGCCATTTCCCAGATGGGAAAACTGAGGTGTAGAGCCCAGCACTCAGCCGTAGGAAGCAAACAGCAAGTGAAGCCGTCCTTGTTGACATTGGCTGGTTGCTCTTGGAATTTGAGTCTGAACATCAAAGGCCTTGAAGATTAAAAAGAGAGAATGAAGAATAATGTGCCTGGTGCCTTCTTGGGAAGGGCCCCAGGCCAGCTATGGAGGGGAGCAGGAGTGGTTCTGGGCTGGGCTTCCTGGCCTGGTGCTTTCCTGGGCAGCTGGAAGTGCTTCTTTGGGAGCTGTCTGGCCCTGGCGCCGTTGTTGGCTTCATTATTTTTTGTCTGCAGGGGCCTGAGCATTCTGTACTGATGGTAAAACATTTGTTGGGCTGATGGTGTAATCACACCGCAAGGGACACTTGAAATTATATCTGTATTTGGGAGCTAATTTTAAAGAACTTTTTTCATCATAATTATATGCAATCAGCCAGCCAGTGTTACTGGGGATTCTCTTTTTCCCTCCTCAGCTGAGAGGCCATCTGCTTTCCTCTTCCTGCCTTTCCTTCCAGCACTCAGTGAGCCGTCTCCCTGGGAGAGGGGCCCCTGGCTCTTGGCTGCCTGCAAGCCCCAGGGAATCCTTTCCATAGTGATTATGGAGGAAGGGATGAGGAAGAAGAGCAGGGGAGGATGATGGGGGCCTCTGGCTTGGCTACAGGATTGGGTCTGTTTTCAAGACTGGAGGCGCAGGTTGGTGATGGAAACGGTGGAACGTGATGTTTCGATTTGGACGTTGAAGCAGCCAGGGCTCTTGTGAATGCAAGTGACAGAAAATCCAGTTCAGATGAGTTTAAGCCAAAAAATGAATATCTCGGCCCAGGCAATCAAACTGGCCCAGGAGTAGTCTTATCCCTCAGGGCCCCAGACATTCCTCCTGTCCCTGGAGTTTTATGAGAACGCCAGTATCAGGAGGAATTTAGTTCAAGAAAACTCTGGCCAAAAAAATAAAAGCCCCTATGCCCACCCCCCCAACCAAATGGGGCTCATTCCTCTCTATCTTGAGTTCTGATCCTGACAAGTAGCATTTCTCCAGCATGGTTGTGGGCACACAGAGTCAGGGATATGGGCTGGTCGCTTGGGATTGGGACAAAGTGGGCTCTGTGCATTGTCCTTCACATGGGAGGCATTCAGGTCAGGAGGAACACCGTGTGCCGGCCCTTCAGGTCTCAGTCTGACCACCCTGCCCGGCTTCCTGGGTTCCTCAGTGTCCTCCCTCTTGGATTGCCCTCTGAGAGGATGGTCCGACGAAGAGGCTTCCCATGTTGTAGATGGGAGGCAGGGGTGGGGGCGTTCCAAGGGGGCAGACAGCATGGGCAGGTGGTCAGAAGTGTGAAGGAACCATCCTGTGGGGCAGGGCAGGAAGCCAGGTGTTCTAGGAACAGACGGGGCGAGACTTGATGGGTGAGGAGATGGCACCTGCTGCAGAGGCCCAAGTGGTGGAGGCGACGGAAGCCCAGGGGGCATGGCTGGGCAGGGGCTGGTGGGTGATGAGCCGAGTGTCAGACGCAGAAGGTGCAGAGTGTGTGTGCACGGACGGCAGGGAGCCCACCAGTGGCCTGCACTGCAGAGCTCTGCGTCTCAGTGGGTGGGAGGCTGCCCGTGCTGGCCTCAGTCCTGCCCTTCTGGAATTCCACATCCTCCTTTTGGTATTTCTCTCTAATGCCCAAGGTCCTGGCTCTTGGCTTTGGCTTGGTGGCAGCTGTGACCCCCAGTGTGGGGCTCTGAGGGATTATTCCACCTGTTTGGGGACTGTAGCCATGGCTCCTAGATGCAGAGCCTGGGCCTGACAGGCCTGGAGGATGGCAGGACAGAGATGGGGAGGTGTGCCTGCCTGCTGGGAGCTGTCTCTGAGGCTCCCAGGATGGTTGCTAGCATCCTGCTTTGGGAGCCAGCATGCTATCCTTCCTCACCGATGTTAAGGCCTGCATGGCCATGTGCTCATGCATGCTCGATGTGACGTAGGAGTCAGAGCTCCTGTGCCTGACTCTTGGCACTGGGGTCCTCTGAGGCCCTAGGCTCATTCTTACCTCCTTCAGAGGTCCAGTTGACCTACCATTCTCATGAGCTGCAGTCCTGTGACCCAGCTGATTTCTGTCTCATTGGTAGAACTCTTTAGAGGTGAGGTGGGGCTCCTAAGACATTAACTCTGCTGCCTTCCCCACAGATTGGCCTTTCTTCCCTGCCTGTGGGCATCTGGCATCTGCTCAAATCCCTCTTGTCAGGGGTGCCCATCACCTCTTGACTGCCTTCCTTTGGAGGCTAGCAACCTCTTCCTATGGTTGAGCTGAAATCTGCTTCACAGGAAGGGTTGCTTTGCCTGGAAGGTTTGATATTGGACGGAAGGACTGTCAACCCCGTGGAGAGGGGAGAAACGGGGTACCAGCTTCTACTCTTTCCTGGCTGGAGTGACTCAGGACGTGTCTATTCCACAGCGTCCTGTTATGCCAGAGGCTGGACCTTAGGAAGGGCCTTCTGGGCCCTTCACTGCAGGCCTGCTCAGGGGCTGCTCCTCAGCTCTTGGGGCCCCTGGGGCAATGGCACGCATCCTTCCGGCTTCCTGGAGTCAAAGGTCTGAGGGAGGATTGGGGCAGCAGGTGCCTGGGAGGAGAGACAGCTTTGTCCAGAGTGATCCTCTTCCGGAAATCCCAGAAGCCTCATCCCCAATAGACCCAGTGGGCCCCCCACCATCACAGGGGTCTCCTTTCTCCCCAGGAAGTCACAGAGTGCTGTGAGATGAGGAGGCCTTCCAGACAGATGTGGAGACAGCGGGCCTGGGTGGGGAGTGAGGGAGCCCGGGAATTACTGGTATTTGGATGGGTGTAGATTGTGGTTCTGCTTCTTACCAGCTGTGAGTCTTTGGGCAGAATACTGAACTGCTCTGAATTTCCCACTTGAAAAGAGGTGACAGGCCGGACACGGTGGCTCACATCTGTAATCCCAGCATTCTGGGAGGCCATGGCAGGAGGATTGCTTGAGCCCAGGAGTTTGAGACCAGCAACATAGTGGGCAACATAGTGAGACTCTGTCTCAACAAAAAATAAAACAAGAGGCCTGGCACGGTGGCTCATGCCTATAATCCCAGCACTTTGGGAGACAGGTGGGTCACTTGATGTCAGGAGTTGGAGACCAGCCTGGTCAACATGGCGAAACCCCGTCTCTACTGAAAACACAAAAATTGGTGGAATGCGGTGGCGCACATCTGTAGTCCAAGCTACTTGGGAGGCCGAGGTGGGAGAATTGCTTGAACCCAGGAGGTTGAAGTTGCAATGAGCCAAAATTGTGCCATAGCACTCTAGCCTGGGTGACAGAGGGAGACCTTGTCTAAGAAAAAAAAGAAAAAAGAAAGAATGCAACCATTGTGTCCGTTCAGTGGCTGCTGAGATCCGGTGTGAGGGGCAAAGTACCTGGTCCTCACAGGTCCTGCCCTGCCATTGCCTCGTCTGTCCCTGTTTCTGCTTGGGCCTGGGAGAGCAGGCCTGTTGGGGAACGAGGGAGCCTGGGGATTGCTGGTGTTAGCCTCTTATTTATTTGGGTCATGCTCAGGCCCCTGGAATCCTCTCTGAAACTGGAGGGTCCCAGGTAGCTGATGAACGCTGCATGTTTTAAGGTCAGCTGCCTGGGCACCTCTCATGGACCACAGGATGAGCCCAGGTATCACTAACTGTCATCCAGCTCCCCAGCTTACAGCCTGGGGCCTTTGGTCTCCAGCACCCAGTTGCCCTTCTTCCAGTACTTTCTTTCCCGCCCTTCGCATGAGGGACCCCTGTGGCCATGTTGGGCTATACTTGGGAATCCTGTGGGCATGGTGCGAAGCTGAGCACTGTGCTTCTCCACATCAACTTCTCATTGTCTGTTGAGGTCCCCAATGAACTCCTGACGAGTCCTCATCCGTTTCTGCCTGACACGTGAATGCTTTCAGGCAGTGTCTAAGATTCCTGGGATGGCAGAGCTGTGGGAGTCTTGGGGTTGTGGTGGGCAAAGTAAGGTCCTTGCCACTCCCCACCAAAGACACCAGATCCTAATTCTCAGAGCATGTGAATGTGCTGACTAACATGGTAAAAAGGTGTGACGTGATTACAGATGGGAGTTTTTAATTTTTATTTTTTAGAGATGTGGTCTCACTGTGTTTCCGAGGCTGGAAAGCAGTGGCTATTCACGGGTGCGATCACAGCGCACTGCAGCATCAAACTCATGGCCTCAAGGGATTCTCTTGCCTTAGCCTCCCAAGTAGCTGGGATTATAGCCATGTGCCACTGCGCTTGGCTTACAGATGTGAATGAGTGAGGAATCTTGAGATAGAAAATGTTCCTGCATTACCTGGGTGGGCCCGGTGGAATCACACGGGTCCTAGAGGGAGGCAGGAGGGTCAGAGGAAATGTGACAGTGGAAGCAGAGGTTGGGGTATTGTAGCCACAAGCCAAGGAATGTGGACAGCCTGTTGAACTAGAGAAAGCGAAGGAATCGGTTTCTCCCTGGAGCCTCCAAAAGGAGGGCTGCCTCTGACCTCAGAACCCTGAGAGAGTAATATGTTTGTGTTGTTTTTAGCTGTTACCCTCGTGATTGTTACAGCAGCAATGGGAAGTGAATACAGTGTTCTCCTCCCCTTCTCTTCTCAGGGCCTGTGGGTGAATCCTTGATTGAGAAGGGAGGAACTGGGTCAGGGTCAAGGTCAAGGCCAGAGCCCATGTGACCTGACACCTTAGGACTTTCCTTTGACCTGTCATCCTGAAAATATCTGAGGGGCTGGGGAGATAATTTGAGTAAGGTGCCTTATGGTTGAAGTTTTCTGAGATGGGGTTAGGGCTGACTCATGCTTGTGGCCAGAGGGGCCCAGGAAACCCCAGTGCCCATGATCTGGCCTTTGCCCCTGCTTCTCTTGGTGCTTAGCAGGCCTTCTCCAGCGTGCCCTGGCAGCCTCTGTCTCCCTCCCTTCCAGGGCCTGGCTCACACAGCAGCCCTCCTGAAACTTCCCTGTGCCTCCTGCTGTCCCCCAGGTGTTGGTCCTATTTAACGGCCTGTGGCACACCCGCCAGAGGGCATGGCATGTAGTTTATGAGTCTCCCCTGTGGCAGCTAGCATCTCGGGGCAGGGTTTGTGGTTTGAGGTCCCCCTCTGCTCCCAGACCAGCCCAGGGCGTGATAGAGAAGCCCAGCAAATGTTTGACCAAAATCAGACTAGGAAACTCTCCCTGCCTGTGGTTGGAGGTGCAGCAGCAGGGCAAAGACAGCTCAGCCTTAGGGGCCTGGGATCCAGGGACCGGGAGTTGCCCCCAGCCCTCAGGCCAGGTAAGGAGTGTTAGCAGCAGAATTTGGGTGAAGTCTTTCATCCTCCTCTGGAACACAGCCTTTCAAAGAGTGTCAGCATCCCAGAACACAGGCTGGGGACACACACACTTGTGCTGCTATTTTAGGAGTGTGGGGTACCTTGAGGATAGGTGCTAGAACAATTCAGGCTTTCCTGAGCAGGCTTATCCCTCCCCCAGTGAGTCCAAGGGAGGGAAATGTCACGGGAATTTCTGCCTCCCTTCTTGCAGTAGCCTACCTCGCTCATTAGGCTGATACTAAATGACTTTGCATTCTTGGGATTAAGAAGCTGCTGTGTAGAGAACAGACTGAATCATTAGCCCTGAGGCTGGCTGACTAAGGAGAGGGGAGTGGGGATGGCGGGGAGGGGAGGAGGTGCTACAACCAAGCTTGCCAGCCACCCCCACCACCTCCTCTCCCGGCAGCCCACTCCCCTGCTTCCCACAATTTAGGTCCCATCCCTAATTAGGGGAAAGAAAAATTACCACACCCTCGAGGGGGTAGTAAAAGACTCAAAAACAATTTAATTTTTTTTGAGAGAGTCTCACTCTGCTGCCCAGGCTGGAGTGTTGTGGTGCGATCTTGACTCACTGCAACCTCCTGGGTTCAAGCGATTCTTCTGCCTCAGCCTCCCAGTTAGCTGGGGCTACAGGTGTGTGCTACCATGCCTGGCTAATTTTTGTATTTCTTGTAGAGACAGGGTTTCATTATATTGGTCAGGCTGGACTTGAACTCCTGACCTTGTGATCCGCCTGCTTCGGCTTCCCAAAGTACTGGGATTACAGGCGTGAGCCACCTTGCCTGGCCTCAAAAACAATTTCAAGCAGAGAATTTTCATACTAAAAAGTGGGGGTGTCGAGAGCCATGCAGGGAGTAGACTTAACATTTGTGATCAGCCAGAAGTCAGGATGATTTCTGATCTGAAGTGGTGACACCTTGGATGTGGTGGAACACTGCCTTGTGTGATTTCCTGCCTTCCTTCCTGAAAATTGGATTGAGGAGGGGAGTCTCAAAGGCACCTCAGTCCTTTTGCTGCTTTCAGCCCCTGCAGCTCTAATGTCCTCTCCAGGAGGTGCCAAAGGTGAGTCACCCGCCCTGGAAGTTGTTCTGGGTCTGAGGGAGTACACTGACTCAGGCTGCTGCGTCTGCACTAAGGGGCGCCCGGACCTTGGGGCCTGTCTGCCTGCCCTGGGTGGGGCACCCAGTCATGGGGAGGGTCTTTAGGTAAGGTGGTTGCTGTCTTCCCAGTCAAGGGAAAAATGCCCCCTTCAATAAAAAAGTCACATGGCAGCTTCCAGTTTATTTGGTTCTTCCTAGAGCTGTCCAGAGAATTCCAGTGTTTGTACTGGTTTTAGAATTCTGTTCGTATGTTGTCTTTATATCAGGCCATTTCAATTTCTGGCACTGTTAATAGGAGGAAAATCCAAATTGCCAAACAGTCAGCAAATGAACCAAGATGCTGGAGCAGGCAGGCAGGGGTGACACGGAGCTGGAGCCTGGCCCAGGAACCCGGCAGCACTTGGGGAGTGTTAGCAGAGAGCTGCCAGGCCCCGGGTCTGCAGCGGGTACAGGGATGCTGGAATAGAGCTGTGAGGTGTCTTTGGCCTTGCGGGACTCATGGTCTGATGCTGAGCACAGAGCAGGCTTCAGTGGAAGCCATGATTCCTGTCTCTTGATGAGGACGGCGCTTGAGCTGCTCTTGGGAGGGGTGGGCAGGAGTTTGCCAGCTGAGGAAGGGCACCTGGCAGGGGATCAGTTTGTGCAAAGGCAGACTTAGGTCAAGCCTTGGCCTTTGGAGAATGGGGTCCCTCCTTGGAGGGTTTGAGAGGAAGGACTGCTGCTGCCTCCCCCAGATACCTTCTGAGCTGTACCTCCAAATGCCCTCAAGGCAGGTATCATGCTAAGAATTTTAGGCGGTAGACACAGGGAACGAGCTGTCCCTGAAGGAGTGCTTATTAGTCAGCATAGACCAGGTTAGGCTGCAGTGACAAACAGCTAGGAGAGGTGGGAGAAAACAGGCTGATTTTCTCCGTTCAGCATGCGCTCTGGATCCAGAGACTCTCGGGGGCTGTTATCCTCCCTGCAGTGGCTCAGTGTGTATCCCACTTCGAGGGTTCAGCGCTGTGAACATTTTGGGCTGGATAATTCCTTGTTTTAGGGGGCTGTCCTATGCATTGCAGGGGCCTTTTACTCACTGGATACTAGTAGCACTTTCCCCGGTGTGGCAATCAAAAAGGTCTTTAGGTGTTGCTAAATCTCTTTGTGGGGGACACGCAGATGCCTACAGTTGGGAACCAGTGCTGGCTGAAGGTCCTCTTCATCAGTTGTTTCTTTCTGGTTCCCAGCCTGGCTTGGTCGCCACTCAGCCAGCGTTGTTTCCAGGTGGCAGGTCTGGCTGGCTCTGCTGGCGGGTGGCAGCCTCACTTGCTTCCATGTTGCGGAGGTCGGGGAGGCCTGGGTGCTGGCTGTGGAATGCTTCTTTCTGAAGGGGACATGGTTACTTCTGTTCATGTCTCATTGTCCAAAGCAAGTCATGTGGCCATGCCCCTAACTGGAGGCAAGGACAACACAGTGGCACTGAGTGTCCAGGGGGAAAATTGCCAGCTTTGGGGCCACCATTGTTGTCCACCACCGATCATTAGCCTGGTAGGGTCAGCACCATGGAGCATGGTAGCCTCCCTCTCTGCCCAGTGCTGGGTGTGGGCAGCTTGGGGCGGTAGGGCCCGAGGAGAGTGGGAGCCAAGGCAGGCTTCTCCAGAGGAGCTGACCTGGGGATCTGGTGGTTATGTGGGGATGGCATTTGAGGAAGGCCATCAGCACATGTGGGTGACAGGGGCCCAGTCATCTGTTCAGAAGCCCTGAGTCCTGGGGAGACATCCTGGGCTCCTGGGGTATACGGTGTGGGCCCTGCCCTTGGCAAGCAGAGAAAGGGGGGCCATAACGCGGGGCTTTTCCCCCAGCACCTGGTACCTGGAGGTGCCAAAAGGGCTTGTTACTTGGGGTGCCTGAAATCAGCAGTTACTGACCTGTGCCCCACGATGCTTGGATGAGGATGTGCCTGGCGTCTCACTTCCCCAAGTGGTTCTCAGTGTAACCCCCTCCCTTGCTGCTTCACCGTTTCCTGTGCCTCACTTGTTGCAGCCCTCAGGTCCTCACATCTGCCCTGGGAGGGCCTCTTGGGCCAGAAAGGTCATACCATTTACAGATGTGAAAGCTGAGACCCTGGGCGGCTCAGCAGCACATCCCATGCCGGCTGCTGGTCGTGGTCCCTGAGCCTTTTGTGCCCTGCTCTGCTGTGTGGCAGGCCTCCTGCTGGATGGGGTCTGTCATCCCAGAGTGTCTCTTTTTCATGCCCGGTGCTGTGCTTCAGTGGCCTGGTGGTGGTGTGGATGCCGTGGATGTGTCTCTGAATGGCACATTGCTCTTTTCTATTTCTGCTCCCATCCTCTTTATTGCTCTCCCTTATCATCCCCTCTCCGTCAGTACTGAGTCGTCCAGAGGAATTTTCGTTATCTTCAGAAGTGATAACCACTGTCACTCACAGGGCCCCTGCTGCTCAGCCGCCAGTGACAGAAAGCTTCAGCCTGCTGAAGCAGAAATGTGCAGCTGAAGGTCCAGAGAGGGTGAGCTCTACCAGGGCCAGGTCTGGCCAGGGAACCTGCCCTCCTGGAGCCCTCTTGACCCTTTCTCCTGGTTGGCCTTGGGCTCATCTGGATTCTCGCCACATGGAAGCAATGGTGTCCCCCAGCGTTTCTAGGCAGTGCCATTTGTACTGCAAATAGTCTCCCAGGACCTGTCTGGTTAAGGACCAGGACCATCCTCGCTTGGGGCCTCCCCCATCTCCTGCCGCTAAGTGAGGTCATGTGCCCACCCCTGGAGTGGGAGTGCCACCCCCTGTCAGGTGGGCTGGAGGAGGCACAGTTCTGGAAGGGCAGGAAGGCAGGGCAGCAGGGCAGATCACAGGTCACAAGATTCCCCCATCCCTGGCATGAGCCAGGTGCTGTGCTGGGCCTGGACTCTGCTTCCCTGAAAGCCTGTGTTCTAGGATTCTCCCATTTGACAGATAAGAAAACAGAGGCACAAGGCACAGTGGGGTCTGGTTCCACGTTCTGCTCTCAGGGGCTCACCCACCTCTTACACTTCCACCTGCCCTCTGAATTGTGTTCATCGAAGCCTCTGAGCGCTGTGAAGCTCAGTCCTGGGCTTCTAACCACTTCCTGGCACCACCATGTTTGAAAAGTGGACTGCTACTGCCTTCTTGGCGATGTTCTCTCCTCTCCTGGGCCTGGTGCAGGGCCTCGGCCTGCTCTTTCTGGACTGTGAGCGTCACAGCTGTTTCTAGTTCTTAGGTTTCCTTTACTCATGTTCCCAAGACCTGCAAGGTCCACCCCTCACCCTTGCTGTGTCCTCCCCTGGCAAATCAGATCCTGCTTCCACTGGTCACAGAGAAGCACATGGAGTCGCTCCTGTGGACAAGCAGCTGCCCCCATACCCGGCCGCTCCTAGCAGCACCTGGGAGTGCGATGAACCCTGAATCCTTTTCGGGCCCTGTCCCCCAACCTCCTGGATCAGAGGCCTCAGGGTGGGCCTCAAATGAGGATTTTTGATATGCTCCCTTGGTGGTTCTCAGGTTATCTGCCCTGGTATTTGGGACCCACTGGCCCACAGCTAAAAGCTGGGCCACACGATGACTCCTGGGCCTCTGAGGGGTGCCCCACCTTTATCTTCTGTCCTGTGGCCCAGCCCCTGTCCCCTCAGAGGGCCTTATGTTTCCAGAGCCCCAGACACCCTTTGGAGAGGGCACAGGACTTAAAGAGTAGCTGTATGTAGTCCCCTTCAGTTGCTTGGCTAGTTGGTAAATGCCGCCTCCTCCTTGAAGCCTTCTCTGATTGCCAGCCCCATCCCCTGAAAGGATCAAATCATTTTATGAGTATTTTAACTTCCTCAAAGGCTCGTGCTCCTTGGACTTCTGGGGAGAGGCTTCCTTGTGCAAAGTGGATCCTCTCTTCATTAATAATCCAGCTTTTAGAAAAGCATGTTTATTTATACTTAGCTATTTTTATTAATATTAATATATTGTATTTACGTATTAATGTAATATTTATCAAGAAAATGACCGTTTAGAGCCTATGAAATTATTCCCAGATGAAGGTTTTTTTTTTGAGATGGAATCTTGCTCTGTTGCCCAGGCTGGAGTGTAATGGCTCACTGCAACCTCCGCCTCCTCGGTTCAAGCAATTCTCCTGCATCAGCCTCCTGAGTAGCTGGGATTACAGGCACCCGCCATCATGCCTGTCTAATTTTTGTATGCTTGTTTTCTTGTAGAGATGGGGTTTCACCATGCTGCCTTCTCCTTGAAGGAGGCTAGTCTTGAACTCCTAGTCTCAAGCGATCTGCCCTCCTTGGCTTCCCAAAGTGCTGGGATTACAGGTGTGAGCCACCGTGCCCAGCAGCATGTTTTTGTTTTTTTTTTTAATGATTTTTTTTCCTTTTTTTTGAGGCGGAGTCTTACTTTGTCGCCCAGGCTGGAGTGCAGTGGCACAATCTCGGCTCACTGCAACCTCCACCTCCTGGGTTCAAGCGATTCTCCTGCCTCATCCTCCTGAATAGCTGGGACTACAGGTGCATGCCACCAAACCCGGCTAATTTTTTTTTGTATTTTTAGTAGAGACAGGGTTTCACTGTGTTAGCCAGGATGGTCTTGATATCCTGACCTTGTGATCTGCCCACCTCAGCCTCCGAAAATGCTGGGATTATAGGCATGAGCCACTGCGTCAGGCCACGGCTGCAGGTTTTTAAGGAAACTTAAAAATTGTTTTATTGTTACTTTCCCTGTAGTTTTGAGGGTAGCATATATGTTCATTGTAGAAAATCTACAGGGAAGTATGAAGGAAAAAACCACAGCACTTTGTTGGCATCACCCAGCCCTGGGACCACAGTTAACACTGCAGAACACGTTCCTCAGTCTGTTTTCCAGGCGCCCGAACGTTTCCATGGCCTTAGAAGCCACAGCGAGTGCTGCAGCCTGGTGGTTCCCACCGCAGCCAACATTTCAGCTCCTCTTTGGGCAGCACTTGGAAGCTTTTCATGATACACCCTGAGCTCTCCTGTCTTGCGTCATCCATTGATTGATTGCCTCGTGCTTTTATCAAGCATCTATTTAAGAAACAATTTAAAGAATATATTTTCTAGTTTTTGATAACGTGTTGTAGGCACATGGCACAAAATTGAAGTGACGTATGAGGGGACAGTGAAAAGGAAGTCCCTCTGCCACCCCAGCTGCCCTTACCCTTGACCAGGGGCCCTGCCATGATGGTTTTCCTGTAGCAGCTTCAGGTTCGCTCCATGTGTACACGGGCACACATGCTTGTCCCGGATGTTGTTCTTAACACATAATTATATACAGCACACAGGATTTGCACCTTAGGTTTTTCACACAGCGATGTCTTGGAGAGAATTCCTCGTGGGTACATGGAGGGCTTCTGGGGTTCTTTTTTTTTTTTTTTTTTTTTTGAGATGGAGTTTTGCTCTTGTCGCCCAGGCTGGAGTGCAATGGCACGATCTTGGCTCACTGCAACCTCTGCTGCCCAGGTTCAAGCGATTCTCCTGCCTCAGCCTCCCAAGTAGCTGGGATTAAAGGCACCCACCACACCTGGCTAATTTTGTATTTTTAGAAGAGACAGGGTTTCTCCATGTTGATCAGGCTGGCCTCGAACTCCTGACCTCAGGTGATCTGCCTATCTTGGCTTCAAAGTGCTAGGATTATAGGCATGAGCCAGTGCACCTGGCCTTCTGTGTTCTTCTTATTGCTGTGTGGTTTGTTAATGAACAAACCTTTGACTGTGTGGTTTGTTAATGTCCTCTCTTGGAGTTTAGTTTGCTGCTGTCACATACAGTTTGGTAATTAACAGTGCAGAGCTGGAAGCATATTACACACTTGAGCCTATCTGTGGGGTGATGAGCTGGGATCACGGAGTCAGGGTTTTCAGCAGGAACGGTCAGTCACTTGACAACCAGTGCTCTGGTTCCTCTTCTCTCCCCCTGACCCCATGTCCCTCCCTTCTCCCTCTTCCCCTTTGGTTTCATCAATTTCTGAACTTTCTGGTTATGGCAGGACTTTAGGAACGTGCTTCTTAGTGCATCAAGTTTGTTAGTACCTTTGTTCTCCAGGAATTCCCGATGAGAAATGAGCCCTGACAGGTTGTTTTATTTTCCCGAGAGGCTGTGGTGCTGTGTGTGGGATTCCACCGCCAGAGGGGATGTGGTTTTCTGCCTGCCGCCTGCTCGTCCTTCCATTGCACTGAGGCCCTGGAGGCTGGAGACCAGGCTTACCCTGCTTGCTGCCACCCACGCCCACTGTGGTGCATCTGATGATGAACACCTGGGTGTGGGGAGAGCCCTGCTCCAGGCCAGCTGTCCCAGGCCTCAGCTTGCTCCGTGGGTAATGGGGTAACTACTTGTCCCACCCTCATAGGCTGCAGAAGCTACTGGTGAGTGGTGAGCTTCAAGGGGTATGTAGTGTCCGTGCATGGCCCCCTCTTTTCTGCCGGTGTTGCAATTTATCCATTTTTTGGAGGAACTGCAGTGGCTCCCGGGAGCTCAACCCCACTTAAGATCTTTTCTCTAGATTACTTTTTTGTTGCTTTCCTATTTTATGTGTTCCATCTGTTTTCAGAGTGAGAGACTGTTTTTTTAGGACTAAGGGAGAGAGAGCTGCCTGGGATGATGTAAAATGTGGACTGATTGGAATTGACTGCAGTAAAGAGACGAGAGTCACATGCTGAGATAACCTGGATGCCAGCAGGGTTGACTCATAGGGAAACCAAGGCCCTGGCCCAGAGCCCAGTGGAAGTCTGCTCCAACTGGTGTGGGTCACTTACATTCCCCTGTCCCTGGCCTTTCCCATTGTGCGGTTCACATTCTCTGTGATTTGGGGTTTGAGTTTTCCGTCCTGGAGCAGGGTTGCTGGAGTTGGGGCTGGCTCCTCACAGTCCTCTGCTGTGTGTCCTGGGGCAGGTTCCCATCAGTGATGCTTCCTTCAGCTTCCTCAAGCCTCCAGGAAGGCCAGGATGATTGGGAATGAGGCAGGGGCTGAGGTGTCCACAGGTGCTCAGAAATGGTGCAGCTTGTGAGCAGATGGTTGGGTGTAGTACAGGTTCCTCATGATGCTGTCTGTCACGGTGCTGTGGGCTTTGGTGGCCCAGGGCTATGCTGTTGTGTGTCTCTTGAAATCATGGAAGCAGATGGATATTGGCCACCATTCCTACAGTAACTGCAGAGCAGCTAAGAGACACTGAGGGTGCCTGAATGCATCAACTAGGGTGGTTCTCAAACTGGATTTCTTGGGCCCAGGTTTTGGTTGAGGTGTCGGGCGTTTGAGGTAAGGTGGGCTGGGTGCCTCCCACAGTGGGACGTGGTCAGCTCTCCTTGGCCTTTGTCTTCCTGACTCATGGAGTGGCTCCTCTATGAGGTTCTGCTCGGTGCCTTGCTGTCAGAAGCTGCTAAGGAAGCCCTTGCTGAACGAGCTGACAAACAGATGTAGGAATTGGTGGGCACTGCCTCAGCTGTGCCATGATGCAAGGCAGCAGGGGTGCCCAAAGGCTCTTTTGGGGCTTGTGCCCGTCCCCTTCCTAAGACTTTGAGCCTCTCAAGGGCCCAGACTGTGGAGGTTGCATTTGTTGTACCCTCCGAGTGCTGGACCCAGGAGCTGAGCTAAATTGTTACCATTTACGCCTTCATCTGCCAGCAACCATTAAGGAGCATCTGTGTGCCAGGTGGGCATCGTAGCTGGGCATGGGCACACATAGCTTTAAAGTTTGGCATAGTCCCTGCTCCAAGGAGCTTGGGTGAGTAAACCACAGATTCCTGACCTTTTCTGGCCGCAGCCATCTCTGAACATCTGCTGGAGGTCTTTCTTCCCAGCACAATGCACACGGCATGCCATCTTGGGCGCTTCGGTCCCTGCAGGTCCGGGTGGCCCTACAGCAGCACTCGTCCCTGGCTGATAGCAATCAGTACTCCAGAGCAAAGGGCTGAGACAGTGGTAGGCTTAAGTTCTTCCATGCGGGGAGGCATCCTGGAGAGGCTGTGCCGAGCCGAATCCTCAAGGCTGGGGTGGGAGGTGGGCACCAGGGCCGGGAGGACGCAGTCCTGTGTGCCGGAGCTGTACCGGTGGGCACTTCCTGAGCTCACAGTAAGAAATGTGGTGTGGGGGAGGCCGGGCATGGTGGCTCACGCCTGTAATCCCAGCACTTTGGGAGGCCGAGGCGGGAAGATCACAAGGTCAGAAGTTCGAGGCCAGCCTGTTCAACATGGTGAAACCCCCATCTCTACTAAAAATACAAAAATTAGCCAGGCGTGGTGGCAGGTGCCTGTAGTCTCAGCTACTTGGGAGGCTGAGGTGGGAGGATTGCTTGAACCCAGGAGGTGGCAGGGGTTGCAGTGAGCCCACTCCAGCTGGAAAACAGAGCAAGAATCCCACCTAAAAAAAAAAAAAAAAATAGAAATGCGGGGTGGGGAAAAGGGTGGAAGTCAGCAGAAAACTTTGTGCATTCTGGGCAGACCCCAATCCAGGCCATAAGGCTCCTAAAATTCAGTGGTGAGAGTCAGGGTAGGTGCCTGGATGGCTGGTGAGACTGCGTGTGTGTAGGGAGGTTGTGGAGGACATGAGTGCAGCTTGGAGGCCATTGGCGAGGCCAGAGCAGGCATCAGTGGGGCATTGAGAAGGCAGCGGGCAGGACTGCATGGGCCTCCCATGTGAGGCAGTGGATGGGTTGGGGTGTGGGTGGCTGTGGAAGGTCCCAGGGTGAGACCTGCTGCGGAAGACATGGGGAGCCGTGGGGGCTGAGCTCAGCAGGGACGGCAGATGTATGGGGACGGTGGTGAATTTGGTGGCAGGAGTCTTGGGATGACCCAGGCTGGAGCTTGGCTGACAGAGGCTGGGCCCAGGAGTGCAGGGAGGCGGCGGGCATGTTACCTCCAGAGGACTCCAGCAAGTCCCTCTGAGGAGCCGGCCCTCTCAGCGGGAAGGCGGCTTGAGGAGTGGCTGGGAGTAGAAGGCATGGCCATTCTGGGACAGTGGCAGGAGAGGTGCAGCTGCTGGCTCCCTCCTGAAACCCCTCACGGTCCTGCTGTCAGCCAGCTGTCGGGAACCTTTGGGAAGGATGTGTCTAGCCTGCTGCAGTAACACTTGTTTTCTTTGTCTTTCTCCACAGGAAGCGAGGGATAGAAGTTGTACAGGTGAGTACAGTCCGCGTCCTCGTGGTTCTCCGGGTAGTGGGGCCCTTAGCATCCACCTTTCCTCCTCTTCCCATCTCCTCCTCACCCCTCCCCTTCCCCTCCTCCCTCTCCCCTCCTCCTTCCTCCCC
>NW_016107508.1:2392910-2401904 GCF_001604975.1 Cebus imitator | reverse complement strand
TTTCCTCTCTCTCCTCCCTGCTCTCCTCCTCCCCTTCTCTCCTCTTCTCCTCTTTTCCTCTCCTTCTCTCCTCCAGTGTTGGGTGCGGCTCTCTCTCTTCCTCACATGCAGCTTGTTTTTAGCTCCCATGTGGATTTGATGTGGTTTCTGCCCTGGGCTGGGCAGACTCCAATTGGGGCTTCTTGGGTTTGGAGGGTTGCTGTGGCTTTGTCAGTGGAAGCTCTGGCTGGGGGCAAGAGTTGGTTTGGGAGTCCTGAGGGAGGTGCGCATGGCAGTGGTCACGTTGCGGGGGAAGGGTGAGGGGGCAGGGGGCACCCAGCTACATGTCTAGTTGTTTTGTGCTTTGTGTAGCCTCCCCTGGGTGGACTTGGGCCAGGTGCTCATTAACTAGAGAAAGAAGGATGGGTGGAAAAAGAAGGAAGAATGGATGGAGGGGGAAGGAAAGATCTTGGAGGGAGGGGAAAAGCTGGAAAGATGGACGGAGAAGGAAGGATGGATGGAGGGGGAGGAAGGATGGATGGAGGGAAGAGGGAAGGATGGATGGAGGGGGAGGAAGGATGGATGGAGGGAAGAGGGAAGGTTGGATGGAGGGAGAAGAAGGATGGATGGAGGGAAGAGGGAAGGATGGATGGAGGGGGAGGAAGGATGGATGGAGGGGGAGGAAGGATGGATGGAGGGAAGAGGGAAGGATGGATGGAGGGGGAGGAAGGTTGGATGGAGGGAAGCGGGAAGGATGGATGGAGGGGGAGGAAGGATGGATGGAGGGAAGTGGGAAGGATGGATGGAGGGGGAGGAAGGAAACGTCAAAATACTCTATGTGAGGGGCCGGCTGTGTTATTTGCACTAAATGCTGTACCTGGCACCTAATGAGTACTTGGCAAACCTGATGGTGACCTGGCCAAGTTTTCTGATGCCTTTGCTGTCCCCATTGAGGGTGACTCTGTGGTCTGTGCAGCTGGGCTGGCGTCCCATCTTGTCTTACAGACCTCATTTGCCTGTAGCTGCAGAGAGGGGAACTCAAGCTGGGGCCTAGATCAGGGCAGAGGAGGTGCTGGCCCCTGGTAGAATATCTAAGGGGCTTCCAAAAAGCCCACTGGGGAGCTCTTCCAGCCCACCCTTGTTGACTTCAGCTCCAGGCCTTCCCTCAGCGGCCATAGGAGAGCGGCATCCCCATTCCTGCAGGTCCAGCATCGCAGGCCCCAGGTTTCCCCTGCTCCTGGGACCAGACTGGGGCTGGCTCATGGGTGGGGCTGGTACAGGGTACTCCTGGCCTCCCTCCTGGTCGTTTGGGGGTTGAACTTGTCATTGGAAGGCTGAGGCTTGTTTTGGGGTAAGGAGGTAGCTTCTGGACGCCTCTCAGCGCCTCTAGATTTTCATACAGGCTCTTCTTGATTCTGCAAAATTGCATGATCTGCATTGGATTTTTCTTTTTTCTTTTCTTTTTTTTTTGAGATGGAGTCTTGCTCTGGAGTGGAGGCTGGAAGTTCAGTGGCGCTATCTCAGCTCACTGCAACCTCCACCTCCTGGATTCAAGTGATTCTCGTGCCTCCTGAATAGCTGGGATTATAGGTGTGTGCCACCACACCCAGCTAGTTTTTGCATTTTTTTGTAGTGACGGGTTTTACCATGTTACTCAGGCTGATCTTGAACTCCTGACCTCAGGTGATCCACCTACCTCAGCCTCCCAAAGTGCTGGGATTACAGGCCTGAGCCACCACGCTCAACCTGCACTGAATTTTTCTGTGGACTTTAATTTCTCCATCATCAAGTGGGGGACACTGGAATTCAGGAACACCTTAGGGGGTGTATGTTCAGGGACCATTTCTGATTGATTGGTTTTGACCGCCTGGAGGATCCTAAATCTGAATGGGTGGGAACAGGGGTTGATCTATAGTGCCTGCTGGGGGTGCAGGCGTGGAAAGAGGAGGTGTGGTGTACATTTCATCACGGGGTTAGATAGTCTCTAACCGTTGCTGCTCTAGGGTGCTGTGGCTTCTGTTTTCCCTTAGTCCTCTATGATGGTTCACTTGGAAATCCATAGATCCTTTACAGATGCTGCTTTACCCACAGTAAGCCTGAGACTGACAGCTGTGGCTCATGGTGCTCAGGAAGGCCCCAGGCTGCCCTGTGGTTCCCCAAGCCACTTGGAGGGGCCCATAGGGGAACTGCTGTGGGAGCCATTTTCAGAGGAAGTGAGTTCAGGCGCACCCCAGCAAATAAACTGCCCGAGAGGGCAAGACAGCCTTCCCCCATGCCTGGTCCTGTTCACACGCGACCTCAAACTGTCACACAGTGGGTGTCACCCTCACCGCTTGAGGAGAGGATGAGAGATGGGCAGGGGTCTGCGAGTTCCATTTGTATTGCGTTCTGGGAAGATTTAGACTAAAATCTTTAATCCACTCGGTCTGTGGGAGGAACAGGAGACTGGAGCCATTGTGTCAGAATGTCCGGGGCAGAAGCAGCGTTGCGAAATCTTTCTAGACATGTATGCTGTTCATTTTGGTGGCGACTTGGGGGAGGAAGTGGTGGCTGGGGACCAGAGCGAAGCCAAACTGGACACTTGCCACTCCACCATCTAAAAATAAAGCCTACCATGATACCTCTCTGTTCACCTCCTCCTGACATCCCTGTGTTTGGTGAACTTTTAGATTTTAAGATGTTGAGAAAGACTCTGCAAAAATGGGAAGCCAAGCCACTTGGCCGGCTCTTCAGAATCAGCTGGGCTTCTTTCTGTGCACCAGATCTCCAGGCTGCTGGGTCCTAGGAGCTGGGGGTGTTTGGGTTCAGGTGCTGGTGACCGAAGAGGACGTGCGTCCCCTTGCTGCCAGCCATCCTCCTGTGTTGCCTATGGCTGGTCCCTGAGGGACATTTCCTGTTCTGTACAGCCACCCAGGGATGGTATGGTGTTAAGTACCCCTTAGAGGTGGGGAAACTGAGGCTCAGAAAGCTGTGCCTTCTCTTGGGGATTTCAGCTGGCAGTAGTGGGGTTGGGATTTGAGTGCATGCCTGTTTGTCTCAAAAGCCTGTGGCCTGTGGTTTTCTGCCGAATGGTCTCCTTTGCATGTTACTAGGTTCTCCATTAACTAAAAGCTTCCATGCCTGTCAGTGCCTGGACTTCGGCTGCTATCTTAAAAAAAGGATGTTGGGGCCAAGTGTCAGGACTCAAGACTGCTAAACGCTGGTGACTGGAGGTCGGTTGGTCACAGGAGTTGTTTCTCTTCCTGTTATTTAATGGCAATAGGAACAGTGCCAGTGTTTAACTTGTGCTGGGGACTGCAGTGTACCAGGCATTGTGGGTTTATTTTAAGGAAGAATTTGTGTGTCACCTTCCCGAGGTGGGTGCGGGAGCATGTTTAGGAAGGTGGATTTTTCAGATCTCAGCGTCCTCTTGCGCCTGTGCCTCAAGCTGAGGCGCTTGGGAGTCCTCCTCCCGTCTACCCCTGTGCCTGTTCGCCTCATTCCTCCTCCCACCTTCTGCAGAGGAGTGTGCACGGTGGTGAGGCGCAGGGCCGCTGGGTTCAGGTTCCTGTCTGTGTGACCTTGGGCCAGTTGCCTAATGGCTCTGTGTCTTTCTGCTCATGTGTAAAATGGGGATAATCATGGTGCTGGCCCCCTGGCACCATTGTGACGACTGAGTTAATTTGGGTAAAGTAATTGACACTGTGCCTGGCACACAGGAAACTGGCTGTCTGCAGGAGAACTGCATACTCTATTTACAGGCAGACCTGACCGAGGTGTGAGGCCTCAGGGCATAAAATCCGCCCAATGCTCAAGTACAGTGGCCAGTCATTGTCATCCTGGGACTAGGGAGATCCTTCCAGTTCCTTGATTGCAGCAAAATTCAAAGAGGACCTGATGGTGCTGTCAGCTGATAGCACATTAAGAATGACTTTTGCTTTGTGGGTGGCTGAGGTGGGCGGATTGCTTGAGCTCAGGAGTTTGAGACCCACCTGGGCAACATGGCAAAACCTTGTCTGACGGTTCCCCCCCCCAACCACAAATACAAAAAATTAGTCAGGTGTGGTGGTCCCAGCTACTTAGGGGCTGAGGTGGGAGGATCACTTGAGCCCAGGAGGCCGAGGCTGCAGTGAGCTGAGGCTGTGCCACTGTACTTCAGCCTGGGTGACAAAGTGAGACCCTGTCTCAAAAAAAAAAAAAAAAAGATTTTTGATAACAGATTACTAGATTACTGTAATTTTTGGCATATAATTAGAAAGGAGTTCAAAGAATTTGCTATGGTAAATCTCTTTCCATTCCAGTTTTTTAATTTGAATAAGTGGTTTCCGCTCTCATCTATAAAAATTGAAAAATGGAGCTAGAATTGAAATTGATAAACCCTGTCTTATCCTAGAAATAGGCAATATTCATCTGAGGATACATGAAATAATTTTTCAAAAGAATCTTATTTTATAGATGTATTGTTAATAAGATTCATTTATTTTTAAAATTTTATTTTATTTTTTGAGATGGAGTCTCGCTCTTGTTGCCCGGACTGGAGTACAGTGGCATAATCTTGGTCACTGCCACCTCTGCCTCCCAAATTCAAGGGGTTCTTCTGCCTCAGCCTCCTGAGTAGCTGAGATTATAGGCGCCCGCCACCATGCCCACCTAATTTTTGTATTTTTAGTAGAGAAGGGGTTTCACCATGTTGGTCAGGCTGGTCTGTCTCAAACCCCTCACCTCAGGTGATTTATCTGCCTCGGCCTCCCAAAGTGCTGGAATTACAGGCGTGAGCCATCGTGACTGGCCTAATAAGGTTTATTTTTAAAGCTTATTTCTTACACAATTTTGTAATGTATTTCAGTCTTATTGATCAGTTGTATACTTATGGTAATTATAGGAATAATTCAGTCTAGGCGAAAACTTTTGGCACTTAGTGCTTTAAGAATCATAGGACATTAAAAAAAATTCCGACATGTATTTTTGTGTTTTTTGGCCCTGTAGTATAATAGGATAATCAGTATAAGGCTTTCAAGCATAAAAAACACTGTGATAGTATAAACATCTCTGAGGGAGACTGGAGTTTGTAGAGGAAAAAGAAACACTGTTAAATTTCCAACAGTTAAGGAAGAGCTTGATTATGTAATTTACAAATGGATGATGGTGAATCTCAAATTGCCATGGTATTTAGAAACCATTGGATCCATTTAAAAGAGAAACAGTAACAGTTTTATTTTAAAATGTTAATATTTACAATAAGTTGGAAATTACATCCTCTACAAGTATTTAGAATTACGATGAGAAATTTTTCATATCAGCTTAAAAATGTGTAAATAGATATGTAGTTTTAAACATTTATTTTGGTGGTGGGGGGGGGGCTGGTTTGAAGGCCACTGCTTCAGAACATTACCCTGTTTACTTCTCAGAATCAGGCCCTAAGGCAAGTACCTCCTTGGAGAGGGACAGCACTAGGCCTGACTCTCAGGCCATCCAGAGGCTCTGATGGGACTGGGCTGGACGGGGCTGACTTTGGGGCCTGTGCATCCCCTACGACCCAGACCTGCTCGCTGAGACTTCCTTGGCAGTGGACTTGTCTGCAGACCTGATCTGTTAGGCCCCGTGATCATGATCAGGAAAGACACAGTGCCCTCTGCTCAGGGCTTCTTAGGCAGGGCAAGAAGTTGCAGGGGAGCCAGGACCCAGGCAGCTCAGAAGAAGAGGCTCTCCTACTTTGTGTTTGGACAGGGAGTTGGCTGCAGGACAAAGGTAGAGTGTAGTAAGGGTTTTGGGACCAGATGCCCTCCACCCGCTGTCCTGAGAGGCTACTTGTCATGACAGTGATGGTGGCAAGTGCCTGTTTCCTCGGCTTCCTGCTCTATAGTGTGGTAACGGGAATGCTGGACGCACGGGCCACCCTGACTCCACCATTTCAGTGTTGCTGGTCTCACTGAGTGCTGCACTGAGGCCCTCATAGCCAGGCCATGCAGGTGGGGCTCAGTAGCATGCTACAGCTTCCCAGATACCTGCTGTGGATAGACCGCAGGTGCTAGGGCCTCGCACAGGCCCAAGCCAGGCCCCTTCAGCTCTCTGTGATGTCCGCAGACAGTGGCCAAGGTAGGTCGGGACACCAGATGGACACAGAGGACCCTCACCCTGTTTAGCGGCAATGAGCCCATCTACCCAACAGATCCTATCTGAGAGGCAAAGCCTGAAAGGGCTCAGCCCACTCCCCAGGTCCTTCTGCTGCCTTCTAAAACACATAGTTGCTAAAATGACCAAGCGCCAAGCACAGCACTGTGATTACTGCCCCTGCACCCAGTGAGCCCGGGTTGGAGAAAATATCCCTTGAGTTGTCTGTGGTCTAGGGAGTGGATCTGGGGCTCTCCTGTGGGCTAGGCAGGAGGCCTGCATCAGCCTTGCCAGGTGCTGTCTCCTCAGGGCATTTTCCACTCTGGTCCAATCTGTGGGGAAGGCTCAGGAGGAAAGGTCTCCCCATCCAGGGACTCACTGCCTCTTCTGGAGTAGCCCTGAATTTGGTGGAGGAAGACCCTGAAAGAAAGACCTACCTGTGGCTGAGCACCCCAGCTTCGGTGTCCTCAGGAAAGTATGTCATGCAGCCTCAGCCTGCCCCGGCCTGTTCTTGGGGCTGCCTTTCCCCAGTTATTACAAAATATCGGGGGAGAAGGAGATGACTGTTGGCATGAGAGGGCTCGGGGTTTTACTTTAAAATGCAAATGAGCAAGCTGTAAGTGTGAGAAGTACAGTAGCCTGTTCTAGATTCACTGTCCTCCATCCAAATTCCTTGAGAATTCAGACATTACGAAACCCAATCTCTGTGCTGAGGCTGTTTCTCAAGCAGGCAAGGAAGTAAATAAGTTCCCCCAGCTTGCAAAATAGTCAACGGTGGGCATTGGCCTTTCTTTGGTTGTATTCTCCAGAGCTGGTGCTGGCTGGCATTCTGCTGACCTTTGTTGTATGTGTTTTTACCCCTTCCTGCACCAGACTTTCCATGAATTAGGTTAGGTGGGTGACCATCAAACCACCAAGAAAAGGCAGGTCTGAGAAAGAGACACTAAGACCCCAGGGTTCCCTGTGCCTGAGGCTGAGGCAGTACTGGGTGCTGGGCCTCTGGAGGCAAAGGAACCATAGGGATGCCCATCAGAGCTCCTGGGCAAGCCCAGGGGCAGGGCAGGCCTGTCTGAGCTGCAGGGGAGCAGTGAGGACGCAGGGCTTGGCGTATAAGGGAGGAGTGGGCCAGCACAGGATGGAGGCCATACCTCCTGATATGGAATAAACCAGGCGTAGGGGCTGGTGGGGAGGTGAGGTGTTAGAATGGCCTTACAGACAGGGAGCACAGCCAGGGCCCACACACAGACAGCGGCCGGGGAAGGGGTCCTTTGGCTGCCAATGGCTTGGAAAGGCTGCAGCCCCAGGCCTGAGGAGGCTAGTGAGAGAGCAGGCTGGAGACAGTAGCAGTGCCAGGTGAGTTGTTCATGGTGTGCTGTGTCAGGGGCATGAAGGGGCTTCTGCAGGGAAAAGCTGGGTGCTCCAACTGGAGGCTGTGGGGGAAGAGCCTCAGGGTGGGTGCATGGAGGGTGATTAGGCAGGGCTGCACTGGAAGGCAAAGAGAGGAACTTCTGAGAGGGGCTAGGGCTGCAGCCTAGTGAGGGGTGATGTGCTCTTCTGGGGCTCCCACAGTGACAGAAGGCAGCAAGAGACAGAGGGCAGAGCATGGTACCTGGGTAGATGTGGGGGGTGAGAGGGGGAGGGTCAGTCCCCAGACTTCTCCCTTGTTTCTGGCCGGAGTGCCAGGGCACGGGGGTGCAGGAGGAACATCCACCAGGGAGGGAAAGCCCACACCAGCACCGACGCTTTCCGATAGATGTGCTGAGTGCAGGCAACAGAGGCCTGTGTCAGTAGCTGCTCTCTGAATTCAGAGCCAGAGGGGACTCATGTGGTTGTGTAGTATGCATCTCCGGAAGGATTATAGGTGCTAAATTCTCCATCTCAGCATTAAAAATGTAATTTTTATTTAGGTTGTATTTTCTTTTTCTTTTTTTTTTTAAGATGGGGTTTCACCGTGTTGGTCAGGCTGATCTTGAACTCCCGACGATCCACTCGCCTTGGCCTCCAAAGGGCTTGGATAACAGGCATGAGCCACCACGCCCGGCCTAGGTTGTATTTTCACATGGTACCAACTTTTTTTTTTTTTAAAAGTTATACAGAACAAGATGTCAAACCATCGATCCACAGTGGGGTTCCCTCTGCCACCCATACTTTCCAGCATACCCCAGCTGATTGGCCCTGGTGCTCCTGATGGATTTTATTTCCAGATCACTCAGGCACATGCAGGGGTGCACACCTGTGAACATTCTTCCTTCCGTTGGTTTTCTCTGCTGTGTGCTCTGGAGCCAAGCGTAAGGGGCTTTGGGAATAGAGATCTCTGTGGCCTTTACTGGGGGTCTGAGGTCATTACAGCTGGGAGAGCCCATGGCAAACATGAGGTCCATCCCTATCCCAGGCAGTGGCTTTCTGAAGGTCACATGAGCCTGACTCTGACCTCTCCCTAGACCCCAGCACCTCCCAGGAGGACTACCATGGGCTTGGGAGGTTGGCTCTGCACACGGTGCTTCCATGTGGTCATTTGAGGCTGGTAATGGACACAGATTGCTCTTGGCTGTGCCTCACCGTCCTATGGGGTCCAGAGACCTGGGTTTGAGTTTCTGAGGCTGTTTTCTGGCTGTGGATCTTTTTCTTCCCCTTTAAAGAGATGACAGCAAACAGGATTGAAGACACCTAAGAGATGCTGAAGGAATACGAATTGATTTTTACTCATCTTTTGTTATGAACGTGGTGGCATATGAGTGGTGAAAATACAGCTACAGATGAAGATGGGCTGCTGAGAAAGATACATTGTTTCAGTGTGGAGACTATGGGTTTATTATTTTTATTTTTTATTTTTGCCTCCCCTCTAGGTCACTTTTGGGTTTCTACTGTGGTGGAGTCCAGCTTACTAATTCCTTTTTTAAAAGAGATTTTACTTTTTTTTTTTTT
>NW_016107508.1:2377580-2392582 GCF_001604975.1 Cebus imitator | reverse complement strand
ATCAAAAAAAAAAAAAAAAAAGAAAATTATTTTCATTCTTGATCATTTACTTAGGATATATAGATAACAAATAGTTATACAAACTTATGTGAAAGCATGATCACCATAGTGTTTTCTATAACAATGATACATGAGGTGAGGGGAAGAGTTATATAAATCAAGGTCTGCTCATAGCAGTTCTCAAATGTGGCCATTAAAAAAAAAATCACATTTTGGAAGACAGCCATGGGGAAATGCTCGTGAGTTGCTTTGAGTACCGTCGACATACTCTGAGTAATTTTCATTTCTATCAGTTTTACTTTGGTTCCTGAGCCTTTTAGGTTTGCTGTTAGAAATGGGAGCTGTCACCGTGTTGCAGTCCTGCATGGCTTCCGAAGGCCGTGGCTCTCAGTTCTAGGGTGGCTCTTTCCCCAGCCTTTGATGCACTGAGCCAACTTGAGCAAATCCTTTAAAAAAAAAAAAATTCCTGCATCCTATGTCAAGACAACAGAGCTCTGCCACGGCAGCTGGGGCTCCCTGTGCTCCAGAGTGCCTAGACGACGTCTTGCAGGCAGGCTTCCAGAACCCAGGCCCTCCTCACTACACCTTGCAGGGTTGAGACTGGATTTCCCTGGTACCTCCCACCTTTGCTTGGCTGTCAAATGTCAAGAATTTGGTGGCCTCAGTGGAGCGTGCCAGGTAAGCATTTTACATAAAAGCAAAGAAAAGAGATGGAATGAAGAACACGGGGGAAATAGGAAGGGATGGAATGGGGGATAGAAAGGGCCAGAAGCAAGAAGATTTGGCTCTCAAAGTAGCCAACTGTTCTGGCATTCTGGGATGAAGGTGTCCATAACATTGGTCCAGGGCCCTGAGGTCAAGACACCTCCTACTCAGAGTGTGATCCCAGGGAGTCTGGGCATAGATGGAGAAACTCAGACATAAACACTGGACTCTTCAGCAGTCGGTGCCCATTTGGCCTAGTGGAGGTCCCAGATTCTGAGGAGGAGGTGTCTTGACCTGGGGGCCCTGGACCATGCTCCATGCCCAGCTGGGTGCAGCACCATCGTAGTCAAAGCCAGGAATGGAGATGCGTTACTTCAGGTTAGTTCCGAAGACCAGGAAGCGTCCCTGAGTCTTTGGGTTGAGTAAGAAGTTGGCATCTCCCTCATCAGCCCCTTTCCCGCTCTCATATTTCTATTTGTGCTTCTAGAGCTGCTAAATATCACCTTGGCAGTGACACCTTCCCTGCTTTCCCAGCAGACACCCCTGCCCCCCTCCACACACACACACTCACCAAGCTGGAGCTGCCTGTTGGTGTGTCTTCCTGAGGCTAGGACTCACTAGTCTCTGAGGAGCACATGGTCTGACCCTGATGTGTGCTGTGTCTACTGGATGAGTGAATTAAGGACTAAGCTGTTGCTCTATACAGGATGTGGCAGGCCTTGAGGGTCTGTGTTTGCTAAAAATAACTCTAGATTATTCTTTTGTTCATTAAATAATATGTTCTTGTTGTGGAAATCTTGGGAAATCGAGATAGGCTTTAAAATGAAAACCCAGAGATAATCACTGAAGAAATTTTTACATAAAATACGGTCTTTGTTCTATATGACGTGCGTTCAGGTTGGGCTTTTCTGTGTCCATAGTTTTGCTGCTTGCATTCGGGGGAATGGCTGAGCATTTGCCTATGCCATTTAAACACCTTGGAAATAGCTGTTAGAGTGACTGCACCAGCTTTGCACCATCCCTATGTCCCAGCATCTAGAACCATTTCTCTGTTCGAGAGTCTCAAATTCTAGGTTATTTCTGGTTTGCTGTTACTAACAGTGCTGCCATGGGTGTCTCTGGGCCTAAATCTTTGGGGATCTAAGTCACATCTCAGCCTGTTTCATTGTGTTGTGGTCTAGAAGTGACTTGATGGAGTTTAGGGCATTGGGATCTTATGGTGTGGTGGTGCCAAATGGCTTGTAGCCTGTTTGCATCTCTTTGCTCTCCCATGGCAGTGCATACAAGGACATACCTCAGGCTAACGATTTGGTTGCTAACATGGTATCTCCCATGCCCGGCTCCATGCAGGAAGTGGGAGGTTGGGGGACCCAGGGATTTACAAGGCAGCATCAGACTGGATGGAGGTGTGGCCACCAGTCTGCTAAACTTCCTTGTGATAGAAAAGGCCAACCTTGATTGAGCACATACTTTTTGTCAGCCTTGGTCGTATTTACATATATTAATTTGTGTGTTCCTTGTAATTTCTTGTTAGGCATTTACTATTGTCATCACCTATTATGAACAAGGAAACTAATACAAAGAAAGATGAAGTAGCTTGCCCAAAGTTGCATGCTTAGTAAGTGGAAGAGCTGGGATAGGAACCCAGGCAGTTGGGTTCTAGAGGCTTATTTATTATTTTAAAAAGTTTCTATTATGGAAAAAGCCACACAGTATACCGGAGTAGAGCTCATGGTCTAATGAATCCATGTGTGTCCTTCCCTTAGCCACTGTGTGTCAGCACATGGCAGTGCTTCATGGAGGCCCTTGCTCCCCACCTGATTCTTTTGAGGTTGATCTCACCTTTCTGTTAGTTCATCGGTAGTGTTTGTGTATGTGTCACGGAAAAGATAAGGACTAACCCTTGTTCTTAATTCCTGGGTGGGCCATTTAGGGGTTGGGGGAGGCCCTGCCAGCTGATGGCCCGGCCTCCTGGGTCTGATTTCCTGCCTCTGGGAGTATCGACCCCCTTTCTCTATTGTGCTATTCCAGCCTTGAATCTTGAGACAAGTTCCTTGCTAAGGACGGCTGCTGGGGCTTCAGCCATGGTGTGAATTTCCATTGCAGGCAACAGGAAGGTGGGAAGGGAATAGGGTACCCCACCTCGAGTCTGAGTCTCAGCAGGTGGCCTACCTAGAAGCCCCATGTCTCACTGCTGCGTACGTTGCCTTGGTCACACCTGGCAGCCAGCAGGCTGAGTGTGGTCTTTTCATAGGGCACGCTGTCACCTTGAACAAACTCTCGATTTTGTTGCCAAAGAAGAAGGGGAAAATGGGGGATAGGTTGGGCTGCAGCTAGCCAGCTGTGTCCAGCACACTTGGGCCCCGGACTTAGAATTGGACAGGTTACTTGCCCCCTCTAAGCCTCAGTTTTCTCATCTGTAAAATGAAAATAATAATGGACCCAGTCTCACAGAGTTCCAGGAGTGAGGTCATGCAGATAAGGAACAGCACAGAACCTGTACCTGGTTTGTTCTCAGAAGCAGCTGTTGATGATTATTTGCTGATGCCACCTCTACCACCATCATTATCATCATCAGCGGCCCATGGAAAATGTGAGTCTGTGTGAGGTGTTGTGTACTTAAATGATGTGATGGGTAGATGAGCCAAAATGAAAGAATCTCTTCTGTTTGATCTATTATCATGAGTAAAAAAGCCAGAAATGCCGGTAGCATAAGTTATGTCTGTTTGGTTTGGTTAAAGCAGGACTGACCAGGGATGATTCTCCAGGTGTGGGTGAGTGAGGCTCAGCTCACCCTCTTTGGTTGGAGCAGAATTGGCTATGGTTAGGGTGCATTTGGGGACTTGAGCTGACTTATGTTTTCCTTCTTTCTGGATCTCCCTAGGTCTAGCCATGATGGGGTGAAGACATCACCCCTGGGGAGTGCCAACCCCCTACCCTAGCCCCATGACCTCCCTCCCGTGCTAGCTCATTGGCAGGGGAGGTCCCAGGGATTCCCTGCACACCCATCATGGCTTTTCCAAAAGCTGTGCAAACTCAGAGTTGTAACTTGGCTCTGTCTTTCTCCTTCCCATTGATCTACCCCCAGCTCAAGAACTCCCCTGAGAAGCACAGTAGCTGCCGTCTTTGCCTTGAGTTCTCTGATGTTCTGCACAAGTGGTGGGCAGAGACAGCTGTTTCAGGGACATGGTTGCCCTGATGTCTAGGAAGAACATGTCTGTTCTTCCACAGGCCTGTTTTCCAGCTTGACTGTCAATCCGAGTCTTTCTCTTTTTGAGTATACCCTATAAGGAGATCCCGGCTTGCTGGTGCCCGGCCCTGCAGCTATGTCCCAGAAACTTGGCGGTGGTGTGGGGTTCACTCAGCACTTCCACAGAGCCGCTTGGGGAAGCTCCCAGGGTTCTGATGGGAATGGGGTACAGAGACCTGACAGGGGGCTTTGATCAGGTATCCTTGGGGAACATTTAGAGCTCCTGGATTCTCTGTAGTAAGGCTACCAACAGCTAGGCTTGATGGCTCGTGCCTGTAATCCCAACACTTTGGGAGGCCAAGGCAGGAGAACTGCTTGAAGCCAGGAGTTCAAGACCAGCTGGGCAACATAGTAAGACCCCTGTCTCTATAAATATTTTAATTTTATTTTTTTAAAGGTTGCCAGCTCTGGTGTCTGGGCAGTAAACACCTAGTAGGATTGCTCCAAAGCTCTGGAATGCCCACGTAAAAATTCCAAAATGCGTTTGGTGTCTGAGTTGGGCTTCTATGAGCAGCCCAGGCAGCAGCAGTGAGAACTCCTGTTTGTGCCTCGCTTACTGGGTGCCAGGGTTAGTGCCCCACTTGCCAGGTGGGAGGACTGAGGCTCATGCTGGTGGGCTTGTCACTGCCTAGCATCTGAGCCATGGAGGTGGAGTTGGATTCCAGGGCTGTGATGGCAAAGCCAGTGCCTCTTCTGCCCTGAAGGCTGCCTGCCTGGTGAGAGTCCAGCAACCCCTCTCTAGTTCTAGCTCCACTCCTCTATAGCTATGCAGCCCCGGGCAGTGGCACAAACTCTCCGAGACCTGTCTACCAGATGGTCACGAGACTGATGATTGAGATGAGGGGAAGGCACGTGAGAAGGCCTTGTAAAACCCAGGCCCTCCTTGGGGAAGCATGGGTAGCCTGAGGTCAGGGACAGCGCTCAGTGTGCTTTGTGGGGCTGTGGGGCTGTGGGGCTTGCTGGTTTTCCTGCTCCTGAGATGACTTGAGGGGTCTTGTGATGCTCATGCCCCTGTCTCACTGGGCAGGAGTTTGGCCTGTGCTGTGTGTCTCTGCCATCTCAAGTGGGTGGGGGACCAGGTGTCCCTGGGCAGGAGGGCATGGGTTTCCTGGCTTGGAAGCAGGCCTTGGCTCACTCCCATCCCTGCCCTGGCAGTATTTTTGCTGCAGACTCTGCCAAGTAGAAATAAGTTATTTACAGTGTTTTGACAGGATCGTCAGTAGCCGGGATGGGCAAGGATGCCTTTGGGACTGAGCTAATGGCCAAGCAGTGGGGCCTAGAGAAGGGTCTGGCATGGGAGAGAGATGAGAGATGGGGGTGGGGTGGGGCACACATTTACTGAACTTCATAAATGGGAGGTCCGGCCCTCCCTTGAGCCAGGGCTTTGGGGCCTGGCAAGGGCAGGACTTGATGAGCTTGTCTGCTGACCGACTCTTCCGCCGGATCGTTCAGGGTCCTCAGTTATTTTGCTGTCTCAGTCCTCAGTGCCTTCCTTTGTCCAGCAGGGACAAGGACCCCTGCCCACCCAGTGTATCTTCTTGGGGAGAAGAGGAAATGCCTTGGTATATGATAGGCCAGGCTCTGGCCTTGACCGTGAGCCAGGCAGCCCCTCACACTGGGCAGCCATTGACCTGTTTTACGACTTCCAGTAGCATAGAACTACTGCGGGCTCAGGGCCTCCTGCTAGTGCCTGTCCTCCGTCCTGCATGATTTTCTGTCCCTCCAGAAGTGGGTTTGAAAGTGCCTTTCTGGAAGGCCTGGAGAGCCTCCTGTGTAGCTTGTGGGAGCACAATGTGTTTCTCCCTAGCCCAAGGATAACCAGCACACTAAAATGTGAATAAAATCTGACTTTATTCATGTCCTTTGAACATAAAAATGGCACACATATTGATGCATTAAAAAAACCTTTTTTTAGAATTAAAATTGTTTTTTTAGAGATGAGGTTTCACTCTGTCACTCAGGCTGGAGTGCAGTGGTACGATCATAGCTCTCTGCAGCTTTAAACTTCTGGGCTCAAATAATCCTCCCACCTCAGCCTTCAGAGTAGCTGGGACCACAGGTGTGCACTGTGTGCACCACCATGCCCAGCTTTGATGCAGTTTTTTTTTTTTTTTTTAAAAAGACGAAGTCATGCTCTGGCACCTAGGCTGGAGTGCAATGGTGTGATCTTGGTCCACGGCAACCTCAGCCTCCTGGATTCAAGCAATTTCCCTGTCTCAGACTCCTGAGTAGCTGGGATTACAGGCGTGCACCACCATGCCTGGCTAAGTTTTATATTTTTAGTAGAGACGGTGTTTCATCATGTTGGCCAGGGTGTTCTTGAACTCCTGACCTCAAGTGATCTGCCTGCCTCAGCCTCTAAAGGTGCTGGGATTATAGGCATGAGCCACCGCGCCCAGCCTTGATGTAGTTTTAAACAGTTGTGATTCTGTTGTAATCTGTCTCCACAAACACACTTAGCATTCTCCTAGCGCTTTCCTCTTTGTTAAATGTCTACTTAGGCTTGTTTTTAAATGACTACATAATATTATCTGATTGTAACTGAAGTTCTTTGATTCCCTTGGTTGATGCTGGCCATGGTTCTGGTCTGTCACCTTTGTAAATAGTATAGTGATAAGCATCCAGTTTTGATATTGTTGGGGCAAGCCTGTGATTATTTCTTTGGGTTACAGAAGTAAGTTGTGTATTTTGATTTTGAAGTCTGTAAAAGGAATATATACTTCTTGGTGAAATAAACAAACCCATACATTTTAGGGAATTAGAGAAAGGGAAGGTCTTGTGGGAGTTCATGCTTCCAGATTTGAATGCTGTGTTTTTACCTGTGCACCAGGCATGCACACAGCATCCGTTTTTCTCTCCTGTGCCCTCCCTTCCCTCCTTTCTCTCGTGCTCCAGACCCCCTCTCTCTGCCTATGGGGCTTGGGGCTGTGGCCTAGCTGCAGCTGTGCCCGTGGACATTCCTCACTATGAATGTTTCTCACCCAGGGAAAGGGGCAAGGAGTGGTGGGCTCCTGAGAAGGTGGGTGGTCCCTGGGTGGCCCCTGGTCCTGCTTCTTCCCAGCACTGCAGGTGCTTCAGCCTCCTTGCTTGGAAACGGGGTTGCCATAGCACCAGCCTTTGAGGTTAAGAAGGGTAATTGAGATAGAATGTTAAAGTACTTATCACACAGCCAGGCCCCAGATCTGCATTGAGTAATCTGCAGCAAGTGGTGGAGGCTTAGGAGTCATTTGGGGAAGTGCAGTCTGGAAAGTTCGTTTCTGAAGAGTATCAAACACCAACTTGCATGTTAAGTTGTCTTTTGGGGTGATCCCTCCAGTGGTTCCCTAGTGGTATGGAGCCAATCCGGATTGGGAGTGGAGTTTTTGGTGTGGGTTACTGTTCCAGTGAACCCTGGCTACCTGACCTTGAACCCAAATCCTTGTCATTGTGGAGTCTGTGTCCCGCTCTGTCTTGGACATTTTCACTTTTATCTTCCTAGTTCTCAGAATAGCTCTGTGAGATGGGAGTATTTATTATTCTCCCCATTTTATAGATGAGGAAACTGAGGCTCAGATCTGTCACTTGCTTCTGTGACATTTCTAGAATCATGGAGCTCCAAGCGCCAATCACTGAGGGTCTTTGAACTCAGGTCTCCTGTTGCCCGTGGCCTAGGGTCTTTCTACTCCAACCTTTCCAAGCCCCGCCCCTGCCTCAGTGCTAACCAGACCTATCTGGTTCCTCATAAAAACCTCCCATAGCCTTCCTGAATTTTCCAAGGCTACCATGCAATCAGCCCCCCTGTACCTTCCAAGCATGGTCCTTTTATAGCAGAGCAGGGTTCCCTCCATTCCTGAGCTTGTTTCACTGTCCCCATGCTGATGCTCGCCTTTTCCAGACTGTGTCCCCTCAGCCTGGCCTCTCTCCTGGTGAGGCTCCATGTGTGGCCTGGTGGTCCTGCTCTCGTCTCTCTGGCTCAGGTTTGCTCCCCATCTTCTGATCCTGTGTGTGTGGTGACCCAGAGCTTGTCCCTCTTTCATATCAGCCAGGGAGGTGGCAGGAAGCAGAGCTCACCCTTGATGGTTCAAAGAAGAGCCTTTAAAGCAGGGAATGTTTTTCGAGCTATGGGCAGAGTTTACGGAGCAGTGGGGCTGGTGAGGCACCCAGAGCCTGGCAGCAGAGAGGAGCTGTTCCTGCTCCTTGGGCCACAGGTAAAGTGAAGAAAGTGTCACAGAAGCTCTGTGATGGCAGTCGTAGCAAGCTGCAGCCACTGTCCAGGGCATGTCTCTGAAGCAGGGAGAGACAGGTGACTAAATACCCCACCCCTCTCTCCTCCTGCCCTCTGGTCTCCTGCCAGTGTCCCCCATTGGCCAAGTGCAGCTGGAAGCCCTGGATGTTGAGTGCTGCGTTCTGTGGCGGTCAGCCTCCCAGGCTCAGAGCTAGGTAGAGTGGATGGGGGTGAGCAGGGAGTGATCAGCCCCCTCCACCCCTGCCTCGTGACCCTGTGGACCTCAAGGCAGAGCAGCAGTGTGTCCTGTGGCCTCTGTGAGAGGGGACCCAATTCTTCTGTCCCTACCCAGAGTCCGGCATGGCCACGACCTTTCTGGCCCTCTCAGATGCCCCTGTGGCCGTTGTCCCATGAGCTCATTTTCCATCATCTGGAAATTTACGACTGATCCTTTGAGGGAGCTGATGAGCTTGCTGGCGCAGGGCCCTACAGGGGCTTGGCCCTTTGTTCCTTCTGTTGCTGGGTGTTCCCCCAGGCCCCAGTGGCAGGTCCCCTGCTGCCCCCTGGGGACTCTGAGATTACCAAGTCTTTGACCTTCTCTGTATCAGTAGCTCAGGGAGACAGGCAACTGTGGGGCCGCCTGGGAAGACCAGAGGCAGGGAGCTGGGGAGGGCTCCCGCTGAGCTGATGGGTTTCTCCCACCTGTCAGTAGGTAGCCCCCTGAGAGACAGCATATGGTGACCCTGGAATCATGGGTCATGATCGTTTTTCTCTCCATCAAGGTGCCTGGTGCCACCAACCATGGCGAGAATGACCAGGAGGGTGCCTGGTAGGTGAGCTCTGAGTCGTGTGGCCCCCATGGGAGAGCATGAAGCCATGGCTGCCTGTGCTGCAGCCCCAGGCCAGCGCCACAGGAGACTGGGTTCCTCACTGGACCTGCCCCTCATCCCTGCCTCTGCTTCTCATTCCTGCATAGCCATGACTTGGCCCTGCTCCCTTCTCTGACAGCTGATGGGATCTTGTGGGTCCTATTTCACTCTCACCTTCTGCAAATCCCCGATTTCTTCGGAAAACAGGGCTAGAAAATCTCCCAGGTGTACTTGCACGTCTTTCTGCTTTCTTAGCCTTTCATCTTGAAGTCAGCCTGGTGAGGTTGCCCTGTTCATACTGCAGAAGCTGAGATCTGAGGTCTCCCGCCTCCTGGGCAGCGAGTGAGTGTGAGTGAGCAAGTGTGAGTGAATGTGTGCGTGAGGGTGTGTGTGTGAGAATTTGTCGATCTGCCTGAAGCAAGCTCTTTGTGTGCTATTTCAGCAGGACAGATTTACAGATAACCCAGTCAGCTCTCCATGTCGGACGTCACCTAGGTGCAGTGTTTCTGTGTGTAGCAAATGCACATGTAGCTCCCTGTAAATGCATAGTGGATTTGGAGTCTGGGTGATGGGTTTGCATGCTGCCTCTGACTTTGACCAGTCTTGTGACCTTGGGGAGTCCCTGCACTCTGAGCAAGTCACCTGTGAGGCTCATAATCCTGAGAGTGTTACTCACCCTTGGCCTGCAGTCTCTGGGTGTGTTTGGGAGCACCCAGAGGGTGAGCTGGGTGCTTTCTAAGCTGTGAAAGTGCTCTGTGATGTGAGCAGATACGAGTTGTGCTCTCCCCACAGCACCCAGTTTTGGAGGCTCAGGAAGCATTCCCAGCAGGGCCTGTTTTTAGTCTTGAAACATCATGCTTGAAAAATGCTCGCATGCGGTTTATTTAACTTTAAGTGGGGCAAATTCTGAAATGGGTTGTTTATTGTCCAAGTTGAATTTTTAATTTCTCATAAATTCCCCACAAATTGCTGTAGTACATCTTTATTTGTTGAATCTGTCAGAGTTGTTTATGGCACTGAAGCCTGGGCTCCCCCTGTTTGTGGGTTGTTGCCATGGCAACACCAGGGTCTGAGGCTCTGGAGGAGAGGTGCTGCTCCGAGGTGGTGTGGAAGGTTCTGGAATGGGCTGGCTGTGTAAAGTAGAGCTGTGGCTGATGCACCGAGAGCCGGCCTTGAGTGGGCTGAGCTGCTTAAGGCTCTGGTTCCTCTTCCGCATCACTGCACCCCTCTTGGTCCCTCTTCCCTTGAGGGGGTACACTGCTGAGGTCTCCTAATTCTGCTTCCCTAACTAAGCCCTTGCTGCTCCCAGTGTGGTCTGGGAACCAGTGACAACTGCACTGATGGGGTACCCATGAGAAATGCAGACTTCTGAGCCCCCAGGCCTGCGGAGTCAGTCTGCAGTTCACCAAGGTTGCAGGCGCCTTCTCCGCATGGGTAAGCTGCGGAAGCCTGCACATGCCACATGCCCTTGGGTGACCCCAGAGGCCTTGGCCTGGCGGTTCTCGGTCTCTGCCACTATCGTCCCCTGTGGTCTTTCTGACTCCTTTCCCCATAGTTCCCTCTGCTTGGCCAGGGGTGGGCTTTGCCTCTCAACCCTGCTGCGCCCAGGCCACTCTCCTGCTTTGCACATGCTAGTCCCTACTCACACCATGACCCCAGCCTTCTCTATTTGGGGAACCCTGGGCATCTTGGAAGAGGCAACTCTTGAGACACTTCCTCTGTGAAGCCCTCCCTCCTTTCCCCAGATTGGGTGGGGTTCAGCTTCACTGGAGCTCTCCTGTGACCTAAACACCTCACCTGCCCCAGCCTCATCAGGCTGCCTGATTTGCCTTCCTAGCTGTGAGCTCACTGAGTGTCCCAGCTGCTCCTTCTGTCTGCTAGGTGCTCAGACCCCAGCCAGTGCTCAGGAAGGTCTGGAGTCATTGCTACTCCAGTTGGCCGGCTTCACAGGGCTGAAACTTGAGGCTGAACTTCTCCTAAGAGCCTGTACGCTCTGTCCCAGGGAATGGCAAGAACTGCTGGGGACCTTTAGTTTCTACCTGAGGCCTGACTGGCGGTGGGGGCTAGGACTGGATGAGGATTGGGTCCTTGGACTTTGGGAAGGCGCTGTGGGAGGGAGATATGGGAGGAGACAGCTGAGAGGAGTCCCGAGCTCATGCACAGGTGAATGCAAAAGTTCGGGTGCCTGTGTATGCCCTTGAGAATCTGCTCGGGGCTAGGCAGTGCCAAGGCTCAGGGGAGTCCCAGTGAACAAACCCCAAATCCCTGCCTTCATGATGTGCTTAGAGACTGAAAACGGAAATAA
Source organism: Cebus imitator (assembly GCF_001604975.1). Classification (NCBI taxonomy): domain Eukaryota; kingdom Metazoa; phylum Chordata; class Mammalia; order Primates; family Cebidae; genus Cebus; species Cebus imitator. The sequence continues at coordinate 2,381,249 of NW_016107508.1, read as the reverse complement.
GTGTGGGTAGTGAGTGAGGTGGGGGAGAGGAACAGGGAGAAAAATGAAGCATAGTAGGGGGCTGGGGGTTAATGGATCTGGAAACATGGCTTGGTTAAAGCTGAGGGTATGCTGACCCTTTGGCCCTGCAAATCCTCCCCAGCAGATTCCCAAGAGAAAGGAGGGCTGTGTCCACCAAAAGGCACATGTAGAATGAATGTTTCCAGCAGCAGTGTTGTTCCTCTCTCCAAAGAGGAGAGAGCATGCATGCCCACTGGCATAGAATGGGTACATGAACCGTGTTATCATCTGGTCATGGAGTTGTATTAAATACAGCGATGAGAATGAACCATGGATGAGTCCCATAAGCGTGAAACTCGGCCAAAGATGCCAGACGCAGAGGCAGATTTAATTTATGATTCAATTTATGTGAAGATCTTGACCAGGACAAGCTGCTCTCTGGAGACAGGAGGCAGGCTAGCAATCACCTTTGGGGACAGGGTGCCGGGTGGGAACGTGAGGAGCCTGCTGATGTCCTGCAAGTGTCCTCTCCTCAGCCTTCTTCTTGTCAGTTCGTGAATATTAAAGTTGTTCATTTACAACATGTGCTTGCTTTCTACAAAAGGCTTATAAAAGAAATAAACAAAAGGGGAAAAAAGCCACGAGAGGCAGAGAGAGTGCTGTTTTCTGTAATATATGCTCTTAGATTCTCTAGAACATTGGTTCTCAAGCCACCGTGCATATCAGGACATAGATGCCCCTCCTCCTGAAGCTCCCCTTGCTGGGAGTGATACAGGCTCCAAGGATGGGCCACCTGCTGAGAAGCCAGTAGCCCCAGCGGCATCTTTCTTGCTCTTCACTGGACTGGAGCCCCTCTGTAATTAAGGGGGTATGTGTTCTGCACCCCCAGCCCTGGCCCAGCGTCTAGTTAGAATAGACAGTGAACATTTACAGATTGAAGGTTTTTTGTTCTCTCTCTGTGTGTGTGTGTGTGTGTGTGCGTGCGCGTATTTTTGTCCCAGTGGTTTCAGCTTGTCTTTGGGAATATAGGGTCTGTTTCTGGTCATGGAGATCCAGGGTTCTCTCCTGTGCTTTAAGTCTAACCTCCAAGCCAGACAGGTGGTATTGGCAGGAGACAAGACCATCCGTTGTCTGGATGCTGTTTTCCATGCAGCAGATGTGGGCTCCAGTCTCTGTCAATCAGTTTATTAAAACCTGCATTTATTACTTGTTTGCCCTGTGCCAGGCGCTGGGCTGTGTCTCAGTCAGCCCCACAGTACCCTGTTTACAGATGAGGTTGAAGCAGCTACACATGGATGAGTGGCTCAGTTCACTCGCTAGAAGAGGGGACCCTGCCACTAAGTGGGGTGAGTCCCAGGCCAGCACTTGACCCACTGACGGGGTGGAGGGGATGTGGGGAAGGAAGGCGTTCAGTGCGTGTTGGATGCAGGAGGGGCTGGGTGCGCTCCGAGGAAGTGCTTCTAAGCCCTTGCTCTCTGCTTTCTTCCCCCACCCCTCTCTCCTTACTTCAGCCCTCAGTCTGACTTCCCTCCATCTAGAATCTTCCTAGATGACTCCACAACCAGGTGGTTTTACCTGCTGTTTCTGAGGCCTGGCTTTCCTCTCTGCCTCCCAAGCATCAGCCCAGAGACCACTGGATTCACAGTCACCTGGGAGATTGATTTTTAATAGACTATGCTTTAGAGCAGTTTTGAGTTCACTGCAAACATGAGAGGAAGGCACAGAGATTTCCCATGCCTGCCCTGCCCTGACGCACACACAGCCCCCCTTACTGTCAGCATCCCACACTAGCCTGGCACATTTGCTACAGTCAGTGAACCTCCCAGGATGCCTCAGGGTCACCCGAAGTCCCCAGTGTGCATAGGGCTCACCCTTGGTGTTGCACATTCTGCGGGTTTGGACAAATGCATAGTGACTTGCACCTACCATGACTTTACCATGCAGAGCAGTCTCACAGCCACAGGAATCTTCTGCACCTCCTGTTCTTTTCAAAGAGCTTCTAAAAGGAAGTGCTGATGAGGTGGCATCAGTGACATCCAGATCTCTGGGGTAGCTCCAGAGCATTGGCTGTCATGAGGCCCCCAGCTGGTTCTGACGACAGGCAGATGGGAGAGGAGCAGGTGGGGAACACTGGATTGAAGTCATGGTTCTCAAACTTGAGCGTGCACTAGAATCCCCCAGGGAGCACGTCTTCAAACAAACGGCTGGCCCCATTCCCAGGGTCTCTGAACCTGTAGGTCTGAGGGGGCTGAGAGTCCACATCTGTAACAAGTATCTACGTGATGTTGACCCTGCTGGCGAGCCCCTCTGTCTGAGAACCACTGGTTTTAAACAGTGGCGACGAAAGGTGTGGTTGGGCCAGATGTGCCTGCTCAGAAAGCCACCAGAGTGCTTTCCAAGTCTTTGGGGCATCTGCGAGATGGTGCCCGGTCCCTTTCCCAGTTCTGAGTCAGGGACTGAACCCTGGGATGGGAGATGTAGGGCCATTTCCTGTATCATCAGCCGCTTGGGGACCTGATTTTGGATGGAGAGTGGCGGTGTGGGCAGGTATTATATTGAATGTAAAGTGGGCCAGAAGGCCGGTGAGGCATGGGGCCGAACTTCCTGCCCACTGAGTCACTCTCAGGCAGTCTCTGACCCCACTGAAGTGTCCTTTGATCTCCCCCCTCAACCCTACGGGGGGTTCCTTTGCCCTTCACAGCAGGACAAACGAGACCCCCAGGGTAACAACAACCCAGACCAGGCCTCCCTGGGAGTGGGTCGGAGTGTCAGCCAGGGCCTGGCATCGAGACTTAGATGTTGTATAGAGCCTGGGATTATGGGATTCTTGTGGGAGAAGCAGGCTGTTCTTCAGACAACAGGCTGCCCTAGATGCCTGGCGTCTGTTGTAATAAAAGACCTTTAGTAGAAACTAAGTCTGCTGCATCTGGCCTCCTAGGAGCCCAGCAATAAAATCAGTGTAAATAGAGCTAACATTTGGGAGTAGTTTATAAAGCACTTGAAAAAAATCCCTCCTATAAACCCCAAAGACAGTCCTATAAGCTGTAGGGACGATTAATTATCCTACCTTTTGGATATGGGAACTGAAGTTCAGAAAGGTTAAATAACTTGCCCAAGGTCACAGATCTTTTAAGTGGCAGAGCTGGGGTTTGGCCTGGCAGCTCTGCCACCCAAGTCCCTGTGCTTTCTGCTGTCTTATTCCCCTTCCTCCATGTGGCCCCTCCAGGCAGGGACAAAGGCTCTCCCCTGGTGCAAGTTCTAACTACAAAAAAAGGGTGAAGATGTTGGTGCTCCCAGAGTGGAATGTGCTGGAATTTCTCACAACAGAGTTGTTCTTGAAATACATGGCTATCCTTGGCATTTCTTAGCCAAAAACTGCAGAGGTGAGTACCCCATAGCCGTAACCTCGGCAAGGGTTAGGGAGTGCGTTATCTTTCCAGTGGAGGGACTTCCACTACATCTGCTGTCTTCCATTTCCCACGCTGAGACATTTGGAGGCACAGGGTGGTTTCCAGTCTGATTGAATTAGCTTTCAGGCTTGGCTATGAGGCAGCTCTAGGGGTTCCTTGAAGGGATACCTACTTTTCGAAGGGGATGAGTTGCTTACCACTCCCTTCATCTGAACAGCTTGCTTGTTTCCTCCTTCCCCTCCCCTCCCCTCCCCTCCCC
>NW_016107508.1:2366432-2377348 GCF_001604975.1 Cebus imitator | reverse complement strand
CCCCTCCCCTCCATGCATCTTTCTTGTCTTTCTTTCTTTCACAGAGTTTCACTCTGTCACCCAGGCTGGAGACTTCGATCCCCACCTCCCAGGCTCAAGTGATTCTCCTGCCTCAGCCACCTCAATAGCCAGGATTACAGGCATGCACCACCAGGCTCAGCTAATGTTTGTATTTTTAGTAGAGACGGGAGTTTGCTGTGTTGCCTAGGCTGGTCTTGAACTCCTTAGTTAAGCGATCCGCCCGCCTCAGGTTCCCAAAGTTCGGGGACTGCAGACGTGAGCCACCATGCCCAGCCACTCTATCTTGATCTATGTTTGATCTGGGGTCTAACTTTGATCTGGAGTCTGCTTGTTAGGTTTCATTTCAGGAAAGATATTTGAGGTCAGAGAGAGTTTGAAAGCCATGGTGGGTGTCTGGGGCAGAGTTCTGGGATACTCAGCTCCCCTGAGAAACATGACATGAGTTGGGGTGCAGGAGCCAGGGTCGGCCCTCGAAGTGTGCATCGATGCCTTCAAAAGCCAGCTGCAGTATTTGGCCACTTGTGACCCCAGGCACCTGCCATCAGCCCTTGCTCCTCTCTCTTGGCTTGGATAGGACAGTAACTGCCACTTGGCGCCTCCTGGAGAACCATTTGGAACATGTGGTACTCAAGAGCGAGTCACTTATTTTTTGCTGTGTGGCAGCAGGGCCTCCCTAGATGCGACATAGTGGGTGCTTGCAGGGAAGTAGAGTAGTGGAAGTACCTCCTCTCTCCCCACACATGGGGATTGGAGATGAGGCAGCTGATCCTGCCTGCTTGAGTCTCAGCTGTTATTTTCCAGGTAGGCAGCCCCAGTGGGAGAACCCGTGTGTCCGCCGGGCTCTCTTTAAAATGCACCCAGTGCAACCCGGTCCTTCTTGTGTAAACTTTCTCCCACTGGCCGGATGGTTTGCTTCTATTTAAGGCAGTGAGAGTATTTTCTCCGGCATGCTGCCCCCAGCCTTTATTTTGTCCCAGGAAGGCCATTCCTCGAAAGGGAAGCCGAGCAGGGGTTACACTTTCCAGCAGCAGGGATTGTCGGTGCCCACCCCCACAGCAGGCCTAGAACCTTTGCCAAATGCCCCTCTGCCTGGAGGGACTGTGTTTGTAACTTGACTTCCTCTGTCCCCTCCAGACCTGCTTGTGCTGTGTTTTATTAGGCAGTCATGAAGGTCTCCGCCCATCTCCCACCCAGGCAGCCAGCCTGGTGCCTCTGTCTCTCTATGCCACAATTTTTCTGTTTCCAGGTTCTGTTGATTTTCCCTCTGGATATTTCCTTACCCACTCCCCTCTCTGTCCTTCTGTTCTGTGACCCCAGGCAGTCTCCCAGTCCCCTTACCTCTTACTGCCAAGCTTCTGGCTGGCATCCCCACCTCTGGGCTCTCGCTCCCTCAGCCCAGCCCCCACCTGGCAGAATGATCTTTCATTAAGTATATCTCAGTCACTCCCCTGCTCTAACCTTTCCTGGCCTTTCATAGTCTTTAGGTTAAAGTCTAAGCCCTGGAGAATGGTTTACAAAGCCCTTCCCAGTTTGGTCCTGGCAGCCGGGCAACCTCACCCCTTGCCACTCCCAACTCAGACACCAGCGACTCCTGCACAGTCTCTCCCTGTCTCTGCATGTGCTGGTCCCAACCTACTCCAGCCAAATGTCACTTGCTGACAGAAGCCTTCCTGGCTTCCCCTCTGTCCCCTCCCCTTCTCCGAGCTGTTATTTACCTGCCTACCTGCTGACTAGGCTCCTCATGGGCACTCACCTTAGTTCCCTGCCTGCAGGAGGCCTTTGGCATGTGATTCTTGTGTATTGATGACTTTCCCACAGGGTCAACCTAGAAGCCACAGAAGGGGTTTTGTAGGGCTTTTAAGGGGCACATGGAATCTGTTATTCTTTAATATCGTTAATATCTGCAAAGTTGCCTTCCCAGCAGATCTTCACTTCCCAGTGTCTACACGGTACCTTTTCCTCTGGGTGGCAGTGATGATTGGCCTGAGCCTGTTATGAGATGATTCATTCCCAGCCTCCCTTGCAGTGGGGGTGCCCATGTTGTGTGCACTTCTAACCAGTGAGATGTGGCGGGAGACAGAGTTTCTTTTCTTTTTCTTTTTTTTTGAGACAGTCTTGCTTTGTCGCCCAGGCTGGAGTGCAGTGGTATGGTCTCGGCTCACTGTAACCTCCGCCTCCTGGGTTCAAGCAATTCTCATGCCTCAGCCTCCTGAGTAGCTGGGATTATAGGTGTGTGCCACCATACCCGGCTAATTTTTGTATTTTTAGCAGAGACAGGGTTTCACCATGTTGGCCAGGCTGGTCTCGAACTCCTGAGCTTAAGTGATCTTCCCACCTTGGCCTCCCAAAGTGCTGGTATTACAGGCATGAGGCACCGCGCCCAGCTGGGAAAGAGTGTTTCTTCTTTTACAAAAGGTTAGCTGTTTCCTCCTGGCCCCTTCTTCCCGCCTTCCAGATACTTTGTGGGAGTTATCAGGGGCTTTGGCAGCTGTCTTGTGACCATGAGATGACAGGCATGTGGACAAAGGTTTACCATGGCGAGCATGGCAGAATAGAAGCTTGAAAGGAGCCTGGATTCTTGCTGACGTCAAGCTGTTGAAACACCCCAGAGACCCCACTCCCTCCTAATGTTCTGTCCTTACGACTAAAGCCATTTTTAGTCAGCACTTAAAATGAGACACATCTTTGCTCATGATTCTGAGCTTGTCAGAATTGTTTTTTGTTATACAAAAACTAAATGCATCCTTGGCATAAGGACTGGCCATAAGTGAAACAAAACTTTGAAGGCCAAAGGTGCGTGCCAAAGAGAAGGATGCCAGTGCTTTGAGTGTAAGAAAGCATTGATGTAAGAAGTGTGGGTGCCCAAGAGGATGACCGTCAGGCGTCCTGTTCACGTGGGCATGTTATGCCAGAAAACAACTCACACCCTGTTAGGAGAAAACTTAAAGCCTCTTGTAAGTAGCAGATTGTCAACATGAATGAAAAATCTTCAGGAAATGTCCAGAAATAGAATTTATTGGCATGAATGTCTCAGAAGGTCCAGAGATAGGCCCGGCAGGTTTCAGCCCATGAAGGACTCAAATGTATTGTCTTCAGAAATATTTCTTCACTTTTCAGGCTCCTTGTGAGTTATTTTGGGTGATCTTGTGCCAAGTCATGTGAAACTGGTTGCCCGCAGCTCCATCCCTTGGGCTTCACAGCCCTGCAGGAAGCAGATGTCGGGCTGGCTGGGGCTGGCTGGCTCTGGCTGGCCTGGCTGCGGTCACATATGTATCGTGCTTGCCTCCTAGGACTGCCATAACAAGTCACTGCGAACTGCATGGCTTAAGAGAACAGAAATCCATTCTCAGTTCTGGAGGCTGGGAGTTGGACTCAGGGTGCCAGCAGGGCTTTGCTCCCTCTGAAGCCCTGAGGGGAGGAAGCTTCCTTGCCTCTGCCAGCTCCTGATAGTCCCAGGGCACCTTGGCTGTGGCAGGATCACCGCAGTCTCTGCCTCCATCCTCATTTGGCCATCCCTACCTGGGTGTCTGCGTCTTCACGTGGCTTTTTCCTTTTCCTATAAGGACACTAGTCATATTGAATTAGGGCCAACCTAATGGCCTCATCTTAACTTGATTATATCTGCAAAGACTCTGTTTTCAAGTACAGTCACATTCGTAGGTCCTGGAGATTAGGATTTCAGCTTATCTTGGTGGAGGACAAAGTTCAACCCGTAACACCCATCCCCAAGCCAGCCACTTTGGTCTGGATGACATGAGACTCTAGCTGGCCAGGCCTGTATCACCTGCCCACCCCAAAGTGAGTGTGTGGGTCAACCCCCTGGAATTACGTGGCTTGAATGTTGGGGAGGAAGGTTCTCCAAGGGAACTAAGTTGAGGGCAGGCCACAGATGGAAACTTGGCAAAAGCAGTGGTGGTGGTAATGGTTCACCAGCAGCCCGGCTTGGCCTGAGGCCCCAGCTTTCCAGTCCAGAGTGGTCCATTGGTCTGACTCTTCTCTCCCAGTTCAGTACCCTCTTTCCCGACTTCCATTCTTTGATCTAGGGGAGGGGGCACTTAGTTGGGTTAGAGGTGGATGGAGAGGGAAAGGAGACCCAAAGCAGGGAGGCCCTTGTGATTTCCCTACCGGCTGCCTGCTCTGGGCTGGAGCATGGGCCTCAGATAGCCTTGTTGCCGGGCTGCATGTGCGGCTTTGAGGGGTTCCACCGCACAGAGCTTCTGATGCGGGGACACAGCCTGGTTGGGTTAGCTAGTGACTGAGCTTTGATGATAATGAACCATTGTTTGTTGCCTTTTTTTTTTTTTTGAGGTGGAATCTTGCTCTGTCACCAGGCTGGAGTGCAGTGGCACGATCTCAGCTCACTGCAGCCTCTGTCTCCCAGGTTCAAGCAATTTCCCTGCCTCAGCCTCCTGAGTAGCTGAGACTACAGGTGCACACTATTTTTTTGTATTTTAGTAGAGACGGGGTTTCACCATGGCCAGGATGGTCTCAATCTCCTGACCTTGTGATACACCTGCCTCGGCCTCCCAAAGTGCTGGGATTACAGGCATGAGCCACGGCGCCCAGCTGTTTGTTGCTTCATTCACTAGTTTTTCAGCTGCTGTGGGAGAAGGCTATGGAAGTGTGCAGTCCACAAGAAATGGAAAAACACTGATCCCCTGATTCTGTCCTGTGCTTTCCAGTTGACCACTCATTTGGAGATGTTTCTGTTTGCTTGTTTGTTTGTTTTTTCCCTCTAGGCTACTGGGCCATCCCTGCCTACCCAGTCTTTTTCTGAAGGTCCTAAAGCCCAGAGCACTTAGGAAAGTCTGAGCACTAAATTGCATCCTGCCTAACCACCATATCTTGTGTGTATGTCTTATCTCCTTTATGACAGGGGCATGGTTCATAGTTGCCTTTATCTGGAGCATATCAGGCCATGTGAGACAGGAAGCTTGAGCCAGGCCGACCCTGTGCAGACCTTGCTGTGCCCACCATGGGGCCCCGGGTTAGCGCTGGTTTTCTGAGCCTCAGTTTCCTCCTCCTCAGAATAGAAAATGGGAGTAGTGCTAATGGTTGACATTTTTCTCAGCCAAGTTCCTGTGAGCGGGTTTGTGCATGCCCGGGACTTGAGCTCTGGCCACAGGAAAGTCCTGTTCGGAGCTTGTGGTCAGCTGGGCGATGAGGTCAAGATGCTCTTGAGAGTTAGGATGGAGGGGTGTGGCTTGACTACCCCAGACCACGCTGCGAGGTTTCCAGAAGAAAACTTCGGGGATGGGGTCAAAGAGGCCCCTGTGTGTGCCTGGTGAGGGCTTCGGGCCCGGCTCACGGACCAGGGGTGGACCCGTCCCACGAGGGCAGTGAGCCACTTTGGGAGGCAGTGAGCCATGAGTGTGGAAAGGAAGCCAGAGGCAGCGTGAGTCCTTGTTTAGGGGAAATGAGGGAGCCATTGAAGGTTTTTAGGTAGTTGAGGAAAGATATTCTGGCAGTTGTGGCCCAGAGTGGATGGGTTGTGTCCAGGCTAGAAACTGGATCCTGAAATTAGTTTTGAAACAGTAAACAAATTTAAAAAAAAGTCTGAATTAGAGAGTATAGCTTAATTTTAATTACTGGTCCTTGTTAATTAGTTCTCTGATTGCATGTAAGCCAAGGTCTCTAATTGGATTTTTTAAGATAGGGTCTGGCTGTGTTGCCCAGGCTGGAGTACAGTGGCTATTTCAGAGATGCAGTCATGGCATACTGTGGCCTTGAACTTCTGGGCTCGAGTGATCCTCCTCCCACCTCAGCCTCCCGAGTAGCTGGGACTACAGGCACGCCTCCACGCCCAGCCTCGAATTGGTTTTTAAGTGCTGTCAAATGTTTCAAGGAGACCCTCCACCTGCTCTGCGCTAACCTTCCCCCATCTTGGTGATTTGTTGCAGAGCCTCTGTGATGGGGCAGGGGAGGCATGGCCTCCTTCCAGCCTCCCAGTCTGCAGCAGTGCTCTTAGGGGTCACCACGGGAGTTGAATTAAAAGGCCACGCTGACCTGGCCTCTGTGGTTTCTTGGCAGGCCAAATGGACCGGCCCTCAGGCACTGTAATAGCCGAGCTGCCTATTGGCAAGGACAAGGGCCTGAGGGCTTGCCCAGAGGGGTAACTGGCCTCTGCTTATTTGTGAGAGGTGAAGCTTGGAGGTTTGGTTTGATTTTGAGGCCCTATGCCTGCAAGGGCAAGGAACCGGTGCCTGGTGACTTGGAGCTAAGGCACAGACTTCCATTTCAGGCTCAAAGGCGGCATGGCATTGGTCTGCATAGTCAGGGAGCTGGTTCTTTAAGGTAGATCTTATAGGATGGAGCCCTTAAGTGCCCCTTTCTTCCTGATCTGACAGGTCCTAGAGCCCTGGGCCAGGATCCTTGGTGCTAAGCCCTATCAGGTCGGTGGGAAAAGGGCATTTAAGACTCTTACCCTGCTGAGATCTAACCTAAAGAATCACAACCTGACCTTCAGCCCATGCCAGTCCATCACGGTGTCAGGGGTTTTTCTTGCTTCTTCCTCTTTCTCCTTTCCTAGCCTTGGTGCTTGCAGTGGCCCTTCTGGCCAGGCCGTAGACAGAAGCCACACCCTTCTTCCCTGTCTGTCATGTTGCTGTCCCCTGGGCCACTGCTCCACCTCCTCCGGGATCTGCTGCCCCACAGAGTTGGGTGATGGTTGCACCGCATTGGTCAGTGAATGCATCTGGGTCAGTCCCAGGGACTTGTATGACTGGCTCTCAGCCCTTTACCTGGGGGGCCTTGTGGCTCATCCACGGTGCTCAAGTTCCAGAGTTTCCATCTGCTGCCAGGCTGAGAGCAGCATCCTCACCAGGTTCACAGCCGAGCAGGTGGGCAACAGTGTTCGGCCTAGGCTTTGGTTTAATTTTTATGCTGGACTTTCTCAGTAATCGCCAGCACAACCTTATTCATGGTCCCTTCCTTGTGTTTGGATTTCAGCTTCCCCATCTCTGTGGAGGGTGTTGGACCAGATTACACATGGGTGACTCAGATATACCTGGGCCCGCATGCAACCTGTTTGGCCCACACAGGAATTTTACGTTCTTCCCTTTGACATTGTGGCCAGTGTTTAAGCTGGCTGCCCTTAGGCCCCACCATTCTCTGTTGTCCCACACCACCGGCCTCATGGTTTGCATTTGCTCTGTAGATGCTTCAGTTTGTGACCCTCCATTTGCTCCTAGGTCCTCTCCTCACATCCCCCTGCCACCTGAATTCCTCAGTACCCTCTGGATCTGGCTTCCCAGGGTGATGGGACAGAAAAGAGGAAGACTAGAACCTAGCCATCCACAAGCCAGGTTCCAGAATGGTTAGATTTGAGGACTCTGGGGAAGGGAAGATTTTTCATTTACTCAGAACACAAGGTAGTGGATTGGGGCAGTAAAGGTCTCAGGAACAGAGTTGAAGCCAGAATTGTCAAAGATGCATATTGGGCCTTCAGGTGGGCGGCGGGAGAGGAAGGTTGGGCCTGTGGTGTGGGAAGGGCCCCCTGCAGGATGCCAGCCCTGCCACTGATGAGGGCAAGGAGAGTGGCAGCCTGGACATGACATGCGCCTGGAACAGGCCCCGCCAGCCTTGGGGCCCAAAGATTGTGGTGTAATCCAAGCTTGTTTTAATCAAGCCACAGATAAGAACGAGCCTCCTCCCAGCCAGGCTGAGGCTGGCCATGGCCTGCTTGCATATTCCTGCCTGGTGCACTCTGTTCTGCATGTAGGTGGGGCCGGGCGGGGGGGCTGCCCTGCTGCCTTGGACCCAGGATGGCATTTCTCCTGCTTGACAGGGACGCTTGGAATTTCCTGTTGGAAATAGCCCCAAAGGAAAGAGTGCCTGGTGGGTTGAGCTGTGCGTGTGTTCAGTGCTTTCTGCAGTGACCCCAGAGAGCAGTGAGCTTTTGCAGTCTCTACTCTGCTGTCTTTGGCTTTCCCACTGGTGTTTCCTGCCCTCACAAATCCACCTGCCCCACTAGGGAGCACTCTCCTTTCTCTTCTCCCCTCTGTCTGTGCACATAAATTGGGGTAGATTTCAACCCGACCTCCATAGCTCTGTGATCTTGGGCAAGTCATTTTGCTTCTCTGAGCCCCAGCTTTGGGTTCTGTGTGTGCTGTGAAATCACCTGTGGCCAATCCTGGGTCAATATTTTTTACCAATGACAAGAAGTTTCTAAGGGTTTTCCCCAAAGTGTGGGCCTCGCTGGGTAGCTGGCGGTAGCTGAATGAGAAAGAGTTTGGACTTCAAGTCAATTTGTAGGGTTAATATTGCAACTTTTTAAAAAATTTGAGACAGTCTTACTCTGTCACCCAGGCTGGAATGCAGTGGTGCAGTCTCGCCTCACTGAAACCTCCACCTCCTGGGTTCAAGTGATTCTCCTGCCTCAGCCTCCTGAGTAGCTGGGATTATAGGTGCATACCACCACACCTGGCTAATTTTTGTATTTTTAGTAGAGACGGAGTTTCATCATGTTGATCAGATTGGTCTCGAACTTTTGACCTCAAATGATCTGCCTGCCTCGGCCTCCCAAAGTGCTGGGATTTACAGGTGTGAGCCACCACACCTGGCCAAGATTGAAACATGAATCTCCTTATCCTTGTCTGAGGCCCTTCTCCCTTTCTTTGCCCACCAGTTCCTCCCTCTGAGCGCTGCAGCCACCGCACAAACCCCAGCGCCCCGTCAGGCCCAGCAGGACATGCAGGTGGAGCCCTGGCCTGAGTTTTGGCCCTTGGCTTCAAAGTCGTGTTAGGAGCTCTATGTTGTCCCAGTTCCCAGCCCTGTCCCTTTTAGGTGTGTCTGATCAGCACCTCAAAACTAGAGCAGCCTCAAACAAATCCCTTTGGCAGGGTTTCAGTGACCCGAACATGCGCCAGGCACATGTTCCAGACACAAGGTTCCATCAAGGCCCACCAAGGGATTAGGGTCGAAGCTGCTTGGCTGGGGCGAGTGGGACTGTCTCTGTTCTTAGCCACTTTCTGTTCATGTATGGCTATCATTCACTGAGTGAACATTGATTAGAACAGCAGTGTGACAGAGCAGAGAAAACATGTTCCCATTTGCTATACCTGTGTTGGAATCTTGGATTTGTTACTGTGAGATTCAGGACATTTGAGTCATTTGTTTTCTAGAAGGCTAATTTCCTTAACTTACAAAATGACTTCATTTGTAGCTCCTGTAGTGAATGTGGTGAGAACTGGGTGATAGGAAGTCTGTGAGGACCCAGCATGGCACCTGCACATGGCGGCTGTGTGGTAGGCGGTCACTGCTTTTGTCATTTTGTAGGTGGCCCTTAGGATTAGACACTGTGGGGGACACAAGCTGGTTGAGATAGGTCCTTCCTACCAGGAATATATGGTCAACAGGGGGCTGCAGGATAGATTGGCTGTGTTTTGGGAGTTCCTAGCATCTGACCCCCTCCCAGTTTACATCTGAGCATTCACTTCCATATATATCTTGGAGGCCAGACAGGAAGGGCCAGGAACTCTCAGGAACTAGTGCTAGGTGTGGGCACAGGACTGCGTCCTGCCAGCCAGACCCGCCGCCTGGTGCTGGGATTCAGGAAGCAGAACAGAGAGCATTTGTCACCGTGGCTCAGTGGCAGAGGCAGGTGCGAGATGGGAAGCTGAGCTCTGTGTGCCCGGGTGTGGGCTGGGCAGGGGTCCTTGCCTGCCTGCCTGCCTGCCACCGGGCCCACTTTCACTGTGCTTCTCTGGGCAAACAGCCTCCCTGGCAGGGGCCTGGCTTCTGAGCGTGGCTCTCCCAGCTTTCTGTTTTCTGACCTGCATAGTGACCTTTTAGTGAGGTACCTTGCTGCCCCAGGAGGGTTCTGGTGCTCACATCCCAGAACCTACTGGTCCCTGGAACTCAGAGTAACTCATACTGAGAGGAGGGAAGGATGCCCAGGCAATGCTGTAGAGAGAGAGCAGGGTTGCCACTTCTGCCTGCAGGGAAGAGTCAAAGACGACTTCCTGGAGGAGGGGGCATTTGAAAGGTACTTTATAGGACTGAGGGCCTGGAGGGAGGAGGTTCAAATCCTGGCTTGGCAGTGGCAGCCTGGCCCTCACCTTATACCCTCTTTGAAATGTAAATGACACTAGTGCCTGTGGGATAGGGCCTTTGTGTGGAGTAAACATTTGAGGACAGTGCCTGGCTAATCTCTGATCAAAATAGGCCCCCTCCTGCCAGGGGATTAGGTTCTTGACAGTTGTTAAGACCAACCGTCTCCCCCCAAACTCTGTTTTGATGGGGAGTGGTAGAGTTATGTTGGGGGGCTTCTGCTCTGAGCTCAGTGCATAGACATCCTATCTCGTTGAATGTGCCTGACCCCTCGACATGTAGGTAGGATCCTTCCTTTTTTACAGGGGGGAAGACGGGGCCTTAGTGAGGTTAAGTAGTTCCCTGGGCCCTCCATCCAGGTGATGGGGCCAGGACCTTGCTTCTAGTTCTCCTGCCGCCCAAGCTTGGCTGTTCCTACAACCTCATACGGCCCCACCCAGAGGGAGTCAGTCCCCAGAGAAAGAGAATGGCAGTGACCCAGAGTGGGCACAGAGCTACTTCCTGCTCAGGGAGTGCCGGGTGGCCTCCCATGGGGGTGGTGGGGCATTGAACGTCCCCTTCAGGGAAGGCTGAGGAGCTTACCAGGTCCTGAGGAAGAGGAGGGACTGCATGCAGGAAGCCCTGAGGCACAAGCCAACTTAGCATTTGGGGAAACTCCAAGTATTTGGTGTGTACAGTGTCTGTGGGGTGCCTAGCACGGGTATTGGGCTAAGCGGTGTGGCAGGGGACCCTGTGTGCTCTGGCTAGGGGTCTGGACCTTATTCTGTTGGTGTTGGGGGCCCATGCAAGTGGGGATTGGCAAAGTGGACCAACACGGCCTCCCCTCCCCTCCCCTCCCCTCCCCT
>NW_016107508.1:2355976-2366362 GCF_001604975.1 Cebus imitator | reverse complement strand
CTCCCCTCTCTTACCCCCCTGCCCTGTCCTTGTACCCCAGGCCACAGTGAAGGACATTGGTCCCAGACCCTGCTTTTGTAGGAGAAAGCAAAGCCCTGCTTTGTGTAGCTGAAACCCAGGCTCCCCATTGTCCACCCTGACACAGACCCTCTGAGTCCTCAGTTATCTGGCCTGTAAGTGGCTGTGAAGTCTGTCTTGCTTCTCCTCCCAGAGAAATTGTGAGTATAAAAAGCCTGCCAGACGTGTGGATATGCGGTTTTAAAGATTAAGGCAGTTTAACCAAAAAGAACAAAACATTGCCTGAGTTAATAGAAGTGGCACTGGGCGTTCTTCCCGTCAGCCTGAGTTGGAGGTGGGGTGCCTCCCAGCAGGGGCTGGCAGGGACACCAACATGCGCTCTGACCTTATCCAGAGAGTTTCCGGGTGCTCTGCACAGCGGGACACCCTCTGGAGGAGGCCCTGTGGGGAGGGCAGAGGGCCAGTAAGAATATTCAGTGGCCTTGGAGAAGCCAAGGTGCCATTTGTCCCCTCCCACCCACCCTGCACTTCGTGTACTGAAACTGATAGCAAGGAAGACTTGGCAGGGAGAACCCCCAGTTTAGCTCCTCTAGTGTTGTTGAGGCTGAATACCAGCCGACAGCCTGCTGGCCTGCTGGGGGGTGTGGGGCTGAGAGGGCCTCAGTGACTTATCACAGCGACCCTGTGAGGTGTAGGTGTGTCTGGTCCCCCATTCCGTGGTCATGGAAGCACAGTGGGGTTTAAGTGACCAGCTAAGTCTGCAAGCAGCAGAGTCAAGATTCCAGAATCTGTGGTCTGACACCAAGCACCTTTGTTTTGTAGATATACAAAGTCTCCAGCAGGCACAGGGTGGAAGAGGAGGTTTTTGTTAATTTTTTTTGTAGATAAGGGATCTTGCTGTGTTGCCCAGGCTGGTCTTGAATTCCTAGGCTCAAGTGATCGTCCTGCCTTAGCCTCGCAAAGTACCGAGATTATAGGCGTGAGCTACCATGACCGGCGAAAAAAGAGGAGGCGTTTTGTTGACATGGATTGGGAGAAGGCTGAGTAGCTGAGAAGGCAGAGAACAGCCTCTGTAGAACGAGCAGGTAGGGGTGTTTCTGGGTATCGTGAGCGTGGAGTGAAGGGGAGAGGGAACCTAAAGCATGCTGGCGCCAGAGCCTGTGCAAAAGGCCTGTGCCTAGAACATTCCGGGTGTCATTTAGTAGGAAAGGGGAAGTCAGTGGTGGGCTTTTGAGTTTGGCAGCACCCCCATGAGAGCTGGGCGTATGTAGGTGGATGTTGTAGTCATGGCAGCAGGATCAACAGTGGTGGCAAAGGGAACTTACTCCCATCTTTTGGTGCTCAGTTCAGAGAAAAAATGAGCAAGAAATAGGTCACAGGTTTTAGGAACAGTATTAGGGTATCTTATTTTCTGGTATGTCCAGGGAATGCCATTTTCCACTGGATGCATTTTTTAGATATTTGCTTGGAGCTTATGACCTTGTCTTCAGAAGAATGGTTTTCCAGTGTTAAACATATATCTGGTCCGGCATGGTGGCTCACACCTGTGATCCCAGCACTTTGGGATGCTGAGGCAGGTAGATCACTTGAGGTCCTTGAGGTCAGGAGTTCGAGACCAGCTGGGCCAACATGTAGGAACCCCGTCTCTACTAAAAATACAAAAATTAGCCGAGTGTAGTGGCACACGTCTGTAATCCCAGCTACTCGGGAGGTTTCTCCAGTTGTGGCCTCCGCTCCCCCAAGCTCTCGCAGTTACTGACCTTGGGCTCCTGGGGAGGGCAGATCTCACTGACGCCACCATTGCTTTTGTAGGAGAATCACTTGAACCCAGGAGGTGGAGGTTGCAGTGAGCTGATCTTGCACCATTGCACTCCAGCCTGGGTGACAGAACAAGACTCTGTCTCAAAAATAAATAAATAAATAAAATAAACATGTATCCCACTCTTCTTTCCCCTCTAAAAGAGAGTATATGTGTATAATATAATAATTTTTTTGTTATTTATAACTGTACGATTAGAAAAAATCAAATATTAAAAGGCAGGGAATTGATTAAATAAATTATGCTTGATTTACCTTTTAATGATAATGCTTTAGAAGAATATCTAAAGCTTGGCTGGGCGCGGTGGTTCACGCCGGTTATTCTAGTACTTGGAGAGACTGAGGCAGGTGGATCACCTGAGGTCAGGAGTTTGAGACCAGCCTGGCCAACATGGTGAAGCCATGTCTCTACGAAAAATACAAAAATTAGCTGGGTGTGGTGGTACATGCCTGTAATCCCAGCTACTTGGGAGGCAGAGGTTGAAGTGAGTCAAGACTGCACCACTGCACACCAGCCTGGGCAACAGAGCAAGACTCCATCTAAAAAGAAACAAAGAATATGTATTGTCACAGGAATATGTTCACTATAGCTTGTTAATTAAAAAGTAGGATCCAGATGTTTGTGTAGTATAATTTCAGTGTTAGCAATGATATTAAAAACTTGGAGGGGTATGTTATGTAATACAAATGCTATGGACTATCTCTGAGATTAAGTTAAAATTTTTTAGTTCCTGAGTAAGTAACTGAGAATATAAACATCTCTTACAATGGATATACATTAATTTGATCAGAGAAAAAAAAGACAGTTTTTTGAAAAGCTGCATTACTTTGTAGACACGGCCGGTATCCTTCCGTTCTGCCTGAGTCTCACCGTTTCCACTGCAGGAGGCAGCTGGGTCACATTCAGGGTTCGAAGGGCCCCAGGTGGCACTCCTCAGTCTTCTTTGTCTTTAGCATCCAGATCACACCTGGAAGCTGAGCTTGACTCTCAGCCCCAGGCTTGCCAGTGGGAGTTCTTGAGCCCTGGGCCTGGCCTTGGACTCCCATTGTGAAGTGGAGCCAGCCTGGCAGGTGGCTGCTCAGATGAGCATGTAAGGTGTGTCTAGGCTGCTGGGGCCTGAGGCTACATCCTGAAGCTTCCCTGGGCCTTCAGCCAGTGGCTGCTATTTATTCTAGCAGTGAAACCCAACCATCACATTCCTTGAAATAGCTTTAATAACTCTTACTAAATTTTGAATTTTCAGTGAGTTTGGCCATGACCATCTGAAGGAAAGGCAGACCACCCCCCGCCCCACCACACACACACCCCCATGGTGAAATGCAGGCAGGACCTGACATCCTGGGCTGAGAAGTGCTGGCCTTCTCTTTTCCTGTCAACACTGCCCCGTTGACCATGCAAGGGGCGTGGAGATGCCATTGTCCCGAGATCAGGGGGTTGGCAGAGAGGTTTGCTGTGGTCAGGGGCTTCCTGTGTAGGCCCCAGGGAATGGAACTGGCCTGGCTCAGAGCAGGAGCCACGCAGGGAGCAGGGAAACAGCCTTCCAGGGCTTCCCTGGTCCAGCTGCCTGGCCCTGTGGGCTCTTCTGAGGACAGAGCCCTGACAAGCGAGGGTCAGCGCCCAAGAAAAAAGGAGTATTGTTAGGGGGTGGGGCCAGGGGAACAGCCAGGGTATTGTCGCCCAGCCGGGAGGCTCTGTGTGTTCCATGGCTTTCCCAGCTCCCCGACAGTCACAGGCACTGAGGTTTGGGGCTTCCACCCTCTGACAGCATGTAGGTCCCTTTCTGGCAGCCGCCAGCATCTCTCATCCCTTCTCTGCTCTGCTCTGGGGGGATTTTTCTTAACATTTCTGAGTTCTGGGGGCCGCATCCTCCCTCGCCCTCCCCTGTGGTATTGAGATGAGTGGGAGAGAAGGCGGTGTGGGCTGTTGGTAATGATCCCAGAGCCTGGAGAATAGGGGCAGTGTTCCTGGGGGAGAGCTATCACCCGGCCCCTGGGGTGCTAAGCCTGATGAGTCACGAGGGGTGTGGGCCTCAGAACGCTGGGGAGACTGGCTGGGCATCGGGGGATGTGGGGAGGCTGCCACCAGCAGACATCGAGAGCCGCGGGGGTCAGATGGAACACGTGCTCCCACCAGCCTCTCGGAGGAGGTCACGTGTTTGCCATTGTTGGCTGTGTCTGACATGTGGGAAAGCACTGTGAATACTCAGGAGCCTGTCACGTTTACTCTCTCAGCGTCTTTGGTTTATCTTAAACCTCAGTGAGATGTTGGCAGTTCTTCTCACGCTGTCACAGAGCGTGACCTTGTGGCCTCGACCACATGCACTTTAGACATTGCAGTCCACTGCAGTGTGCAGTCCTCCTGGGGCAGGGCTGGTGGCTACAGCAGGATGGGGACAGTGTTCCTCCAGTTGTGGCCTCTGTTCCCCACAGCTCTTGGAGTTACTGACCTTGGGCTTCTGGGGAGGGCGCAGGTCTCACTGACGCCACCATTGCTTTTGTAGCCCTTTCTTGGAAGGGGTGGCCTTGGGCTTGGTGAGTACTCCCCGCCTATTTCTAAACTCTGAGGATGCCCCTCAGGAATGAGAAAATTTCAAATTAGTCATCATCAAGTGCTGGAGTCCAGCTGGGAAGACGCAACCACTTGGCACCACATGCACCACCTGGGCCCGCCACCTGCAACCCAGGCCCTGGGCCTCTCTGGGCTCCTGGCGAGGCCCTAGGCCTAGCTAGTTTCTGGTGGGAAGTGACAGGGCCAGTAACTGAAGCAGGAGGCTCTGGTCCATAGGACCTGGGCAGGCTGAAACCTGCCTCTACCATCATCTGGTCTCCAGAAGGGTGAGGTGACTGTTCACAGTGCTGCCAGGCACCAGGCCCTGGGCAGCTGCGGTTGTTTCCATCCTGGGTCTTGTGCAACACCTGGTAGACCACTGCTTCCCACTCACCAGTGTCAGAGCAGCCAGGCGGGTTTCTGCGGCCTGAGCCCCCTCCCTCCTGATAGTCCTGTTTCCTAGGCAACGCTGCGTCTTTGGCCATCTGTTGACCTCTCATTCCCCTTGGCTTCTCAGTGCAGAATTTCCATAGCACATCAGTCTGCACCAGTGATCTCTGGTGTACGTCTACAGATATACACACCCATGAGAGATGAGGGAGGCGTCCCACTGTCCTTCAAGGCTCAGCTTACCTGCCACCTCCTCTGAGTCAGCTTCTGACTGCCCCATGTGAATACCTGTGCCTGCCTTTGTATGCTCACTGCACTCTTTTGGGTCATTCTGAAAGAGCCTTCATTTTATTTTGCCTCACTGGCCCAACGGCCAACCCTGTCTGCCCTTGAGGCCATCCCTGCCACCCTGCTGCAGCAGTAAGTCCACAGCGGGGGCTTGGGTTCTATTTGTTGAATCAATGTCTCCAACGTCATGTGACCAAGGTCCCACAGATCAGCAGCCTAGTGAGCTGAGAGCTCAGATGAGCTCATCTGTGTGTTTCAGAGCAGGTGGTGGGCAGAGGACAGCAGGCTGTTGTCCTGAAGCCTCCAGAGCCTAGCAGAGAAGAGGAAGGAACCAAAAGAAGGAGGTGTGTGTACCTTGTAGGACTTGCTTTGTCGGTGTAGGTGCCCAGAGGCCAGGTTGGAGGGAACCATTGAAAGCTGGGTCTTATAGTGCAGGCCCACACGGGGCATAGCCCCCTGGGCACTGGCAGTGTCCACTGCCCATGTGTGCTGGGGCCTTGCCAGCCTTCTCTGCTGCCAACCTGGCTTCTCTACCCACCCTCAGTGGGCATGACTTCCGCTTCCATCTCAGTTTCTGCTTCGCCCTTGCTTGGTGGGTCATTATGTGCCCATTTAGCCCACATAGACTTTCACTGAGTCCCCACCTTCACGCAGGATGTCCTAGGGGCACCCAGGGGCACACAGGTGGCTCAGGCCAGCCTGCCCTCTAGTGGGGAGCACAGTAGACAGATCTTCTAGCCCAGGGGGTCCAGCTGTGGTGGAGCCTGCCTCCCCATTCCATTCTTAGAGAGGCCTCCGAAAAGCACGGGAATATAGGTGCGAAGGCACGGACTGGGCAGAGGGGTCAGAGTTGCCCTTTGAGCGGGCCTGTAGGGTCCCCAGAAGAGTTTTCTGGGTCAGAATCAAGAGACTCGGGAGCCTCTGCATCTTATGAGCCCAGTCACTTTGCCTCTGGTTGGGGTAGGTTTTCCAGAACGTTTTCCCACTCCGACAGAGAGAGGGAAGGTGGTTGCCATGGGAACCCCTGGCTGCTGCAGGCGCTGTGTGGCTGACGCCACCTCCCAATTCTACGTGCTGCGGGCAGGATGTGAGGGAGGCCACCTGGGAGGAAGGTGTCGGGCAGGGCTTAACACGACCCACTGGGAAGTAGTAGATAGCTTTTGGAGCTCACACTTTGGATAGGGTGCTGTGGGTCCCAGGCATCAGAGTTCACTCTTTCTCCCCCATTTCTGAGTTTGGAGAAAGGCTACCAGCCAGTGCCTCAACCCTACCTGTCACCGGAAGAGGTCCTGTGTGTGCCCCCTGCCCAATTCTCAGCCCCCAGTCCCGCAGCCGCTGTGCTGTCCTGCTTCTCTTTCTGCCTCCCCCGCTCATGATTCCTGCCCTAACTGTAGCCCTAGCTGTAGCCCTCTCCACCTAGCAACCCTGTGCTTCCCGAGAGCCCTCCTGTGCCCACCACACACCCACATGCACATGCATCACATTTACACATGCCGTTCCCTTCCAGGACTAACCCTCCCTGGTTCCCAAGGCTCTGGGGACCAGTGGGTATGTGTCTGTCTCTCTCCAACGCCTCTTTCTCCTCTCTGCCTTTCCTTAGACACGTACCTCTTACCTCCTGTGTGACCTGGCTTCCTCCATGAAGCATTCTTTGGTTTTCTCAGCAGGACCCTCCTCTCCCCAAGGCTCCCACTGTTCCTCTACCAGGCCTGCCCTGGGACCCTCTCTCCCTGGTGGTCACTGTTGACTGATTGCTCATCAGTGTTCCCTCTCTAGACCCTGGTTCCGATGCCTGTGCCCAGCAGGGCTGGGCCCACAGGAGGTGCTGGGGAATGTAGGGGGGTGTCGGCTGCCATGGGCCTTTGAGAAAGCCTCCTTCCTTCTCTGGTTAGTAAGTTATTGCAGCAAGGCAACGCAGCCCTGCACATTGATGCAGCTTTTCTTATTTTCCTTTCCACAAGGCTCACAGGTCACATGGCCACTGCTTCAGAGTCACTGAGGTGCCACTGTGCCATCGCAGAGTTGGTTTATCTTAACACCACCCCCCTAGGAAACCTCCCTCCACCCCGTCCCTAGGACTGGCTGAGATGACCTTCGGTCCTACTGTCACCTGTAGGATTGCAGGAATAACAGATGACGCTTAGTCACAGGCCTCAGCAAAATCTGGGACCCAACCGATTTGAATGTGCTGATTTCATGTGTAGACCCTGGGAAAACCGATGCCTACACCTTTCTCAAGCCCTTGCAGGGGACTGGCACAGATCTGCTCTCACCCTGAGTCCCTCTGGGTGTCTGTGTCCACGCCTTCTCAGCAGCTCACAGCTGTGCTGCCCAGGGAGATGAAGCCCACCAGCTCCTTTGCCAAAGGGCTCACCCCCTAGAGAAAAGTGCTGGCTTTGCAGGGTGCACAATCTGATTTGTGCTGGCCTTTGTCCCCTGTTTCCCTGAGCAGCTGCTCAGAGCTGTGGTGTACGCTGCAGTCTGAAGAGTGCAATGGCCCCATCATGAGTCCCAGTGACTCACCAGGGTCACATCCAGAGCGGGGTGGATGTGCGCCCTCCTGGGTAAGGCTAATCAGAAGATATTCAAGGGCATCAAGCTGCCCTGCCCAGCATGGTGCGTATATAGTCCCCGGGGGACTTCCTCCCATCAAGGGTGGGGCAGGTCAGATGTGGGTCAGTAAACTTCTGTGTCCTGGCAGCATTCTCTGGAATTCTCCCAAGCGAGTACACAAGGGTTTCAGTGTCAGCTTCTTCCCCTCTGCAAATCTCCATGCGCATGAACATATCAAAGTACCTGAGAAGTCCTGCAGCAAAGCTTCTACTTAGCTTGACACAACGTGGAGCCTTTGCAAATGATTTTGAGTACTGAACTTCCCCTTTTCATGCAGTGTTTAAGAAAAATATTAATACTGCTTTATTATTATTATTATTATTTTTGAGATGGAGTCTTGCTTTGTCGCCCAGCCTGGAGTGCAGTGGCACAATCGCAGCTCACTGCAATCTCCGCCTCCTGAGTTCAAGTGATTCTCCTGCCTCAGCCTCCCGAGTAGTTGGGATTACAGGCATGTGCCACCATGCCTAGCTAATTTTTGCATTTTTAGTAGAGATGGGGTTTCACTATGTTGGCCAGGCTAAGCCACCATGCCCAGCTCCATTACTAATGTTGTATCAAATACCAGTTTGGAAACTGCCTCAAGGAATGCTCTCTTTGGATTAGAAAGCAATGAATATAGAAAGAGTACAGCGTCAGGGCTTAAATAATAATCTGTGCAGGCTTTGTAGGAATCTGAGTCAGAGTTTCCCCTCCTTATTGTTGAAAAGGATGCATAGAAAATGTTTTTGGCTTGGAGAATTCTTCGCCACTGTGGCTGGGGCTGCCAGTTGCCATTCTAGGGGGAACATGGAGATGAAGCAGACATTGAGATATGTTTTTTGTTGTCAGCAAAAATAAACATCTCAGGCCAGAAACCGGGGCATGGAAGGGAGAAGTTTGGGGACATGAAGTTGGAATCCCACTTGGGGATGGGCACTTATTCTCCTACCACCACGTCTTGCAGCCAGCGACCAGAAGGCCTTTGTGGGGTCTGGGGCCCTCATTAAAGCCCAGGCCCCCAGGTTCCAGACAAGGGAAATGATGGCTCGAGTTCCCACGGCAAGTCAGTGCCAGGCTCCGGACCCCTGGCCCGCTGCCCTCTTGGAAGCATCATGGTTTCTGAAAATCTTACCCAAGCCCCTTGTTCCGTGAGGCCACAAACATGGCAACTGCCATGTATGAAGGGCTTACAGCCTGTACCAGGCAAGGTGCTGATGGCTCACCTGTGTTGATATCCACAGCAGTCTCTCCAAAGGGACTGAGGCGTCTAACTCCCTCACTCGTGGTCCTTTGCTAGCTTCCCCCACTCTGAGGACACTGACTCCTAATCGTGCTCCACCTCTTTGTCCCCCGTCCCCTGCACCCACGTTGGCCTCCTCTGCTCAGGACCCTGCACTTACCTTCTTCTTATTGAGAACATTCTTCCCCAGGTCCCTCCTGGGCCTTCTTGCCCAGGCCTTCCTTAGAGAGGCCTTGGATTCATTTGCCAGTGCCGCTGTCACAAAGGACCACAAACTGGGCAGCTTAAATGGCAAAAATGCACCCCTCCCATTCTGGAAGCTAGAAGTCTGAGATCCCACTCAGGGCTCCTGAGGTGTCTCTCCCTGCTGGGGGTGAATCGCCAGCTGTCTTTGGTGTTCCTGGGAACGTAGAAGCATCACCCTAAATCTCTGCCTTCATTATGATGTTTCTCCTTTGTGCTGGTCTGTGTCTAAATTTCCCCACCCTACTGTGGTATGACCTCATCTTAACAAGTGTCATCTGCAAATACCCCATTTCCAAACAAGGTCATGTTCTGAGGTACTGGGGGTTAGGACTTCAACATACCGTTTTTTGGGGGGACACAGTTTAGCTTGTATGAGGCCTTCTCTGATGAGTGCTCCCCATTCCCGTCATGCCCTCTGCACTTCGTTGATATTGCAGCCCTTGGCGGCACCCACAGTCACTTCATTTACTTGTTTGTTGTCTGTCTTTGCACTAGGGTGTGAGTATGAGCACAGAGGACAGGGACCTGGTGGTCATCTTCAGAGCTTGAGTAATGCCAGGCACAAAATTACTCTGTTCAATTAATCACTCAGTGAATGAGTGTGTGAGTGAATGAATGAATGCATGAATGAGAGGAAACACAGCCCCCTGAAGCAAGTACTATTGTCTTCCCCATCCATCACTCACACAAACTGAGGCTTTGAGAAAACCAGAGCAGAGTAAAGAACAGGCTTTTGTGTGTGATTCATGAAGCAGTAACGGTTTCTCTTTTATTTACTTTTTGGATAAAGGGCAGAAGCAAGAAGGGTGGCTGTAGCTGCATTCTTGATGTTTTCAGAGTTTGTCAAGTGGGACATGTCACCTCATTTTATTTTTGCACATTCTCCAGTCAGCTCTACGGAGTGTAAATGCGGAGTGCTGCTCTCACAGCCCCAGTTCCCACGTTTGCGTTGGGAGTGCAGCATGCATTGCGCGCTAACTTCATGCTTACCATCTGGGAGGGAAGTTGGGATCCGGGTGGTTCAGTGCTGGATCTGAAATCCTCTGTGGGAAGAGCAGGGAGACAGGGTAGTCGGGTGTCTGGAAGTGGGTAGCAGCCTTTGAATTGATCTGGCTGAGAGCTCAGATAGAATTCCATCCTCCGCCACAGCACATGTGTTCAGCTTTGGGACAGTCACATGTGGTGCCCTGAAGGCTATCTGCTGGGGACTGTCAGTGGCTTCCTCTGTTACCCTCACCTTGTC
>NW_016107508.1:2326751-2355176 GCF_001604975.1 Cebus imitator | reverse complement strand
TCCAGGCTTGGGGAGTCAATTCAGTCGATGTTTGCTGGTTCCTGGAACAACTAGGCACAGTGCCAGGCCACACAGGGGCCACAGGGAGGCATAGGACATAGTCCCTGTCCTTGGTGAGGGGTCACAGGCTAAGAAGAACTCTCTGCAACTCATCAGCGGGGTAAGCTCAGTCAGCATGAGCCTCTCTGCTCTCCCTGAGTAGGTGGCATAGTGGGGAGGCAGTGCAGTGTTCTCAGTGGAACGGAGGAGCTGCAGCCCCACCATCGTGCCTGGGGTGCTGAGGCTTAGACATGCCCAAGCTGAACCTGAAGGCAGTTACTGTTTGGCATTGGAGGTGGGAGATCCAGTGGGAACTATGATTGATGAGGTTCTGGAGGGTCCGAGAACTGACACCCGCTTGGGGAGGGTGTCTGCAGGAGGCCCGCTCTGGGCCAGGCTTAGCGCTAAGACGTCACCAGCACTGTCTCGTGGAATGCTTGTGGCAGCTGTCATTGGTTCTCTTGTACCAGTGAGGAAACGGTGTCTCAAGGGGGTTGAAGGTCACTGACTGAAGGCCCAGGTCTGCCCACAGCTGCCTCCGCTTCTCCATTGCTTCCATGACCTGAGACTTGAGTTCCAAGGCCATCCTTGGCATAGGCACACAAAGAGCGGGGCCTGGGGAGAGACTGTCCTGGCTGGAGTGCTCGTCAACAGGCAGAGTGAAGGTGCCAGAACAGGCTGCCCTGGTACCTCCGGGGGTTGGTTTCCTGCTCATGTCACAGTCCAGTGGAGACTGGTGGCTTCTCCACGCAGTGACTCAAGAATCTGAGTTCACTCCATCAGGTTATTCTGTTTTCCATCAGCCACATGAATGGGGTCTAGGGAAGGCACACTGTTCATCATACACTTGAACTAGCTTGGCCTGGAAGCACCCACTACGTCTGTTCCCATTCTGTTGGCCAGGAGGCGTCCTGTGGCTCTTGTGCATGTTCGAGGGAAATGGGGCATGTTGAGGAGCATGTGGCTGTGGGAGAGCAGCCTCTGGGTTTTTGCCTGGAGCCAGCAGGTGCCTGGGCCACAGCGCCAATTTCCCACTGAGATCCTCTCATTGCAGAAAGCCAAGGACCAGCCCCTTTTTTCCCCACTGCTCTCTAGGTGACTTAGAAAGTACTGAAACGTCAGGCCAGAGGTTGGAGAGAAGAGAGGCAGGATTCCTCAGGCACTGAGAGCAGGGAGAGGTTTTCAGTGAGTCCCTTGTGATCAGCCAAAGCGGCTGGGTCAGGTGGCCCTGGGTGAGACTAAGGTTGTCACATGTGCCATTGGGTGGGAAAGGGGGCACCAGTTGGACAGCAGTGTAAATCATTTCTGTTTTCTGTTGACAATTCTCTTGCTTACTCAGTGGCTAGTGCACAGCCTCAGATCTGCAGAGGAGTCCTTAGGGGCACATGTACACAGATGTCCACATGCGTGCACACTTAGACGTGTCCCTGTGTTGGAGCATCTGGAGTGTGGTTCTCCAGCTCTCTGGCCCAGAGTCTGCCCCACTGGTCCCCTCCCAACTCCTTCATCATTAGCTATGTGGATGCCTTGGTGTCCCTGTTTATACAATGGGAATAATAATCGGCTCTGCCTGATTAAGTGAGATAATTCATGTGAAGGGCTTAGAGCTGGGCTGGGTGCACAATAGGTGCCCAATGGCTGTTAGAATCTAAGCCTATTTGACTTTCAGATCAAATAGATCTGGATTTGAATCTAAGCCTATCTGACTCTCGGATCCCAAATGTGTTCTTCGTAGAGACTGCTCTGTTGGTAATTTACAAACTTTCAGCAAGTAAATAAGACATTTCACTGGTTTTAAGTTTCCAGGAGCATATGATGAGAAGTTTCCCTTTCACCCTGATCCCACAAGCCCCCTGGTCCTCTTCCC
This sequence comes from Cebus imitator, assembly GCF_001604975.1. Lineage (NCBI taxonomy): Eukaryota > Metazoa > Chordata > Mammalia > Primates > Cebidae > Cebus > Cebus imitator. The sequence goes on along the minus strand of NW_016107508.1, from coordinate 2,353,270 downwards.
CCATGGTGGCTGCCACTCTGACCAGTTTCGTGTGCACATCCCAAGACACTCTGTGCATATGCAGTAAGATCTCACTTAGCCTCTTACGTCCCAAGACACTCTGTGCATATGCAGTAAGATCTCACTTAGCCTCTTCAATAGGTTCTTGAAGACTGTGACTTTAAACGAAATATATAATGAAACCAATTTTTTTCTCATTGTTGTAAAAAAGTGACGTTGAATTAATTGATGTTATTTGAGGACCTGCTGTGCAATGACTGATTTGAAGCCACAGTTTCCAAGAACCTATCCCCCATGTTCAGTGAAGACTTACTGTACAAGCAAAAGTGGACTTTGTGTAACTCCTTTCTCCCCTCCCTGTACATATTCTAGCGTGCTGTACTCAGTGATCAGCACCTTCTTGGAGATTTTTCTGTGTCACTACAGAAAGTACCCACTGTTCTTTTCTGTGGCAGCATGGTCTTCCACCATATGGATCGTCAGAAGTGATTCAGTCCCTTCTCGATGGACTTTTATTTAGTTATCAATATTTGGCAGTTATAAACAGTGCCGCAATGTGTGTGAGTACATATGTCGGGGAGTGCACCCTGTGGGATCAGCTCCTGGAAGTGGGACTTCTGAACAAGAAAGGTTACGCATTTAAATTGTGATGGGGATTACCGACTTGCTGCCTGTTGCGATGGTTAAATTTGTATCCCCCCCAGCCCTGGCCAACACAGGGTGCTATCTCTCTCTCTGACTTTCACCAATCTGGTACATATAAAATGGTATCTTAATATAGTTGTAATTTACATTTGTTGTATGAATGAGGTTGAGTATTTTCTAATATTTATATGTTGGGAGCCATTTGTAATGAATTTTTTGTACGTGCATTCAAACATATCTTTTGTTCATGGTTTCTATTGTGTTAGGTTGCCTTTAAAAAAAAAATCAGTTTGTAGGATCTTATTATATTTGAGAGAGATTAGTCATTTGTGATATGAGCTGTAAACATAATATATGGTGCTCCTGGTTAAGGGGATTCATGATCAAACCATGGGTTTCATAAATATAACTAATTCTCAGTCCCTGTCCTATTTTTTGTTTATTTATTTATTTTTTTCTTCTAAAATGTCTAAGGTAAAAATTCTGATCTTTTTTTTTAGACAGGATCTAGCTCTCTCACCCCGGCTGGAGTGTAGTGGTGCAGTCTGTGCTCAAACCACCGTCCTGCCTCAGCCTCCTGAGCAGCTGGGGCCACACGTGTGGTGTGTACCACCAGCCTGCTCATTTTTGTATTTTTTGTAGAGATGGTATTTCACTCTGTCACCCAGGCTGGTCTCAAACTCCTGGACTCAGGTGATCCACCTGCCTCAGCCTCCCAAAGTGCTGGGATTACAGGCATGAGCCACCATACCCAGCTGTAAGTCCTATTCTTTTAAGGGTGTGTAGGAAAAAAAAAAAATGAGCATGACTGTTCAGGAAAATTGTGAAAAAGGAAGGTAGGACCTAGCTCTTATCGGTATTAAGCTATATCATGAAGCTATTGTAATTAAAACCACGTGGAAAAAAGAAAACCAAACCAAATCAATGTGGTATTGGTGTAAGACAGATTAATGGAGAGTCCCCAAAATATGTGGGAATTAGGAAATACTGGTATTTGAAAACAGTGGGTAAAAGATGGGTAAGTAGTTGTTGCTGAGACAATTGAGTGCCCATCTGGAAGAAAACACACACAGATGCACACCTCAGTCTTCCATGGAAACAACTCCCGCTGGATCCAAGATTTAACGATAAAAATTGAAAATGTGAAAATACTTGAGAAAATCATGGGCTGATTTAAAAAATTCTAGGGAGCAAAGAATCAAAAGATGAAAATATTTATACATTTGAATTACAGAAAAGTCAAGATTTTCTGCCTGGCAAAACCACTACAACTAAAGTAGAAAGACAGCAACGTGGGAGGTGCTAGGCAGGCCTTACTGCTGCCTGTTGGAGGGGCCCTTGTCCCCGCAGCCTCCGTGCCTGCCCTTGTTTGCCAGGTGGGGGTGCCGGTGCCAGGCCCTTCGGCTTGGAGAGCTCCGTGAAGCTGACAGTGGTGTGCTGTGTCAGTGGCCGGCAGGATGGGAAGACCCTGATTCTAGCCCTGGACAGGCTCTCGCTGCCTGACCCAGGTGGCTCTCAGGAGATGGCATTGTGGTTGAAAACTTGAGGCCCGCCAGCCAGGATATCAGAATTATCCTCTTCTCCTGGAGCTAGGGGCAAGTCTGGCTCGGCAATGCTGAGCCTGCGGGTGCTTCCCTGCCTCTGGCCCCCTCAGATTGCATCTCGGACCACAGGATAGCTGCCCACACTGCCCTCACTCCCTGTCACCCTGGGGAAGGATGGCCGTCCAGCTGTGTTGTCGGGCCACTCCCCTTCCTGATGGAGGCAGAGGGCTCAGGAGCCTGTGTCCTGGAGCCACAGGGGAGGCCTGGGGCTGTTGAGACTTGCTGGTTATACAGCCTCAGTTCAGTTATTTTGCCTCTTGACTTCCTTGCTTCATGTGTAAAATGGCGATGATGGCCTCTGTCTCCTAAGGACATGGAGATTATGTGTTTAGGAGATTAGGCCTGTCATGTGCTCAGTGCACACCTGGAATATGATAAGGGTCCCAGTGGTTGTGGTGGAGGTGATGATCAGAATCATGCCGGTGGAAAGCCAGAGAAGGCCCGAGAGGCCTATGCTGAGGCCAGAGAGCATTAGCCTCCTGTGAAGAAGAAGGTCCTATTTGCTGACACTTGAGCAGCGTTGTCAACTCCAGTCACAGCAGGAGGTAATGGACGGCTGCCCTGGCTGTGTGCTCATGGTAACTATAGGAAGGACGTTTCTTTACCCTCACTCCATAGGTGAGGAAGTGGGCTTGAGGAGGGGAGGGATGTGCCCTTCCCCAGGCTGCATAGCTGGAGGCTCAGCCCCTGCCCTCTGACCCTTGAGCATCCTTCTGCCTGTGGGGGGAGCACCTCTGTGCTTGGAGTAGCTTGGGAAGAAGAGCATTGGCCCGCCATGGAGGAGTGCTGCGGACGAGCAGACTCTGCGCATTTCTCCCTCCAGGCCTGGCAACAGGAGGTTCATGTGTGGGACCCTCTCCGGCTTTCCCATAACACACACGCAGTGCAGTCAGGGTTTGTTACGTGGCCTCTGACTCCCCACCTTGTGGGTCCAGATCTGCCAGCCCTTTGATGCCCTCCCCCGCCTTTTTTTTTTGTTTTTCTGCCATCTTGTGATTCATACTTTACCCCCAGGACAGAACTAGACTGGCACCTCGCAACAGAGGGAGGGGTTAGCTCCCATCAGCTCCGATTCTGAGCTCTCAGGTGCCACCGTGAACAGTAACACAGATAAAGCAGCCCCTTGGCCAAGACACGCGGGTTTGAGGGACTCATCTTGCAGATTGAGGGGACTGCTAGGTGAGCTTTCCTGGGATGCTGGGGACGGCCACATCTGTGATGTGGCTCTATCAAGGCTCCTGCCTTCTGATCCTAAGGGCTCTGACAAGTTATTATCCCCTTAAAGGATAAATCCCCATTCCTTTCTTATCCAAATACTATAATGTGGAAAAAATCACAGCTAAATTCTCTTCTCAACCTTGCAGTTAACTGTCGGGGCCTGTTTGCCTTAATTTGCTTTTCTCCCCTTCCCTTTCCCTTGGCTTCCATCCTTCCTTTGTTTCAACAAATGAAAAAGAAAAGCTTGGGGTAGGGGACCACCTTTTTATTAGATTGTGCTGTATTAACCAACAGCCTCAGAATCTTAGCTGAAAACCATGGGTTATTCCACACCCATTCCACATGTCCACAGGGCCAGCTGGGGGCTCTGTCCATCTTATTCACTCAGATCCAAAACTGAGCACCCCATCTGGAAGGTTGCTGGTCCTGCACCGGAGTGGAGAGAGGGCTCTAGAGACCTCACTACTGCAGTTACATGCTCTGCCCAGGAAACAGCCTGTTCTATTTTCATTCACAGCTAATTGGTCAGAATGAGACATATGATCACCCATTTACCAGGGAATCAGTAAGTACAGTCCTGTCCTGTGTCCAGAAAAGGGGCTGATAGGCGGGTGCAATGGCTCACCTGTGTAATCCCAGCACTTTGGAAGGCCAAGGCAGGCGGATCATGTGAGGTCAGGGGTTCGAGACCAGCCTGGCCAAACATGGTGAAAACCCGTCTCTACTAAAAATAAAGACTATTCTTTTTTAAAAGAGATACGACTAGACACAGTAGCTCACACCTGTAATCCCAGCACTTTGAGAGGCTGAAGCAGGTGAATCATTTGAGTTCAGGAGTTTAAGACCAGCCTGGCCAGCATGGTGAAACCCATCTCTACTAAAAATACAAAAATTAGCTGGTTGTGGTGGTGCACGCTTGTAATCCCAGCTACACGGGAGGCTAGGCAGGAGAATCACTTGGACCTGGGAGGTGGAGGCTACATTGAGTAGAGATCGCGCCACTGTACTCCATCCTCGGCAGTGAGACTCTGTCTCAAAAAAAAAAAAAAAAAAAAAAAAGATGCAGTCTTACTGTGCTGGCCAGGGTAGATTCAAACTCCTGGGCTGAAATGATCCTCCTACCTCAGCCTAGTGAGTAGCTGGGATTACAGGTGTGTTCCACCATGTCCAGCCGCACCATCTCAGTGGCTCTTGACTAGCCCTTTGTGGTGGCGTGCCCCGCATTACTTAGCCAGCACCCCATTTTCACACATGCGCTCTGTGTCTTTTCTCTTGTCAACATGCTGTCAGTGACTCCCCCTAGGCCAGAAGTAGCCTTTACCTGTTGATCATTTCCTTAGGTCAGCATCCCGGGGAGGGTGTGTTTATTCTTCACCTGGTCTCGGACCTGGCCCTCCAACAACCATTGTTGAGAACTCAGGTTCAGTCCTGAGAACTCAGAACAGGACATCCTGAGAATTCAGGGTCAGTCCTGTTCTTAAGGAGCTGTGCTTGTTGAATGGGTGTAACTTTTCTGACTCTAATGTCAGCTCGTAAATTCCCAGAACTTTGGAGCTACAAGGTAGCATCATCCTCAGGCCATTTTGTTGTCTTGGCCCTTTATCTTCTAGGGAGAAAAGTTACCCAGTCTTAAGCCTTCATGAGTTTGCTGCTTACCCCAGTAATTGGAAACCAGTTACTAAGAAATCAGGGAATTGGGTTAGAGGGCATTTTCAACAACCTCCCTCCTCCGCCTGGGCCAGAGGCTTCTAGGGTGACCAGCGCCATCATTGTCCCAGCTTGCTGGTCTTGGTGGCAGCCCCAAATGCCCTCTAGCTCTTGACCTCTCTGGGGGATACTAGGAGCTCTTTTGAGAGTGAGAGTTGGTCTTGCCAGGGAAAAGCCTCCATTTCCTGTTCCGTAGTCTTCCTTTGGAATCAAACGCATTGAAAACACACCACTCTCATGGAGTTTTCCAAGGCCAAGCTCCTTTTCTTTTGGTAGGGGTGGGGGGGACAGGGTCTCACTCTGTCACCCAGGCTGGAGTGCAGTGGCATGAACTTGGCTCACTGCAACCTCCACCTCTGGGGTTCAAGTGATTCCCCCACCTCAGCTTCCCAAGTAGCTGGGACTACAGGTGCACACCCCCACACTTGGCTAATTTTTGTATTGTTTGGTAGAGAGCGGGTTACACCATGTTGGCCAGCTGGTCTCAAACTCTGACCTCAAATGATCCGCCCACCTGGCCTCCCAAAGTGCTGGTATTACAGGCACAAGCCACCATGCCCAGCTCCAAAGTCCCTTTTGAAGTCTGTTCGTGAGGTTCCCAGATTTGACCTTTCCTGCTGGAGAGACCTGCTTCCACTTGGCAAGGCCTTTTGAGTTTGGTGATGGCAGTTCTGCCTCAGATTCTCAGATCCATGGAGAGGCGAGAGGAATAAGTCAGACTTCAGCCCTCTTGCCCTTCATTGGGGCCATTTTTCCGAATCTTGGTTAGGACAAAACTTTCGGGAAGTTTCCACTGGTCGGTAATAGTAAGAATAGTAAGCATAAAGAAATACAATAGCTGATACTTATTGAGTGTCACTGGCTAGGTACTGCTAAGAGTGGGTGTGAAGTTGTAAGACTGTGACATGTTATTTAACCACCCTGAGCCTCTCTTGTGGGTCCCTATGTCAGACTGTGGTGAGAATTGAGCGACTCAGTGCATGTCAAGTGCTTAGAGCAGAGCCTGGCACCGAGCAGGCATGTGAGAGCTGGGTGTTAGTGCTGGGATCGCGAGGCTTCTTGCTTTAAAGATAAGGAATGCCAGATGTGGTGGCTGATGCCTATAATCCAAGCACTTTGGAGGCCAAGACAGGTGGATCACCTGAGGTCGGGAGTTCAAGATCAGCCTGACCAACATGGTGAAACCCCGTCTTTGAAAAAAATAAAAAATAAAGACAAAGAAACTGAGGTTCCGAGAGGGCAGTGGCTGCACAGCCCTCCTCATCACCTGAGTAATTGAAAACCAGTTACTGAGAAATTGAGAAATAGGGTCAGAAAGATCATATGATACCATGAAGGAAGAGCAGCCCCCAGTGCAGGGGCAGGAGACAGTGGATTAAAGAATCAGCATCATGACTGGGAGTTACGGTGCAATCCTGCAGGGATGTGCAAAGGGTTCAGGGGCTATGGCAGACACAAGGGAGCTACCGATTCTTCTTGTTTGGGCTGGGGTGAGTTCAGAAATATGAAAAATGATTGAACTTTTGCTCTGGGACTCATAACAATCCTGTGAGGTGCAGGGAAGGGTTAATAGCATCTTCATTTTATGGTAGGGAAACTGAGGTACTGCACAGCTCAGTGACCTGCCCTTGTTCAGAAGCAGTGGAGTAGGGATGGGTTTCCAGGCCTGTCTGCCTGGCCCACGCCCTCCCTGGTTCCACATCCTAGGGGAGGCAGGGATAGTGTCAGGGCCTAGCTCAGCTTGGTTACCAGGCTGGGTACGATTGGGTTAATCATTTTGGAAGTCAAAGAGGACTCTGGGGCCACTGGGGTTTGCAGGCCTTTGTCCTGTCTCCCAGCCCTGCCCCCACCTCTTGTAAGTCTCTGCTTTCGTCCGGAGGGAAACAGTGGCCCCTTGTTTTCTCCGAGTTCAGAACTCCAAGTGCCACACAGAGCAGGATCCAGCATGGGCCCCATGAGATGGCGTGACTTGGAAACAGAGTGGCCACAGACCTCAGGCCCCGCGGGCAGCCTTTCACTGAGACACCCTTGCTCCTGCTGAGAGGGACAAGTCAGACCCCATCCTCTGAGGAGAACAAGAAGTCCCTGGGAATGTTCTCTTTTCTGGGGCAGAGTGTGGTCAGAAAAGCTGAATGACAACCTTGAAATGAGTTCCTGTGCCCATGGCTTCTGGGAGACACGCCTCTGTGGTGTCCTTTCCCCTCGGGCATCCCCCTGCACGGTGTCCTCCCCTCCATGGCGTCCCAAGTCTCAGGAACTGGGCCCTTTCTCCTGTGGGGGCTGCACCCAAGGGCTCATCTCCTTTCCAGCCAGTGGAGGGAGACAGCGGCCTGTTTGCAGTGTATACAGAGTGGGGAGGGAGGCCGTGGCCTGTTTGTGGTGTGTTCATGGGGGGAGGCCGCGACCCGTTTGTGGTGTGTTCATGGGGGGAGGCCACGACCCGTTTGCGGTGTGTTCATGGGGGGAGGCCGCGACCCGTTTGCGGTGTGTTCATGGGGGGAGGCCGCGGCCCGTTTGCGGTGTGTGCAGGGGGGAGGATGCGGCCCGTTTGCGGTGTGTTCATGGGGGGAGGCCGCGGCCTGTTTGCGGTGTGTTCATGGGGGGAGGCCACGACCCGTTTGTGGTGTGTTCATGGGGGGAGGCTGCAGCCCGTTTGCGGTATGTTCATGGGGGGAGGCCGCAGCCCGTTTGCGGTGTGTTCACAGGGGAAGACTGCAGCCCGTTTGCGGTGTGTTCGGGGGAGGCCGTGGCCCGTTTGCGGTGTGTTCAGGGGGGAGGCCGCGGCCCGTTTGCGGTGTGTTCATGGGGGTAGGCCGCAGCCCGTTTGCGATGTGTTCACAGGGGATGACTGCAGCCCATTTGCAGTGTGTTCAGGGGGAGGCCGTGGCCTGTTTGTGGGGTGTTCAGCAGGGAGGCTGCAGCCCGTTTGCAGTGTGTTCAGTGGCGGAGACCATGGCCCATTTACTGTGTGTTAAGGGAGGGAGACCGTGGCCGTTTGCGGTGTGTTCAGGGAGGGAGACCGCAGCCCGTTTATGATGTGTTCAGGTTGAGGAGACCCCTTCAGGGCGGTTGTGGCACATCAGGCACCTGAGGAAGAGCCACTAGAGCTGCCAGCAGCCCTGCTCTTACCCAGCACAGATGCCACAGGGAGAGGCGGCCACACCCGAGAGCGGCCCAGGTCTGATGTGTATCCCAAGCGGCTGTTCTCACAAAAGGGTTTTACTGGCATGGAAATGGTTGGAAAATACACAAAGGAGGGTGGCCCGTTTCCAGAGCTCAGCTGTTGACCTTCAGCGGGGCGCTGGGGATGCGGAGAGCTTATTTTCCAAACAGCCATGGTTGTCAGGTCTACAGGCTGCAAGCTGATGCCAAGCAAGGACACCAGGGGCATCCCCTCTGCTTACCTCCTTCCCCAGTGCCAAGGGGACCCCATGGTTTCTCTCAAGAAGGGCCGTCTGGAGATGTGGGTGCTGGTGGGCATGGGGGTTCTGCAGTCCATGTGCATCTCTCCTGTGGCCTGACTTCCCCGTGCATGTAGCTCTCTTGGTCTGAAGCGGCTGGCCTCTCCTTTGGGTGCCTGTCCCCCACCGGAGCCATGGGCTGTAGTAGAAACAGGTTGGTTTTTGGCTCTGTTTGAGAACCTAGTGTTCTCTGCCCGTGACCTCTCTACCTTCTTTCAAATTCTGCTTTTTCTGGGAAGAGGTATTGGGTGGAGTGAAATTTGGAATCTGTGGTGAGAGCCAGCAAAGCTCTTGCAGTTTCTTCTTTCTGTCATAGGGGAAACTGAGATCCAGGGGATGGCGAGCCAGGTTAGCAGGCTGCTTGTGGAGGCTGACATGTGGGCATTGGTGCACAGCCTCCGTCCTGGCTGTTCCACCTGCATGGCCTTGCTCGGTTATTTTCCTTCTTGGGCCATTAGTGTCCTGTCCTGGTCTGTGCAGCAGGGAGAGTCTTCCCTGGCCCCTGGGCTTGCCATGAATATGAGCCAGCACCCAGTCTCAGGAGATACTTCGAAATGTCTTTTCCTTCCCCTTCTTCATCCAAGAGCCCCAGAGATGAGCAGCTTCTCAGCTGGCCTGGTTTTGGCTTTATTTTGTGTTGTTTTGTATACAGGTCGGTCACCATGGGGAGGGAACAGCATTTCTTAGTATTTTCTTATTGTGAGGTCTAAAGGACTTTTAAAAATATATATAGAGAGGAAATCCCTTAACATCTTTCCTGGCAAACAGTAAGAAAGAGGAGTTAAAGACACAGCAGGTGAAAGCTGGCATGTTCCAGGGCGCCAACGGGGAAGAGTTTAGTAAGGGACCATGACAGGGTGTGACCGGGCCTGGGAGCCAGCAAGGGACAGAGTTCCCCAGTGCTAACAAGCCCCGAGAGCTGTCACCACCCCTAGGCCTGGGGGGACAAGGGCCGGAAAATGTACCTGGAACCATAGGGAAGGCTATTTAGTGAGGCGCTGCCCTGCTCTGAGGGGGTGTGACTGTGCCAGAAATATGGCAGGCGGTGGGGGTGTGAGGATACTGCAAATACATCCCCTCCCTCTCTCCTTCTTGCCCATCTGCTGTGTCTCCAGTTGGCCCGACTTGGCCAGAGGTCAAGGCAGCCAGGTGGTTGTGGCCTTAGAGGACAGCTGTCCAGGGCACTGAGCAGGCATAGGGAGTGAGGTTGTGGGGACAGGCAGAGGGAACAGAGTGAGAAGCACAGCCTCAGATCTGACTTTGCATCCCCGCTTTACTGCCTTCCTGCTGTGAGACCCTAGACAGGTTTTAAAAGTCTCCCTTCTATGGCAGGGTGTGGTGGCTCACACCTATAATCCCAGCACTTTGGGAGGCTGAGGCGGGTGGATCATGAAGTCAGGAGATCAAGACCATCCCGGCTAATATGGTGAAACCCTGTCTCTACTAAAAATACAAAAAATAGCTGGCATGGTGGCACCCCTCTGTAGTCCCAGCTACTCGAGAGGCTGAGGCATCGAGAATCGATTGAACCCTGGAGATGGTGGTTGCAGTGAGCCAAGATTGCGCCACTGCACTCCAGCCTGGGCGACAGGGCAAGACTCTATCTCCAAAAAAAAAAAAAAAAAAAAAAGTCTCTGTCCTCCACTTTCCTCATTTGTAAAATAACTTTTCATAGTGGCTGTTAAATAAAATGAAAGAAATGCATGCAAGCTTTGAGCATGATGTCAACTGCCAGTGACCATTTGTAGTTGTCACTTATGATGTCTTTAGTAACAACTTTAAAACAGTCGGCCTGGAATCCTGGAGGGAACCCCACTTGGGGGTGGGGATGAGAGCAGGGGTGGGGCTCGTGGCCTCTGGCCTCTGCTGAGGCCAAATTAGGGGTCAGCCAGGTGCCGGGCTGGCGCCGCTGCCTCTGAGGCACTGGCCTTGCAGGTGGTGGTGGCCGCGTGCCGGGAGGGAGACATCTGGCAGGTCAGGAAGCCGGTGTCAGGCTGCCCTGGCTTTTGGCAGGTGCTCCTGTCTTGGGGTCAGGTGATGCTGACTGTCGGCCAGAGGCTCTGGCTCCCTTGGGGCCTGATCTTCCCAACCTCATGCACTTGAAAAAATAAACACGTTCCCCAGCAGAGCAGGGGAGCAGTATGGAACAGATTGCAGGCAGCCTCGTGCGCCTTCGCTTTTCCTGATGAGCCCAGATTTTGGTGTGAAGTGCAAGCGTCTGGTCGCTTAAAGCAGTAGCTTCTAGATTCCTAAGGACCACAGTTTTGCTAAGACTTTTTATAAGTTAGCAGAAGCAGCATCCACTTCGATCTAAGTTCTGATCCGGCTGTGTGATGTTAGTCACTTACATAACCCCTTAGAGCCCTAGTTTCCCCAGATGGTTGGGCAGATGGGACATATTCAGAAAAGCTTTTCTCTATAAAGCCATTTCTCAGCATCACTTGCCTGGCCTATTGACACTGTTGCCTTGATTCCTCTTATGTGTCTTCTGTGTCCTGGGTCACATGGGGCTTGGGGAACAGAAGTACAAATGTGGGCTCTGCCCTTGAGGAGCTAGCAGGAGAGACGAGTCGTAGGGTCTTGGAGGGTTTGTCCTGCTTGTCCTGTTGGTATTTCCCGTGAGTGTCAGCCCTCCTCCTGCCCCATCTCTAGAGTGCGATAGGGAGGCTCGAGGTTCCTCTGGTGATATGCCCTGGGGTGGACAAGAGAATGGGGCAGTGGACTCAGGTGCTGAAGTTGTTACTTTTGTCTGTGTTCCCTGCCTCGCAGCTGAACCTTAACCGGCCGATTGAGGAGCAGGGCCCCCTGGATGTCATCATCCACAAGCTGACCGACGTCATCCTTGAAGCAGACCAGAATGATAGCCAGTCCCTGGAGCTGGTGCACAGGTTCCAGGTGAGTGAGGACTGTGCAGCCTTTGGCTGTGGCATTTTCAGGAGGAGGAGGGGAGGCCCTGGAATGGCTGTGTGTGTGTTTAGGGTGGTAGCAGCTCTCTAGAGGTATAGGCTGGAGAAATGGCTTTGCCACTGGCAAGACGTGGGCTCCTGGGCAGGTACTTGTCTGTGGCCTCAGTATCCTTGGGTGTAGCATGGGGACCATACCAGGGCACAGTTAGCCCGTCTCTACCCCTGGCTGTGTAGATGTGGTTTTCCGATGAGGCACTGCTGAGTTCCATTGTGGCCTCCACGTCCTCAGTACAGGCATGCACAGCCCTTACCCATGGCTTGGGTTGGCACAGGGATGGAACCCTTTTGCTGCACTTGGTAAAGAGAACTCCCGAGGGCCTTTGAACTGAGTCCTGCCTTGGTGGAGAGCCCTGCCTCCGCCCATGACTTTGACCTGGGTACTCACCTTTGGGCATGGCCTGTGGTGTCTTACTGAGTCCCTTGGCTGCTTCTCCATCCCCACCCGACTTCTCCAGCAGCCTCCCAGGTCCTGACCCCACAGTGACCTGCCTGTCACCTTGGGATTCTCGTGCTGGCTACTGACTTGCCCTGTGTTCGTTCTGTTGTGGACAAGAATGTGATTCTGTCCTCTGGAAAGCAGCTCAGAGGTCATGAAAAACAAATTGTATTGTCAGTGAAAATGCAGGCAAGATCGTGACTGTTTTTGGGCCTGCCTGGTGGGCTGGGGATGCCTGAGCTGGGGCTTCCAGTCTGTGACAGACACAGATTTGCTGTCCTGCTTTTCTTCATCAGGACAAAGGGAATCTTACCCTCCTCCTGGTCACACAGAGCCGCTGTCCTGCCAACACCATTCTCTCTCCCCACATGTTTGGGGTTGGCCGCCTTGGCCCCTCTCGCTTCCCTGGGGCTCTCACCCTGTTCCTTGGCCAACTCCCTGCTGCACACTCCTGCTTCCCACCAGGAAGTGGCTCCAGATGCAGGTGCAGCCTGCTCCTGGCCTCCCCTGCTCGGGGTGGGGCATGTCCCACCTTGTGCCCTCCAGGCCTCTGCCCCCGCCAGTGGCCCCAAGTCTATTCTACTTGCTGGACATTGTCTTCTTCATAGAGCTGGAGGCTGTGGGAGAAACATGGGCTCCTCTGTGACCTCGTGGAGACTCAGTTTTCTTATTTGTAAAATGGTTGCTGGTAAAAAGAAAAATTCAGACCATGTTGGGAGGAGTATGCTGGGATTAGAGGGGAACAAGACAGAGGAAATGTGTGCCCTGGTGATGCGCTGCTTCCTGAGCCCCTGCCGCATGCCAGGGCTGGGCTGATAAGCGCTCACCCATGTGCTGCATGTGATTCCCACACCCCCCAGAGCAGACTCACCAGCCTTGTTGATAACCAGGAAGTGGGGGCGTGGAAGCCTGTGCAGCTTGTCCACAGGAACCCGGCAGAGCCGGGGTCAGTCTTGACTTTCTCAGGTAAACCACTGCTCGTCCTGAGGGGCTTGCTCTTCTGTTCCTCTTCAGCTTCAGCCACACAACTGTCCTGGGTGTGGCCCCAGCTGATCCCAAGTCATGCAGTGACCTTCCTATCCCCTGAGCCATTTGCTCTTGCCTCACTCCCCGTCTCCTTAGAAGGCCTCTGAGTGCCCAGTTCGTGTACCTGTGGTGCCTTGGGGGACATTCTCTGGAGGAACATAGCTATGCCTGGGCTGCCACACAGACCTTTGGGGCAGGGGTGTCATATCTCTTGATGAGTCCAACTAGGGGACGGTGGCCTTCCAGACGCCCTTTGGGAAGGCAGGGTAATGTGTGATGACAGCAGCCACGATTACCATTACCACAGAAAGCACTGTAGAGCAGTTCCCACGTGCCAGGCCCTCCTGGAAAACGCTTCATGGCGGTTGACCCACTTGCTCCCGTGAGCTGTAAGGTTCGATGATTCCCGTCCTATGGATGAGGAAGCAGACGCAGGACAGCTAGAAAGTGGTCCAGGTGTGATTTGAGCCTGTGCTAGCTTGCTCTCCCCACCCGCCGTGTGGCCGCTCCAGAGATGGATGAGATAGAGGACTTGGGAGTCAAACTGTCTTCAGGGCAGATCCTTGCTCCAAAACTGAGGGGCTGCACGCCTGCCCTCAACCTCAGTTCCTTCCTCCTTGGGTGGGCAGGTAGCTGGGGGAGTAAATGCCTGTGGGTGTCAAGCACCTGTTGTAGCTGAGTGCCGCTTCATCACATCCACACGGTTGCTCTTCTAGAGAGAGGGCCACAGCGTTGGCTAGCCTGATCCGGAGTTCCAGAACATCTGCTCCCAAGCCCTTATCCCTCCTGCCTATGCCCCAGACACACACAGAGCCCACAGCCCAGGCAGGTGATGTCCAAACAGTGAATGAGAGTGCCCGCTGTGTTCCTTTTCTGGGCAGAAAAGAATATTAACAGGGAGAACGTGTGGAGGGCAGCATGGGGACTTGTGGCTTAAGGCTGCCAGGCAGCCACAGGTGCGTTTCCCAGGCAGGGTCTTGGCTGGGTCTTGGTGGATGGTTGCCGTGACCTCACTGTAACTTCCCAGCACTGGTATTTCTGGGATAAATTTTCACTGCCGTCTGTGCTTCAGTAAGAAGCCGGATATCTGATAAGGTAGGAAGTTTCCTCCTTTGTGAAAAGAACAATCCTTTGGGGGAAAGGGTGCGGGGCTGCACTTTCCAGAGGTGGGGCTGGCAGAGAAGGACTGAGAGGCACTGGGATAGGGCTGGGGTCTCCTTCCATCAGGCACTGGCTGTCGGCGTCGACTGTCCCTCTCCATCTGCCGTAAGGTGCAAATTCAGAGCCAGACCACGTAGACCAGGGAGGCGGACACTTACCCTCAACTGCACCCTTTGTTTTCAAATTTTTGTTTTAATTTTTATTCTCCAGACATTAACAAGGAGGCATGAGTGTAGTCTGGGGAGTGAGAGGGACAGGGATGCTACAGTCAGAGGCAGGGAAGCAGCTCCCAAGGCTGGGGTCCTCCCATTTTCTTGTGAGCAGGGAAACTGAGGCAAGATGCTTTGTCCCAGCAGGGGCTCAGCTTGAAGGGCCTTCTCCACAGGCCATATTCAGGTCCTAGGAGGAAGGAGGAAGTGGTTTGGGGCTATGTGGGTGGAGGAAAATGAATTTCTGAGATGTTCCTCAGGGCCCCAGAGCACTGCACCGCATTGCCTTTGTGAAAGCTCTGGTCTCCAGGGAGGGAAGAAAGTCCCAGAGCCAGGAGGCTGTGCATGCTTCTGGCTGCCTTGGTGGGTGGGTGGCGGGTGTGGGCCAGAGGCTTACTGCAGAACATTAAAGCTGCTTGTCACAGAACCTTCACCACTGCCCCAGGGTTTTGGATTTGTTTGTTTGTTGTGTTTTTGATTGGCTTCTGATTGGCTTGGAGACTCAGTTGGGATGATTCAGTTGTTTTTCTGCTCCAAGATTCATGTGGAGCCAGCAGCCTGGTGCCTCGGAAGCTCTGCTTCAGGTTTGGTTCTCAGTGTGCAGACCCAGGCAGGGGCCCCCAGGGCAAGCCCACGTGGGCACATGGAGCTGACATGCTGGGAGGGTCCCTGTCACGGGTTCAGGGACACTAGGGGTCTCCTGGCCTGGTGAGTGGCTTCTCCAGGGGAGCAACATGAACCTTTTCCTCACTGTGGTACCTGGAGCCACCTGCCAGGTGTGGGCACTGGGTGGGAGGGGAGGGGTCCACCCTCCTCTTCTGCTGCCCCTTCTAGCCCCAGAATTCCCCCTGAAGGGGTGCAGTGATTGTGATCCATGGGTCATGTGAGGCTGCCTCAGGGGACCTTCCTGGGGTTCTCCCTGAACAAGCTTAGAACTAAGCAGGAGGTTTCAGTCTAAACTGCTGCCTCTTCCTTGTCTTTATCAGCTGGAAGGACGGCAATTGTCCCCCAGATGTACCCTGAACTCCCAGTCTGCACACAGACTGCAAGGAGAGCGTCCCCTACAGCAGCGCTGCTGAGCGACCCGCCCTCAAGCTCCTGGCCTGGAGGGGAGGCCGGTGGGCAGACCCAGAACTGACCCCATAGCCCCTAGAGTGATGAGTTAGGAAAAACACAGGTCTGATCACAGCATGGCTTGGCTTAAAACTGTCCACGCTTTATTATTGCTGTGACACAGAAGGCCGTGATTGCCAGCATGACCCATGGGGCCTCGCTGATATGCCCCGCCCGCTCCTTCCCTGGCCCCCATAGCAGCTGCTCAGGCTCTGGCCTGTGTCCACCTCAGTGCCTTTGCACAAGCTCTTCCATCAGCTCAGTGCCCCTTCCCGAGAAACGTCCTCCCTCATGAGCTGACTAATGACACATCTCTTGTCCCAGGCCCTGCCAACTTTGCACTTTTCCTTCACGCCCTTCGGAAGTTTGTAATTTTTTATCAATAACTATTGCCTGTCCCTTCATGGGGGCAGGGATTGTGTCTGCTCCCAGCAGCTGGCATTCCCATTGCCGCCTGCAGTGCCTAAGTGTCTGGGTGGAGGTGCATGCCCAGTGCTGGTCATGTGCTGGGGCACCCTTTCATGGGTGCCCTGATGGGCCTGCGGAGGGAGGACATGGCTCTGCTGGGCTGCTGGGAGCAGGGAGGGAGGAGACCAAGAGGGTTCATGAGGCAGATGGTGCTGCCTGACGGGCATGTGTGTCGATGTCTCTAGGTGTCAGCGAGGTTGGAGAGGGAACTCCAGGGCTTTCTCATGCCAGGCTGTGCAGCTTGCACTCAATCCTGCAGGGAGGGTGGGGTGGGGATGGCTGTGATACGATCAGATATAATTGGCAAGAGAGAGGCCCTGCTTTGAAGGGGAGATTGTCAGTGCAAGATGAACTCTGGGCAGATGAGGACACTGTTTACTCCTTGGAGCCCGGGTGCTTCCGAGATAAAGAAGGAGCTCATGGCTGCAGACTCAGTGTTGTGTCCATCCTCAGCCCCAGGTGCCCCTGCATGTGGTCCTAAGTGTCCCCTCCCTCTGCTGCTGTGACAGGCTAGCCTCTGAGCAGCTTGAGCCTTGTCCAGCCTACGCAGGATAAAGTCGCACTCACCTCCTGGCTCCTCTCAGTGTGTAACGATCTAAAGTGGTTCTGGGAAGGGAGCTCCTGCCCTGAAGGATGCAGGACGAGAATGCACACTTGGCCACGCTGCTTCTTCCTGTGCTTTCCCTGGAAAGAAACCGCGTTTAGCCTTCAGTAGTGCCTCCCCGACCCCACCACCCTCCTGACGGGACAGGAAGCGAGTGGGGCTGGGAGCAGGTGGGAAGGGGTGGCGTTTGGGGCCCTCCCTGCTAGTCCACCAAGTGAGGCCAGGCTTCTCCGCAGTGATAGTCAGCTCCCCTCACCCACAACAGGCTTAGCTTGGCTTGCGCCACGAGTCCACGGAGGGTTAGCCACAGCTTTGCAGCCTGAAATGACAGCTGTCACGGCAGAGGGATGAGAAGGCAGTGAGGCTTCTGCTGGCTCTGTGTCTGCCCCATGGTGACATGAACTCATACATCTCACTGGACCCCCCTACAGGCAAGGGAACCCAATAATGCATAGTTCCCTTTTCTTCTTAAAAAAAAAAAAAAAAAAAAATGGAAATACCTTGTAGGGTTATTGTTAGCATTAAAGGATTAATACCTGTGATGCCCGTAGTGACTGGCGTGGTGTGAGTGCTGCATGTGTGTGTAAGGGTTGGCCATGTTGACTGTGTCTGCGGTGTGATGACATGTGCAAGCGACTCAGTACAGGCCTGGCACTTAGTGAACAGTCCGTCACCGTGGCTTATGTCAATATTGTTATTACAGTGATAGTAGAACTTCTCTGTCAGCCTTACCTGTGGCCCCAGCTGACTTGAGAGCTCTCAGTCCTAATTGGAGTCAATGAGGCAGTGATTATGAATGTGTCCCCAAGCGGGAGATGCATTCTGTGCTAGGGCAGCGGAAATGCTGAAAAGGCAGGGCCAGGTGGGGTCAGAGTGACTCGAGTGCTGTTTCTGGCTCCACCCTTCACCTGCCAGCCCATGTGGGCCTCAGTCTCCTTGCCTACCGCATAGGGAAGGTGCAGGATGGCACAGAAGACCTTGAGAGCCGTTGGGTCCGCCTCCAAGGGACTGCCCAAGGCCGTGGCTCACGGTTACCCAAAACGTGATTTCACAGCTGCATTGAATCAAACCTGTGGGCCCCTGTTGTTTATTGAGCAGTCTCCAGCACAGGGATGGAGAGGAAGTAGAGGAAACAAAGGTGTTTGTTATTCTAGGCCTTCCA
The DNA here is from genome assembly GCF_001604975.1 of Cebus imitator. Classification (NCBI taxonomy): domain Eukaryota; kingdom Metazoa; phylum Chordata; class Mammalia; order Primates; family Cebidae; genus Cebus; species Cebus imitator. The sequence continues at coordinate 2,335,490 of NW_016107508.1, read as the reverse complement.
ATCCGACTTGGAAGATAACATCTAAGTCTATCAGAGGTTAAATGGCACCCTAGAATCTAAGTGGGTTTGTCATCTTTGCCTTTGTGCCTTCTGACCAGTGGGGTCAGAGTAAGAACCGTGGGTCCCAGTGAGGGGTGTGTGTTGTCACCAGGGAGCCATGGGAGGCCCCCCATTTGCCAAGCATGTAGCACGTGGCCCACTCTGCTGTGGGCCGTTCTCGTCTCTTACCTCTTTGGTCCTCATCTCAGTCCCTGAGATAATGGAATTATTTCCTCATTTTTACAGGGGAGACAACTGTGCCCCAGGGAAGTTAAGTCACTTGTCCAGTGTCAGGTAGAAAGTGGCAAGACCAGGATCATAGCTTGGAGGGGCTTTGGTGACAGCTGATGGCTCCATGGGTAGCATGAGGGTTGGTGATTCAGGGCCACCTTGGCAGGAGGTCGTCGTCTGGGATAGCCTCTGACACAGCTGGTGCCGCGTGACGATGAGACCGCCGGCCAACAGATACCAGGGAGGCTGAGCTGAACGCATCTGGTGGCTCTGGTCCCAGAGAAACAGATCATGTCCTGTTCTGGGGTGGCTGTGAGGTCAGCCTCTCGATGGCTGCTGCCCTGGGTCATAGGCGACTCCTCCTGTGGTGGAGACAGCCACACAATCTGCCCATTGTGCACCAAGGCCAGGCCTGGAATCGCCCTTTCTGCTTTGGGGAGGGTGGGACCATTCTGTGCCGTTAGCTGGTTACAGTTACTTTCCCCTGTGGAAAGCGAGCCTGGTACCGAAAGACACGCGGCCCTCTTACCAACCAGGAGCAGAGCTGGACTTTGTACAGCCTAGTTGGGACAGGGGCAGGAGAGAGTACCCCGGAGCCTGAGCTCTGAGCCGGCACATGGGCTGCAGCCCCTCTGCTCGTGTGTGGACAGTCAGGGTTTTTCAGCTCAGGGTCTGGGGACATGTTGAGTTTTAGAAATGTTAATGTTTATTAATAATACATTTCCCCCAACATTTTAGAAGGAACTTTTATGCGCACTATTTCCAGGTTTCTCAACCTCAACATGATTGACATCTTGGGCTGGATAATTCTGCGCTGCTAAGGGCTATGCCGGACAATACAGAGTGCTTAGTTGCCTTCCCGTCTGCTCATTACCAGATGCCAGCATTCCTCACCCTGACCCTCTTGACAACCAAAAATGCCTCTAGATGTTCCCTGGTGGAGGGAGCCCACGTCACCCCTGGTTGAGCAGCACTGCATTTTGTAAGTGATGGGTCCAGAAGCTCTGAGAGCTCAGGCGGGCCAGTCAAGTAGTTTCTGATTTGTGTATGGACACTGAGGCCCCATCTGGTACAGTTTCTGGGTTTTAATGTTTGGAATCGCACACCATGAGGGCCAACATCTTGTGGCTTCGTTTCTTCAGTAATATTAATACCTGTGGCAGAAAGGACACCCTGTTTTCTGTTTCCTCCTGGTTTGTGTGGGTGGCATGACTTCACAGCGTGTTCCTCTGCTGCCTGTGCAGGCTGTGTGCCCGTGATAAAGCCCACTGTGGCTGCCTATGTCTTCATATAGTAAATTTCATTGCCACCTCACCAGCCAAGAGCACAGCCAGCCGGGTAAACCACACGTTGGCCTCTGCTAACCTCGGCCCTCTGGGATAGACAGAGAGAGGCATGAGGATATCCTCTGAGCCCCTCCCTGTAGGTCCCTGCCCCAGGCCTCCCATGCCACCTGGCAGCCAGCCCCTGATCTGGCCCTGACGCCTACCCGTTTTTCTCTCCATTGATCTGTGAGGTCATTCATCAATAACTATTATGTTCGTTCAGTAAGTCTTAGCTGAGCACTTACTGTGTGCCAGAGTTCCCAAAAGTCATTGCAGATGCAACAATGAATAAGACCAGGTGGACGCAATCCCTGCCCTGCTGGAGGTGTATCGGAGTGTGAGTGCATTGGATGATGGCAACGAAGCATAGGTAAATAGAGGACAAGATAATGCAGCCCCAGTGATGCCGAGTACTAGGAAGAAATGCCGAGGCCTGGGAGAACAGGGAGGTCCTTGTTATTGACCCTCTGAGGAGCTGACATTTAGTTGAGGCCTTAAAGGGCAGGTCAGGTCGGGAGGGGAACAGGAAGGGGGCAGCACCTGGCCAGGCCCTTCAGTGGGACTGGACAGAGGCCCGAGGACCTGCAGTAGCCAGGTGCAGCCAGAGCACGTTGGCCAGGGTTGTCTGCGGTGGGCTGGAGGGCTGGTAGGAGCCAGGCTGAGCCTAGGCCTCGTGGCCTCCTGGGAGCGCTGGGTAGCTCTTTGAGGACAGGAAACATTGTGCCAGCTCCCCTCTTTGATGACTCCAAGTTGAGCCACAGACAGTGTGCCATTTTCTAGTCCCCAGGCTCTCTGAGGAGGAAGGGGCCTCGCCCACAGCAGCAGTCAGAAGGCAGGGAGGGAGCTCCCGTGGTGGCAGGAGGACTCCCTCTTCTGAGCATGCCTGCAGCCACTGGCAAGAGGACAGAGAAAGTGTGCAGCAGAGGCCAGTGCCATCCACCGTGGAGATGTGTGGCCGGGTCGCCCCTGGCAGCAGGAGCTGTCTCTCCTTGTGCACCTAGAGCTTGCACCAGAAACTAGAAGACTGGGGTGGCTAGATGCAGAGGTGAGGAGTCCAGGGGTGCTCTGGCCTCAGTGACCCCGCTGGCCTAGATCAGCAGCACCACTGCAAACTGTGCCCTGATTCTGGATGACTGTTCTCTCCCTGCAGTCACTAGTTTGTAAGCCCTGCTGGCTGTGGGTTATATTGGCAAACCCAGCAATGCATCACATGGACAAGGCAGGAGAGCCCACGGGCTGCCAAGAGGCATTGGTTTGTTCTGCGAACTGAAAGTCAGACTCAGTCTGGTGACTGTGGGCCAGGGTGGGGTGGGTGGGGCTCTAGCAGGCATGTCACCTTTGGCCTTGATGTAGGGAAGCTGCTCTCCTGTGTATTATTATCCATAGGAGAGGGGCAGCTACACAAGCCCACCTGAGCAGGTGTGTGGGAATGTGCTTAGCGGGGAAGGGGCTGTTGCTGAGGTGGGTGGAACCCAGCTCTGTGTGACCTTGGGCAGGCAGCCCCTTTCTTGCCCTCCTCTTGTTCAGCTGGTAGCTGTGACAGTGGGCCAGATGACCGACCCCCTCCAGCTCTGTCTGCGTGGAAATCCCAGCTGCTTCTTCATCCTGCAGGATCCTTCCCTGGTCGCCTAGAGGACCTGACTAGTGTGATGATGCTGCGACAGCATATGACATTTGTCAGGGGAACAGCCCTGGCTGGGCACCTCGCCTGCCTCCCGCTGACAGAGGTGGAGAAAGCTTATAAAAGTTTGCTGTGAAATCTGGGGACAGAGGGGAGGTGTTGTTTTCAGTGGTGGGCCTGGAAAAGGGGGGAGTTTGCTGTCTCCAAATAACAGTGTTCTGTTTCCTTCCGGTCCTCTCCTCTGTGGCAGTCAGGGTTATTTTTTGGCCTGAACACCATTGTTCTGCATGGGTCTTTCTACTGGCTCTTGAACAACAGTTTCTCCCTTAGAGAGCCTGCAGTTCCTCCCAGCCATGGCTCACACTGCGTGCCAGGCAGCTAAGCGAAGTGCATGACACTGTGATGCTTTAGTAGCCCCCGTGGGAGGATGACCTGAAGTGACCATTGTGGGTGGCACCCACCTTCAGGATGGGGGTGCCTGTTACCTGCAGGCCACAGAGACACAGTGGGGTCTGCATGCAGAATCACATTCAAGTGCCCTGTTTGTCTGGGTGCTCAAGCCCCTGCCCTGCTCCACCCCACACAGCCCCTTTTAGTGCCCTCCCCTGATCTGGAATGGTATCACCTACAGTTCATTCTCCCTGGAGGCTGGAGCCTGATTGCTTTAATCCCTTATTCTATATTCATTCTGTTCACCAGGGAGGGGACAGGTTGTTGTTGGCATCTGCTCCAGGGAAGCTTCCCCAGCCCTTCCCAGGGCTCTGGCATTTCTCCCACCCCTCATCGGGCCTGGAACACTGAGTCTGACTCGCCTGCACATGGACTGTGAGTCTGATGGATCCTAGGTGTGGCTTTCCCTGTGCTCTCAGCAGCCTGGAATGAGGCGGCACGTGCATTTGGAACAAGTTCGTGAACAGAGTCCACCTGCTGCCCTGCCAGCCGTGTCCCCTCTTGGAGGGCAGCCATCTGTTCCAGTGACCTGGAGCTTTTTCAGGGGGTCCTGTGGGACTGAACACAGATGATCTTCCTCATGACACAGTCCCTGTACAGTGGGGCTGTGCGGGATGCCCTGATCTCATCTTAGTCTTTTGCAGGCAGCCTCATTTTAACGGCTGCATGTTAAACAGCCTTGCTGTCCTTTACTGAGCCAGCTCTTTACCAGTGTACACTTAGGGCATTTCTGATCATGTTTTAGAAACATGCTATAGTGAATAGCCTAGTACATGTATTTTTGGTACATAGGTGAGGAATTCTGTAGGATAAGCACCTAGGAATCAGGATGCCGAGTTTGCTCATTCTGAATTTGGGCTGTTGTTTGGTTTCTCTCTGCAGAAGCAGTGCCAGTTACACTGCCACCAACCATGGGCTGGTACCTTTTCCACCACCTTAGGAAGCGTCTCTAATCAGTTTACCTTGGCATGGAGTCACAGAGTGTTGGAGGGTGCCAGGATCCTGGCAGTCTCCTCCTCTTTGCCTGTTGGTTTTGCCTCGGGTAGCTCCAAGCCCTGGAAGGGTGGGATCACGCTGCCTCACTTGGCTTGCCCGGACCCTGAACCTGGGCCGTCTCTGCCCTGTCTGGTGCTGTGTCCTCACACTTCACTTTTCTCTTCTGTACTGCATGTCTGACCACCCCAGCTTGACTCGTGGGTTTAAGTGTTGGCTCTCAGGAGCTAATAGCTCTAGAGGCAGATTCCATCATAGTTTTCTTTTTGCCAGCTCTACCAAAAAACAGAGATCACTGTGTAAAAGGTGAAGACAGCCCATCAGTCCTTCCTGAACAGCGAGGTCCAGCACATGTACCCCTAAGGCCAGCACCACATCTGACATGCCACCAAGACCCCATCCATTCCCAGCTCCATCCCCTGGCCTTGCAGGCTGCCGGACTGGTCACTGTGTAACCCATAGCTGTCCCCATCACTCCCCAGCTCTGGACCCTGTTGCTTGAGGGTTAAGTCCAGACTCCTCAGCTGGTCTGCCTCCTGTCCTCTACCTTGTCCTAACCTTCGTGTTGAGACTGCCATCCGCCTCAGTCCTGCCAGCCTCCCAGCAGGCCTGCAAATGTGCTGGATCCCCTCACTCCAGGCCTCTGCTTTTGCCGTCCCCTCTGCTTGGAGTGCCCTTCCTCCCCCAGCCCATGCCTGTGGCCCTTTGTGGTTTATCGTCACCACCCAGAACAGGCTTCTCGCCAGCCCCCAACCCTGCCCCCCCCCGCACCCACACTTCCCTGCTCCTTTAGTGCGGGTCAGCCCTACGCCTCTCCCTTGCTCAGCCACACGGCGGCCACTTGGGAGCATCTGGGAGGGTGGGGAAAACATGGCTGCTCTGTAGCTGGATAGATGACATTCATTGCCCCACGCACTTGCACGCATACACACACGCACTCACATGCTCTCACACACAGGCTTCTCAGGGGCTGCCATTCTTTCTGCTCTCGTACAGTCTGGGAAGCCTCAGGCTGAGTGCTCAGACGTGGGAGAGTTCTCTGGAATACAAATGAGGGTTGCTTAAGATCCAAGTGTCTGCTGATGGGAGAGCTCAACTCTCCCAAGGAGCTGCTTTAGAAAAGTTAGGAAAGAATGAGTGAGGAAATGCCCTCAATGTACTAGGACTGAATCCAGGAGAAACAGAGACCAGGGAACCGCAGCCTCGGGGACCGTAGCCTCTGGGAACTGCAGCCTCAGGGGACCGCAGCCTTGGGGGACTGCAGTGTCGGGGGACAGCCTTGCCTGGGCTGGTGGTTGGTGCATGTCACCGTGTATCTTGCCGACTTGCAGATGACTGGGATGTGTGCAGTGACCGTGCTGCAGGTGTGCTCTGAGGACAGTGGGCCCTGGCTCCTGTGTTTGAATGTCTCCAGGCTGGGAGGCATCCGGCTCAGTTCAGAGGCCTAACAGCTCTTCTTTCGGTTTGTTCATCACATCACAGAATCAAATAATCTAGAACTTAAGAGGCAGAAAGGATGTTATAAGTCAGTTATTCTGGCCCACTCATAGATGGGAAACTGAGTTACAGATAACTTTAAGTGACTTTCAGAAACACACATAAAGTGAATGGCAGTTCTAGGACTTTAAACCAAGTTTCTTGACTCTGCATTTGTTTCAACTTGCACAGTGCCGCTGGATCCATGTATTGGGGTTAAGTTAGCCAGATATGGCTGGGCCGAAAAAGATCGTCTGATGGTGATTGACAGGCAGAAGCTTTGGCTGACTGTCAGGGGCTGTTACGTAGGTTGCACACTGCATAGGCCAGTGGTAGGCTTGTGAATGGCACCTTAGGTAGCTAGGCTTGGTGGTCCTGCCCTGGCATATACTGGATGCTGCTGCAACTTTCTTTTGACTCTTGAGAGCCCACCTCCAAGGTTTACCTGAATACATCTCCAGCTTTGCCCCTATGCCAGCCTGGCCTCTTGGCACATTCTCTTGCCCCCAGGCCTCATGTGGATTTCCCAGGACTGTCTGTGGCATGTGGTTTTCTGTAAGCTGTAATCAACAGGCAGGTGTTCTGGGAGGTGCCAGGAAGGCTTTGCCTGGGGGATGTTCGGCCCTGGCCTTGGTTGGTGACAAGTTAATCAACGGGTTGGTTTCACAGCTGCAGTGGTCTGCTGGGAGAATTCATTACTTGCCCTTCCCAGAAAGCATTGCTTAGCGTGGCTCCCCGCTCATCCCCATGTGACCTGACCTCCCAGGGAAAGGCTTTGCTTTCTGCAGAACCACACTTTCTGCCTTCAAAGGTAGACCTGCTCTTGACACTGTTGTGTCTGTTAGTCCTCTCTCTGCAGGGCCCACTCCTTCATTCAGAGCTGCCGTGGGAGCCCTCCTATGCGTCGGCGTAGTGCTGGACCTGACACACTCTTCCCCCTGCGCCACCCAGACCCTCCTCACAGAGGCCCCACAGACTGTGGCCTTCGGTTATGTCACGTATCTACTGTCCTAAGGGGAGTGTGTCTTCCATTTGCATTCTCTGTCTTGCACCAAAGCTGGGAAGAGATGCAGAACCTCTGGTCCGGCTGTGGCTTTGAGAGAACAAGGAGCCAGTGAGGACCGTGGATTGGGAGGAAAAGTAGAGATGAGCTGCAGTGTCAGCTCTGCCACTCTCCTGTGCGACCCTGGCCTTGCTACCACCTTTCCCCTTTCTGAAAAGATGGGGGCTGGACGAAGGGACCGCCTGGCTTTGTTAGCTCTGAGCATCACTGCCTTTCCCTCTGGGAAAGGAAATTGCAAACTGCGCATACTATTTTTTCTTGGATCCTCTACCTCGTGCTGACCCCAAATGGAGCACGCCCGGCCTCCCTGGACTGCCAGGCTGGCAGCCTTATCTTGAGGTGACAGACACGAGCAAGGCTTTCCTTTCTCCTGAAATGCTGCTGAGCAACCCTGGCCCTAGTTAGAGTTGAAATGCTTTTCATTTCACCAGTCCCTCCATGCCTTGGGTCTTTGACTAGAGGACTCTAGAGCCAGAGGCCCTGGGTTCAGATCCCATCTTGGCCGCTGCTGGTAGAGAGAGCCCTGGCCACGCACTAGCTGCTCTGAACCCTACTTTGTTTTCTTATGTTTTTACTTTGAGACGGGGTCTCACCGTAGCACCCAGGCTGAGTGCAATGATGTGATTATGGCTCACTGGAGCCCCGACCTTCCAGGCTCAAGTGATTCCTTAGCCTCCTGAGTAGCTGGGACTACAGGTACGCACCACCACGCCTGGCTAATTTTTAATTTTTTGTAGAGACAGGGTCTCGCTATGTTGCCCAGGCTGGTCTTGAACTCTTAGACTCAAGCAATCCACTCGCCTTGGCCTTGTAGGGTGCTGGAATTACAGACGTGAGCCACCACATCTGGCCAGGCCTAGTTTCCTTGATTGTTAGTTGGGGCTGCGAACAGGGTCTACACAGTGTTGTTTTTCTATTCCTGCAAGATGTATAGGATTGTGACCTGCGCTTGGTGAGCATGTTATAAGTCACCCCGGAATCTTGGCAGGACCTCTGTCAAGATGCTAAGGCTCCAGGAATCAGAGACTTCCAGGGTTTGACCCAGTGCTGGGTACGGAGGAGCTGGTGAAGAGGCCAGGCCATGTGGCCGTCAGCTGGGCCTGGCTGTGCTCTCAGGAGGAGCCAGGGGAGTGAGACTGTGCTGAGTGAGTGAGTACTTTTAACAGCTATAAGGAAGTAATTTCAGTTCTTCCATCAAGGGGACCATCACTGGTGTTAATGGGGTGGCCGAGTGTTAACTGAACATACAGGCACTGATGCAGTGGATCCTAGAGTCAGCCGGGAAATTTCCCCTGGGCGTGGCATGCCAGATTCGCCTTGGTGCTGACACGTATCTCCTTCTGGAGCCGGGTGGTTGTTAGGATTCTAGACAGTACAGGAGGTGGTTGTCATCCGCAGCCGATGCTGCTGTGGTCCTAGGGGGAGGTGATGGAATTGTCCCCCCTCTGATGCTTGATCTATTCCACGTAGAAGGCTGGAGTCCCGAGAAACAGACTCTAGGCTGGTGTTCAGGCCTGTGTTTGCCTTTTTTTTTTTTTTTT
>NW_016107508.1:2313244-2326391 GCF_001604975.1 Cebus imitator | reverse complement strand
AGGCTGGATTGGAGTGGTACCATCTCGGCTCACTGGAACCTCCGCCTCCCATGTTCAAGCGATTCTCCTGCCTCAGCCTCCTGAGTAGCTGGGATTACAGGCATGCACCACCACACCCAGCTAATTTTTGTATTTTTGTAGAGAGTGGTTTCACTATGTTGACCAGGCTGGTTTCAAACTCCTGATCTCAAGAGATCTGCTTGCCTCAGCCTCCCAAAGTGCTGGGATTACAGGCGTGAGCCACCGTGCCCAGCATTGTTTTTTTTAAATTGAAGTGTAATATACACATAGAAAACTGTACATATCTGTAAGTGAGCAAGCTTGATGAATTTTTAGTCCACCACCTGCCTGGCACCATATCAGCAGGAGAGCAGTGCCACTCCCCAGAGCTACTCACAGCTCCCTGCTCCTCTCGGGGGCCTTCCCTTTTCTTTTTCATTTTACTGTCAGCTCGTAGCAGCGCCTGTTTCCAGCACCTGTGAAAACTATGGCATGTGGCATCTCCTGCCTTCCACACCTGGCCTGTGCACCGAAACAGCAGTCAGGGTCTGTGTGGGTTTCCTTTGTTGGGTAACAAAAGTGGCAGCTGAAAGCAGCACGCATTTATCATCTCTCTGTATCTGTAGGTCAGACACCCCGACAGAGCCTAGGTGGGTCCTTTCCTTCCAGATCTCATCAGAGGCTCAGCTGGCGGGAGTTCTGCTTCCCCCAGATCATTGCAGAATCTATTTCCTTACAGCTACAGGAGGCTGCCCACAGTGTCCAGGGGCACCTGTAGGTCCGTGCCACATAGGCACAGGATGGCTACTGGGTTTATGGCACTCGTGTCTTCAAAACCAGCAGCAGCAAGAGGGCAGGAGGCTGGAGTCTTATACTATGTAATGTGAGCCCAGAAATGATGCCTTCTGCTGGTTGGGGCCTCAGGTTCCCCTCACCTGAGAGGAGAGGATTATGCAAGAACATGAGCACCAGGAATGAGGGTATCACGGGGCCACCGTAAAGTCTTAACTGTACACGGGGATTCAGAAATCACGTTCTCACAGCCCGAGGACACCAATGCCACATGCAACAAGGACAGATCAAACAGACTAGTGGGAGGAAACCCCCTCCTCGGCCTTGGGCTGTGAGCTCCCTGCCCCAGCCCCTGTGTTCCTGTCCTCCCATGTGATATCTCTTCCCCAGGGTGGGGGACAGGGACACTGGCTTTTGGGAGGAAGGAAAGAGGCAAGTTAATAAATCAGGAGATGGGTTTTCTCTGATAATACCCAGGTGCTCTCAAACCTTTATTCTATTCGTGGCTTCCAGCCTAGTCCCTCACATTGCTCCTGGCTGGCAGGATTTTTCTGAAACTCCTCTCTAATTCTGAACTTTTCCCTGAAGGCTTTCCTGTGCCTCCATCCAGCCTTCAGGTTCACATGCAGCATGGCCCCTGTGGCCTGACCTCGCCCACCCCGCTCTGCCTGTCACGCCTTCCTCATGTGACCCACGCTGCTCCCTGGCCTTCCGTCCCTGGAGGGTGAGGGCTTCCTGCGGGTAGTGGGGCAGGCTTGCCTCCACTGTGGAGTTCCTGTTTGCGTCACTCTCTAGACATCTGACCTGTGACTGCCCAGGAGGTCGGCTTTGCAGTGGAGGCTGCCTGGAGACCATGTAGGAGGCTTGCCTGCTGGGAGCTCCCCTGTGCGATTCCAGACCTGTCTGACCAAGCTTTGTAGAGTTCGCCAGCGTTTAGCTTTCAAGTACTGCCTAGCCTTTCTGGGGATTCATAGCAGTTCAGTCACAGAGCCTGTGTTTCTGTAGGTAACCAGGTACACTGCAGAGGCCTGGGGTTTGACACTGGAATGGCTGATTTTGAATTTTGGCAAAGCTCCCCAGCTGGTTTTGTTTGACCTTGAGCCAGACACATTGCTTTTCAGACTTGATTTCTTTGTTATGAAATGGGAATAAAAATAGAGGTGTTTGCTCTGTAAACCATGGGGCTGCTCTGAGAATCAAATGGAATATTTTGTGTGACTTCCCCTGTTGAAACCAGAAAAGTGCTACACTTGTATACTGTGGTGGATCATTTTGATTATTATTTAAAACATTCATGCCTGGGGAGCTAAATCTTGGGGTCTTTTGTATTTTCATTTCAATTTATACACCCAAGAGAAGTGAAAATGTATGTTCACACTAAAATTTATATGTGTACGTTCACAGCAGCATTGCTCCTAATAGCAAAAAGTAGAAACAACCCCAATGTCCATCGAGTGATCCAGTGATGAATGGATAAACAAAATATGCTACATCCATGCTGTGAAGTACTATTCGGTCTTAAAGAGGAACAAAGCACTGGCCAGGCGCATTGGCTCATTCCTGTAATCCCAGCACTTTGTGAGGTCGAGGCGGGCGTATCATGAGGTCAGGAGACTGAGACCATCCTGGCTAACACTGTGAAACCCCGTCTCTACTAAAAATACAAAAAATTAGCTGGGCGTGGTGATGTGTACCTGTAGTCCCAGCTACTTGGGAGGCTGAGGCAGGAGAATTGCTTGAACCCCAGAGGCAGAGGTTGCAGTGAGCTGAGATTGCACCACTGTACTCCTGGGTGACAGAGCGAGACTCCATCTCAAAAGAAAAAAGAGGAACGAAGACCTGACGCACGCTACGACATGGATGCATTTAAAACATGATGTAAGCAAAAGAGGCCAGTCACGAAAGACCACATATCACACGGCTTCACTTAAAGAAAATGTCCAGAATAGACAGATCTACCCAGACAGAAAGGAGGTTTGTGGTTGCCAGAGGCTGGGACTTGGGGCTGACGGTGAAAGGGAATGGGATTTTCTTCTGACTTGATGAAAATGTTCTTACATTGAACTGATTGTTGCACAACTGTTCATATTCCAGAAGCCCTTGCTTTGGGTGAATTGTATAGTATGTGAATGATCTCTGAGTAAGGCTGTTTTTAATAAAACTCCTGTGAGGTGGGAACAATCATAATCTCCATTTATAGGTTAGGCCCGGGCTCACAATGAGGAAGGCCCCATTAACCAGGACTGGGAGCCTCCAGCTCCCAGCATGCAGCCCCTTCATGCTATCAGCCCCCACTCTACAGAGAAGGGAGCTGAGGCCTGGCAAGGAGGAGGGGCTTCCAGGCTCAGTGTGGAGCCTTTTTCTCCCTTCCAGCCTCCCCACCCACTGGAGGAGAGATTTCCTGTGGAGCAGAACCTTCCCAGCCCTGCCATGGAGGTTACCCTGTACCTTCTTGGCGCTCTGGCCAGACAGCCCAGTGGGCAGAATTTCAGCCCCTGGGTTCTGAGTGAAGGAGCAAGCTGTTAGGATGGGCAGGGCCAGAGCCTAGGACTTTGTCTCTGACCAAAACCTCTCAGAGTCTCGGGGTCCTGAGAAAAATGGGGAGAAGCCCTGCCACCCTCACCGTGCTGTGGGGGACCCACAAATACGGAAGGTGCTACAAGACCTGCCTGGACTTGTCTTGTGCACAGCTGTCCCTGCTGGCTTAGGGAGGCAGTGCGGGCCCTGGGGTCTCTGCCATGTGGGCCATGCACAGGCTCTCCTCAGAGCACAGGCCCAAGGCAGGTGGGGGCTCGAACTCACAGGGTTTCCAGTTTCCATGATGTCCACTTCATCTGTTTTCTTTTCCTTTTCTGACTTGCGCTTTTGGGGGTCACATTTAAGAAACTGTTGTTTAATCGCAGGTCATGAAGATTTATGACCATGTTTTCTTCTAAAAGTTTTATAGTTTGGGCTCTTACTCAATAGGGTTTTGATATGAAAAGAAGCAGTGTTATATGAAAGACTTTAATACAAAATAGTGATACAGGAAAAAAAAAACCCAAGAGACTATAAGAAGCAGTGTTTGAAATCCAGTTTATCCAGCAGTGTGCATATAGCAAGTCGCAGGTAAGTGGCCACTGCTTTTATTTTTATGTAATTACTGATTATGATCATTTTTATTTATTGTTATTATTCTTACTATAGTTAATCTCTCATTGTGTTTCCCATCTGGGTAGCTGCCCCTTGTTTCTTCTTGAAAGATAGTATTGGTGTTTGAATCCAGTTCTGGCACACCTAGGAGAGCAGGGTAGAAGGGGAAGATCTGGTTACCTGCCTCCTATTTCCCCACAAACTTTGTGTTATGGAAAATGAAAAATGTTTGAGAAGAGAGAATGCCACAACGTGCTCCCAGGTACCACCTCCCAGCCTCATGAGTCAGCAACTTTGGCTACTCTTATTGCATCTGTCCCTCACCTACTTCTGTCTCTGCCCCCTGACCTGCTTCTTTCCCTGCCCCCTGACCCAGATTGTTTTGAAACATATCCCAGACATCTTATTTAATCTGTAAATCATTTTCGAGTTGCACCTCTGAAAAATGAATCCCCTGGAAGATTGCTGCCTGGAACCTGGGCTGCCGGTGGGGTTGGGGGTGGGAGGTTGTATTGCACCCCAGGCAACAGCGGGAGGGTGAGCATGGGCCAGAACTGCAGCCCCTTTCCATGGGCACAGCAAGCTCCCCTGGGGTCAGCTGCATGGGGCAAGGCAGGGTGAGCCCAGAGACCTTGTGTCAGGTTTGGCCCTAGGAGCCCAGGTGTTGCAGGTAATGAGAATCCTTTCATTTTTGTGTCTACAAACTCCCTTCACATCCGTGATCTCTGTGATGCCCACAGCAGTTGCTTCGGGCAGGGCTTTATTCAGAATGGACCTTACCCAGGACGAGTCTCAGAGGGTTAACTCCAGACTCGGGACCCTGATAGCATTTTCCATTAGAAGAGAGCAAATCCCTGTGTCTCACTCCTTGCCCATTTCCTGGCTGTAAGGACAAAGGAGGAAAGAGTCTCTCTGACGTTCATTTCATTCCGCTCAGATTCTCAGTGGCAGTTTTGCAGAGACCCGGTTGTCCCTGTTGGCATCATTCCATGGGCTGGGGATATCTAAAAAGCTGGAGAGAGCTTATGCTGTGGGCGGGCACCGTGAGGCTCCACCCCAGGTGTGTTCCAACCGTCATCCCTGTGGGGGCTGGATGTCTCTGCTGAGAGCCATGCTGCCCTTGTTGGCTCCAGGATCCACTCTTGGCATCCTTCAGCCAGCAGGCCCTGCAAGGGAACGTGTGCTTACCGTTTGCCATGGATACGGTTGTGCCTGTCTTCCTCTGAGTGGTGATAAAACCGTACAGCGTGCTTACCCGCCCAGCAGTTTGGTAATTCTGAGAGACTTGTGAAAAATGCATGAGGACCTCCGCATAATAGATAAGCTGGAAAGCCTGGCACAAAGTCCACTTGTGGATAGCAGGGTGACTGGAAAAACTCTGCCCTCTCTGTCCCCATCCCAGAAGAGATTGTGTTTAGGAAGAATTCTTCTGTTAATACTGAAGCTTTCATCCCCAGTCAAAAGCTTGTTGGCGCCTGCTTGTCAGATATTTTCCCCTTCATGTAGCCTCTTTCCCTCATGAGTTTGGCATAACTTCGTGTCTTAATGAATCTCAGTTCTCTCTTTAAAGGTCACTGTCCTAATGCATAAACATGGAATCGGAATCAGCCTCATGTTGTTCAGAGCTGAGCGGATACTATTCTTGGGACTTTGAAGGGGGGAAGGAGCATGTCTGTTCTAAGCGGCCTCAGTTGCAGAGGGAGAATTGCGTCATCCCTTCCATGCACTTGACTGATAGGCTCCTTTTGGAAGGCAGGCACAAGTGCGTGGGTGGCCCTCCCATTACCTGGAATGCCTCTAGAAAGTGATCTGTCCCATTCTAGAACAGCTCCTCTATGCAGCCTTCAAGTTTACTTTTACAAACACATTCTTCATTCTCTCAGTCTGTTTTGACCTTAGAACTAGAGGCCATCTTTACAAGGACCTTAAGGTCATCTGCAGTACTCTTATTGTCACAGATGAGGAGACTGAGACCCTAAAAAGCCAAGTGACGTGCCCAAAGGTGACTCTGAGAGGTGACAACACCAGGCACCTGTGCTTCTTGACTCCCCGTCACATAGCCTTTCCACTACCCCAAGCTGCTTCCTGGGGCATTTAGGCGAGGGGAGGGAGGACAGCTGAGTGCCTTTAGCTTGTAACTGAGGACATGAACTGCTGGCCAGGACTACAGATCCAGTGGAGTGAAGCGGAGAAAGCTTCTGGTCGTTTGAGTATCTGCTGCACCCCACGTAATGCCCTGAGCACTGTCAGTGATGTGAAGTCTCTTGAGTAGATGGCCTTTTAATGTTGACATTTCTTTCTCTTTCTTTCTTTCTTGGAGATAGGGTCTCACTCCACTGTCCAGGCTGGAGTGCAGTGGCACCATTGTGCATTGCTGCAGCCTCAATCTCTTGGGCCTGAGTGATCCTCCCACCTCAGCCTCCCAAGTATCTGGGATTACGGGCTTGCACCACTGCACCCAGCTGTTACTGTTGGGATATGAATATGATTTCATATGTATGTGTGAGTCTTGGCAAGGAGGGCTTCATGAATGACCTGCTCTCATGGAAGCGTGGACTGCGTTAAAAAGAACAAGCTCTGACGAAGGAATGGTGCCAAGAGGGGTGGTTACTCATGGAGAGCCCCCAAATGAGACGGGGGATCAAGTGCAGGCCCTTGGGGGAGGCTGAGACGGTCAGGAGAGAGGCACTGGGCATGGTCGCTTGGCCCCAGGGCGGCTCTGGATAAAACCTTCCTGAGGGAGACTCCTCGGCTAGCTCCCACACTCTGTGTGGGTGACAGATGTGGGCTTTCCTGCATCAGTGCCTGGCTCACTGTCTACAGGCAATGGGTCGGTGGCCGAGTGGCTTGCTGACAGTCGGAGGGAGCTGTGACGCCAGCTTCTGCCCTGCATCCAGGCCCTCGCACTCATGTGCAAGGAGAGGATGGTGAAGGGATGAGGACCGTCACAGGCGTGAGGACTGGAACGTGAGGACTCCCCTAGGTTATGCAGCCACCACTGAGGCCAGAGGAAGTCTTTAAACACTCAGAAAGACAGAAAGGAGCCCAGGGCCAGAAACTGTGCCACGAAACACAAGG
The DNA here is from genome assembly GCF_001604975.1 of Cebus imitator. Classification (NCBI taxonomy): domain Eukaryota; kingdom Metazoa; phylum Chordata; class Mammalia; order Primates; family Cebidae; genus Cebus; species Cebus imitator. The sequence goes on along the minus strand of NW_016107508.1, from coordinate 2,319,389 downwards.
AGAGACTGATTTCAGAGCAGAAGTGGGAATGTGAGTCTCTGGCTTTTGTGTTGAGTGCTCTTAAAAGTGGTCACTGGGACCAAAATAAGTTTACTGAAGAAAAATGATTCCAAATGGCTTTCTTTCTGTCGATAAGGTTCACTAGGAAGGCAGCACTGGGGTGTATTTCCCTGGCCTGTGGAGACCTCACTGACGGGCTATGGAGTGGGTGAGCAGAGGGAAAGGGGGCTGGCTGGGCGGAGTAATTATGCTGGCACATCGGTTTCCTGGGGCTGTCGTCACCAAGTTTCACGAACCCAGAGGCTTAACACTACAGGAATCTCCTCTCCCAGCCGTGGGAGCCAATGGCTCCAGTCAGGGCATCAGCCATGGCTCCCTCCGGAGGCCCTGAGGGCGAAGCTTCCCTACCCCTCTCCCAGCTCCTGGTGGTGGTGGGCACCTTCAGGCCTCCTTAGCTTGGCCTGGGCCCTCAGGCTTTATGAGGATTTATCCTGGGGTCAAGGAGACAGCCCCTGCTCCTTGCCCTACAGACCACGATTGATGCCTCACCTGGCTGCCTTGAACCCTGATCTGACTTGGCCTCAGGCATAATTTCCTGTGATGGTGACTGGTGGGACCAGTGGGTACCATTTGGCTCACAGCTCCAGAGGCAGACCGTCTGTGTGGGAGTCTGAGACCACCATTTTTCGGGGATGTGTTGTGTTCCTGGCTTTGGGTTAGGCCTTCTCCTTGTATTCTCCCCTTCTATGCTCTTAGAAGTGGGTGTGATGAGCTGGTAGGTCACTGCAGTCATCTGTCTCCACACAGCCTCCCCGCTGTGTCTGTGTTCAGATTTCTCTCTAAGAAATCCAGCCAGGGGATTCAGGCCCACTCACAGGCAACATGACCTCGTCCTGACTCCATTCCATCCACAAAGACCCTGTGTCCTTATGAATAAGGCCACGTTCACAAGTGCTGAAGGGTTAGGACTTGAGCGTATATTTGGGGGACACAATCCAACCTGCAGCAGCTGGTTGAGGCTTCTTCAGGCCAGCTTTTTCCCTGAGACCCCACTCTTATTACGTCAGCATTCCAGTTTTGTCCTTAGAATCATGGGTGTTGAGAGCAGAGGGTGACCTCATTTGCTGTGTCGGCCGGGTTGGTCTGGGGCCCCCCAGGGTGGCATGGGGCTCTGCCCATTATTTTATTGAGTTCTGTTCCGAGCAGTAGTGCCTTCCCTGCAATGTAAGGTAGGGTTATTCCTCTAAGAAGATTGGAAGTTTCTTAGAGACTTGTTTTTGTCATGGTTTCTCTCGTGACATTTCCTCCGTGCCTACCCTGAAGCTGGTAGGTATGGAAGTGAAGTACTTGAGTGTTGGGTGGCTGGTGCCCACCCTGTGGCGAGTTTCACTCAGCCACACCTTCATGCACGCTGATGACTCCTGGCATCATCCCACTCTCCTGGCCCTGCCTCGGAGTCCCTGTGAGCATGGGGTGCGGGGAGGCCACTCCCAGAGAGAGGAGCCAGTGCCTGGAGCGGATCTGCTTCCGGGTGAGGCTTTGTCTGGAGTCAGGCGGCCTGCCCTGGGCCTGGTTCTGGTTTCCTTGCTGTCTTCTGTGTGAGGCTGTATTTCTGAGTATGGCCTGGTCAGGCCTCCTCTCAGATCTCCAGGTGACTGCTCACAGCGCCCCAGCGCTGGGACGCACCACCCTCCACCAAAGCTGGGGCTGGAGGGCAGGACAGGAGTGAATGGACGTGCAGAGGGCGCGAAGGGGGAGGTGCTGCCTGGCATGACCCCTGCTCTAACCAGAGCAGTGTGATTCCCTTTCAGGAGTACATCGATGCTCACCCCGAGACCATCATCCTGGACCCGCTCCCTGCCATCAGAACCCTGCTTGACCGCTCCAAGTCCTACGAGCTCATCCGGAAGATTGAGGCCTACATGGAAGGTAGGGACATGTGTGGCCCCGCATCCATGCCAGGCAGCCACCTCTGTGGTCACAGAGTGGCCATGGCCTGAGGTAGAGAGAGAGGGGTCTTGTCTTTTTAAGTGCGTTGTGGCAGGAAGCATTTGGATTCCATGGGACAGTCATTCTGGGGAGGTCCTTTTATTTTTCTGTGACCAGCAGTGAGGAAATGGCCCTCAGGGTGCTCTCATGGAAAGGGGCTCTCAGGGTTTTGTTTTGCTCTCTTGAACCTGTGGGTGACATTGAAGTGTCCTGGTAGCACAGAGGCTGGAGAGCAGGAGTATGTGTAGACAGCTCAGCGGCAGGCAGGCGAGTGGAGTTATGTAACTGGGTAGAGGACACAAACAGAAACTGAAGGCCTTTAATCAAACACGTGGAGATGTCATGCGGCTGCTGGACCTCATGGGTCCACTCTGTTCTCCAGGGCAGGGGCCTCCCTCTTCACTGTGGTGCCTCCCCTGCCAGCTGCAGGCTCCTATCCCTGAGGACTCACCCCCGACCCTTCCCCACCCCGGGGGGCAGGCCCAGCCAGAGAACTCAAGGCTGCATTTTCAAGTTGTTTATGTGAGAAAGACTTTGTGAAAAGATTCATGTTAACAGTAATCTTCTAGTTCACTTTGCTTGGTCCAAGTGTGCCCTGCTGACAGCTCTTGTTTAGTGCTTGGCCTGGGCCCTCAACTTTGTGAGGATTTATCCTGGGGTCAAGGAGGCAGCCCCTGCTCCCTGCCCTACAGACCATGATGAGGCCTCACCTGGCTGCCTTGAACCCTGATCTGAATGGTGACTTGGCCTCAGGTATAATTTCCTGTGATGGTGCCCGGTGGGACCAGTGGGTACCAATTGGCTTATAGCCCCAGAGGCAGACCATCTCCATCGGAGTCTGAGACCACCATTTATGGGAATGTGTTGTCTTCCCGGCTTTGGGTTAGGCCTTCTCTGTATTCTGCCTTTTGGTACTCTTAGAAGTGGGCATGGTGAGCCTTCCCATTTTTTTTTTTTTTTTGAGGCGGAGTCTTGCTCTGTTGCCAGGCTGGAGTACAGTGGCTCGATCTTGGCTTACTGCAACCTCCACCTCCCAGGTTCAAGCGATTCTCCTTCCTCAGCCTCCCAAGTAGCTCAGACTACAGGCGCATGCCACCATGCCTGACTAATTTTTGTGTTTTTAGTAGAGAGCGAGTTTCACCATGTTGGCCAGGATGGTCTTGATCTCTTGACCTTATGATCCACCTGCCTCAGCCTCCCAAAGTGCTGGGATTACAGGCGTAAGCCACCGCACCTGGCCTGAGCCTTCCCATTTTACAGATGAATCGAGAGGCCCTGAGAGGTTACCAGATGTCCCACATCACGCAGCATTCAGGTGGCTAGGCCAGCATCCAGCCAGGTCTCTCTGACTCGGGCACCCCGGCTCCTGAGCTGGACTTTCATGTCCATGGCCAGAGGGCCCTGGATCTAGAAGGACCTGAAATGGCATAACTGAGGACCCTGGCCTGGAGAGTGGGTGAGTCCTCGGTTTTGTCTTGAAGGAATGTGCCCTGCGGAAGAGCTGGCTGCTGGACTTAGCTGTCCGGAAGGGCTCCCGGGGCCTCTTTCCCTGAATGCCTCACACACTGGTGGGTGTAGAGAGTGGGGGTGTCATCCTGGTGCCTCATGTGGGCAGTCTTTCTTAGCACGCGCCAGCAGCCTTTATTAGCTGGACCTGGCGTGATTGGCGTCTGCTGTCCACTTCCCCCACCTTGGCACTGTCTTCCTGGATCCACCCAAAATTCCAGTTGGGAAGAAAGGGCTGTACATCCCCTCCTGGGGTCACGTTCACCTCAGTCTGACATGAGTGAAGTTTTGGCCAAATGTTTTGGTTCTGGAAGGGGAGTCAACCTCTTTCCAGAAGGTGTGCATGTCAGACACTGCCTGTGTGAAGAGCAGGAGGCTACATTAGAACGTGAGAAGGCCCAGTTAGTGGAAGAATGTGGTGGACCAGCAGCCATCTCATGTCCCGGTCAAGTCCATTCGAAGAGTGACAGGTTTGGGTGAGATTTGAGAAGGTGTCACTGAGAGGCCTTTCAGAGCTAAAAGCACAGGCTCTGGAGGGAGGCATATTGAATGTGGGTCCCAGTCTGGGCTCTTGTTAGCCGTGTGGTCTCTGAAAAGTCAATCAGTTGAGTTCTGCTAGTCTTCTGGAAGATGTGGGTAATACCTGGTTCAGCCACAGGGTCAGGGGTCAGGATAGCTGGGATGATGTCTGCAGAGCACTTAGCATGGGACCAGCCTGCTGGTCACCAGGGAATAGTAGCTGCTGTGGCTGCCCCCACCAGTCAGCATCCTAATTGAGTCTTAACATCTATCTTAAATTTTTAGGAGTGGAAGACGAGGGCTGGGGATCAAGGGTGAACCTGGGCCTAGGGTGTGAGTGTGCATGGTGTGTTCAGGGAGCAGGAGCCCAGTGATGAGGTGGACCCGAGAAAGTCATGCCCTAGAGGCAGGCCCAGAAAGTACCTTCGTCACCCACTTGCCCAGCTCTGGAATTGGGCCTCTCCTGGAGGCAGTTAGGAATCAGGTCAGGAATTTTAAGCAGGGTGTGTCCTAGTTCACTGGGAGATTATAAAGTTCAAGAGCTGCCCGCAAGGGGAGAGCTATGGGTGTTCCAGGAGAGGGTCCAGTCCCCCAACAGGTCCAGAGAGAGAGCTGTTGACCAAACCCTAACGCATGCTTGGTTCTAGATCAGCAGGAAGTGTCTGGAGGGTGGGCCACGAATGTTGCACCCTGGATTTTCCTTACCGTGCATGCTGGGCCTGGGCTTGGGCTTGCATTCTTCCAGGTGGGCGGTCAGAGGCTGGGACTTCCTGGATCCCTTTCCTGCCCCCCCAGGCGCCTGTCCATTCACCAGCACTGCTGGATGGGTCCCTGCTGCATGTCCCCACCAGCTGCGGGGGCAGAGAGCCTTCCTGAGAAGCACACCCTGAGCCCTCCTCCTCTACTCCCTGCTATTCCTGGAGGCACTCAGCCCTTTCAGGCATATTGTAAATGGCCATAATTACCCTTGAAGTTCCCTCAGATAATCACAGCAATCCAGTGACACGCTTTTGTGTTGGGAGAAGGGACTTGGCAAGACTTCCTCCGGTTGTCACCCTCCTTGGCACTAAGACTGCTCTCCCTGTTTTCAGAGAATCTGGACAGCTGCAGGGAAGACAGCTGATGGGGGATGGGTGGGCACTTTAGGACTGCTAGGATCCCATTGATGGGCAGGGGGAGGGAGACAACCAGAGCCCCTGCTCTGCAGTGGGGGTGGGCAGCTGGGCCATGGCACAAAGGGAGGGTCTCCCAGGAATAACAGGCAGAGCCCTTGGATAAGGTCTGTGCTCAGATGGGTTGTCTGTCTCCCTGCAGAGCATCAGCCATTCCCACCTGATGGCAGGTGGGAGGGCCTCTCCTACCCTAGCTCTGCATCCAGGAGACAGATGAGGCCCGCTGCTGGGAGCTCCCAGCCTCACCATCTCTGGGCAGCCTTTGTGAGGTTGCTGCCTTCTCAGTTCCACATTTCTAGAGCTCATCCTCGTGTCATTCAGAGCCTGGAGGGGAAGCAGGGTCATTTCTCTGCCTCAGCTCTGGCAGCTTCAAACACTTAGTACCAGTTAGCATTCAAGTTGCTCTAACAGCAGACCTAAAATAATGGTGGCTTAAATGAGACAGAACTTCCTTTCTCTCTGATGTAAAAGCCCAGAGAAAGGCCATCCAGCAAGGGTGCAGGGGCTGGGACCCTGGCTCCTTCTAGCTCCTGGGGGGCTGGGACCCTGGCTCCTTCTAGCTCCTTGTTATTTTGTAGTCAAGCAATCTGGTCCTGGGTGATGGCTACACTTCCAGCCCTTACATCCAAGATCTAGACATTAGGATGGAGAGGACAATGAAGAAAAAGGAAGCAGTCTGGGTGCGGTAGCTCATGCCTATAATCCCAGCATTTTGGTAGGCTGAGGCAGGCAATTACCTGAGGTTGGGAGTTCAAGACTAGGCTGACCAACATGGAGAAACCCTGTCTCTACTAAAAATACAAAATTAGCTGGGTGTGGTAGCACATGCCTGTAATTCCAGCTACTCAGGAGGCTGAGGCTGGAGAATGACTTGAACCCAGGAGGCGGAGGTTGCCGTGAGCCGAGATGGCACCATTGCACTCCATCCTGGGCAGCAAGAGTGAAACTTCATCTCAAAA
>NW_016107508.1:2295279-2313214 GCF_001604975.1 Cebus imitator | reverse complement strand
AAAAAAAAAAAAAAAAAAAAAAAAAAAAAAAAAAAAAAAAAAAAAGGGAAAAGAAAAAGAAAAAAAAGGGAAGCAAATGCGAAGGCCTAGTTCTCTTTTAAGTTTACAGAAACTATGTAATGCTCTATTCCAACATTGGCCAGAATTAGTCACATCCTAAACTTCAAGGGAGTCGGGAGATTGAGTCCTCGTTCTGAGCAGCCATGTGCCCAGCTAAAATGTGGATTTTGTCACCACGGAGGAATGGCTAGAATGAGTGTTAGGGGAGGTCACTTTCCAAGACATGGATTCCTGCCTGAGGACCCAATTCCCATGGCTGAATGAGCTTGGAATTTCTCCTCTGGCTGGCTGGGGGTTTGGCCTTAGCCTGTGACCTTAGCAGCAGTCCTCTCCCTGTAGCAGCCAGCATCTTGGAGGCTGGGAGGCTTGCAGAGTGACCTACCTCAGCTTGCCAGGCCCCAGGTTTTCATCAGATGACTGCTTCTGGGAGGCAGCCATGCCTATACCCAGACCCACACACCCTAGGCAGAGGCACAGGCAGCGCTGAGCCTGGGTTCAATTCAAACCAAGCTCTTAATTCTTCCTAGAAATTTAGCAGTCCCTGGTGCAGGCCTGGGGGAGGGAGGGAGGAGGCGTAGTGACAAACACTGTCTCACCTCTCATGAATTTGCAGGCTGTTTCTCCCATCAGCAGCCCACTCTGCCACCAGGGCCAGGGTCCAGAGATAAAGCCCCAAGGCCAAGGCATGGCTGTGCCAGCCCAGGCCAAGCGATTCTGGGCAGTGCTCTAACTGGCTCCAGAACTGGCTGAGAAGGCACCATGTGTGAGAAGGGACCTGGGCTGTAGTTGCATGGAGGGGGTTTGTGTCCCTGTCTGCAGGGACAGCAGGTCTCAGACCATTGGGCAACAGGCTGGAGAGGTCCTTGAGAGCTCTGACTGCTTTGGGGTGATAGTGGCTCTCCTATTCTCCTTCTCTCTGAAGCTCTCACACATGTGCTCTGGGGGTGACCAATGGCCTGTTTTGGGACCCCAGGCCTCCCTGGGGACCGGCGGGGTGGGTGGGGAGTGCATACCACAGAGTGAATGCTTCTGCCCGTGGTTTTATGGGAATTTAATCAGGGCTCATCTTTGAGGCCATTTGAAAGCTAGATTTAAATTGAGTAATCTAAATACTAAGCAAAGAGAAAGTAACATTCCTTAGAGCCTGGGAGAAACAATTCCCCAAAAAGCCTTGGGTGTTTGTGGTTGGTGGGGAGCTACTCTCAGGCAGGAAGTGGCTCTCAACCCTCAGGAGCTAGAAAGGCGTGTGGGCTTGGTGTCAGGGCCTCAGACCCTGCCCATTGCCCCCACATTGTGTGGCCTCTCTGAGCTGTGTGTCTGCCTGCGCTTAGCAAGGCACTAAGCCTGCCAGGCACTGTGTTAAGTACTTTACAGTTAGTAGCTAACTTAATCCACTTAATGACCCTATGAGGAAGATTCTGTTATCACCCTTGTTATAGAGGTGAGGACACTGAGGGACTTTGAGCTTAAGGTACTTAAGGTCACAGAGCTACTGGGGGGCAGATTTGGAATCAGAACCCACATAGTGTGGGTCTTTTTAGCCAGTGGTTCCCAAGCCCAGCTCCTCACCCCTGTGTGTACTCCTCCTGCACCCCAGCTCCCCTGTGGTTGATGGAGAGGGACCAAGGCAAAGATAGGTAGGGTCGGGGCTCTGTGCCTGCCAGCGAGTCCTGCCCAGGCTCTCCTAGTGCTGGTGGCATGGCGGTCGCCCCTGGAGGTGCCCTTGGGGGTGCAGGAAATGACACTTGAAGGCAACCACACATTATGGCAGGAAAGAGGGACCTTGTTGCTGATGAGGCTTCCAATATTAGCCCCTCGGTTGGCCTGGGCCAGTCACTGTCCCCTGAGTTGTTGGCTCACCTGGGAAGTGGGTAGCCAGTGCCTCAGATGTGCTGAGTGGGTGTCTCAGGTGGTGGCCTCACCCCAGATCAGGCAGAGTGACCCCTTGGTGTGTGCCTGCCCAGCCCACAGGGCTGAGGTGAGGGGATAGCGTGCCCCATCAAGGGGTCTGGAATGAGGGAGAACAGGGTGCCAGGGAGGTAGGGTCCTCTCAGGGGAGCTGCTTGGCTTGTGATTCCCTTTCCTGAACTTTGGGGATGTGTGGGAGTGCCACTGTTGTTGTTTTCACATTAACTACTGTCCACCTCCCAGGCTGAGACCAGCCCTTCGGGTGCAGGGAGGCTCTGCAGAGCAGGATTGTGCATGGGGCTGCCTCGTTGACATGAGGCAGCAGCTGGAGCCGAGGCCAGCCCCGGTCTGAGTCTGCATGAGCCTCGCTCCTGGCACCTGCCATGTGGAGGCCAGTGCCCTCCCCCAGCCTGGGAGCTGTGGGGTGAGGAGGAAATGGTGCCCCAGGGCACGTGGGACCAGGTCTGGCCTGCGATGGGCTCCTTCTGTCCTTGAAGCTGCTCCTTCCCTCAGCTGTAGGCTTCCCCTTTACAGATGGCGGGGTGGAACCTTAACTTGGTTAACCTTATGGTAACTTGGTTGAGGTTTCAGAGCTGGTGCGTCTTCTCCATGTTGATGCCAAAGCTCACACTGTTCCCTTACAATAAGCATCTGTTTTACAGCTGATTCTTGGAATCCCTCCCATCTCCCTGCCCTTGGCTGACCCTTCTGTGGAGCCTGCTCCTGTCCTCTGGAGCCAGGGGCCACCTCTGCAGCCATCCAGGCATTCACAGTCCTAGGACGGCCCATTCTCAGACAAGGCCCTATCAGCCCCCAGGACCCAGGAATCCTGGAATCATCAGTCCTGCTGGCCGGGCCCTCACTTGAGGCAGCAGAAGCCAGAAGGTGTTCAGGGCAGAACAGAGCCTCAGGGAGCACACCCCCAGGTTCACCCTGCCTAGTTCCCTCTCCTGCACCTCCACAGCCAAAGCCAGCTCCACGTCAGGCCCACAGGCCTGCTCTTGGCCCTTTTCATGGCATCTCCTCTCCCCTGGCCTAGCTGCAGCAGGGGGATGAGGGGTTCCTGGAGAGTAATGAGAGCCTCCCCACCCTCCCTCTGGCAGCCTCACTCCTTTGTCCCACCAGGGCTGGGGGCTGTGCCTAGAGGGCAGTGGCCCTGGAGCCTGGATCAGCTTTTCCTGGAGAGGTTGTCAGGTCCAGGCCTCCTGAGGACCCTGGTAGAGACAAAACCAATGCCAGGTTCTCTGCCAAGCTCCTCACTTCCACAGCTGTGGCCCAGGGCACTGGTCTGCAGGTTCCCAGGAGAGACTCAACAGGAGTGAACTGAGCTCTCAAGGCAACTGGCTGGCACCCTGCAGGAGAACTGCACTTTCATTTTTGGGAATAATGTTCGTGTCTGTTCACTCAGAGCTTAACCTTGCTGGGCCTTTAAGACCATGGCCGAGACCTGTCCTCCAATAAAACTAAGAAGGCCTCTCCCCCAGCAGCCCACCAGCCCCTCCAGCACCATCCAGCTCAGTGGCTTCTGGACGAGATACCCCACTTGGTCCAGGTGGGCCTGTCCCCGGCCTTCCTGCAGAGCTTTCTGAGAACCCCTGTCTCCTCTCGACCCACAGACACCGCCCCCCCAGGAGGTACTCCCCCAGTGACATCACCCAGCTCCGTTCACTCTCCTAGGGCATTGCCGCTGATCCTGGGCCAGTTGGTGAACAGACCGTCTGTCTTTGGGACTTCTGCTCTCACCCCAATTCCTTTCCCCTTTTCACCAGTCCCCTAATTGGCACTGCTTAGCTGTGATGACTAACTCCCTCCAGACTCAGTTCGAAGGAACCTTCCTCTCACTCCTCGCACTAAGTCTCCTGGCTCCCCTGGGATTTAAGCAGGGCACATGGGTACTCAAAACCTCCTTGTTGCTCAGATTCATCAGAGAGTATCCAACAGCAGGCATTTACACTTTAATGTCAATTTATGGCTCACTTAGTGTTTTTCCGGCTGAAAGAGATCTTGAGTTCTCGAAGCCCTACAAAGACTGCTCTTCTTCGTATCCTTAACGATGAGAATAGAGGCCCAGAGTGGTTGCATAGCTGACCCAGGACCCTCAGCACCTTTCCGACTCAGTCCAGTGCTCTCTCCGTGGGACTCACATCTCTGCAGGCGTCTTTTCAGAGGCAGTACCATGGTGAATCTAAAGTCAGACTGCCTGGGTTCAGATCCTCTCCTGAATACCCAGCTGTGTGCATTTAGGCAAGTTATTCAGCTGCATTGAGCCCCACTTTCCTATCTGTAAAATGGGGAAGGAGATAATGCTGGTGGCACCTTCCCCATAGGTTGTTGTAAGGATTCCTCAATAGATGGGAGCTCTCCTGGGGGACAGTACATGGTGGGTTTCAGAACACACCCTTTGTGCCGTGACCCTGTGACTCCTGTGCTTCTGAACTTGCACTTAGCGCTAAAGGCAGCAACCCCTTGATGGCAGTCCTCCGGTGACCCCACGAGACCAGACCCTGCCAGGCACTTGCTCCCCTCTATCCATTCCGCCCAAGCGTCCAGCCCTGTGTTTGCAAATGTGTAGCCTGGATTTATTTCCCCAAACAAGAGTGTCTCAGGGTGACCCATCATGTAACACAAATGGGCTTTTAAAAATGCCTTTATTGGCTACTAGATGATTTTTTCTAGATTTATTATAATAAAGTTCACATTGCACAGGCTTGTTTTGTAAAATTTTTATTTTAAAGAAATTTTGACATGCAGAGTTGCAAACATACAGAAAGTTTCCATATACCCTTTGCGCAGCTTCCTCCACTGTTAACACCGTAATGTTAATCTGACCATAATCATCTAAACCAGGAAGTTCATGGCGATAACTACTCAGTAATCTAAAGGCGTGAATGAATTAGAATTTCCCCAGTTGTCTCACTAATACCCATTTTCTGGTGCAGGATCCAATCTGGTTGTCGTTCTCTGTGGTCTCCTGCCATCTGGGAAGGAGCCTCAGGTTTTGACCTTGCTACGCTTATTTTGGGGAGTGTGCCTCAATTCGAGTTTATCTGGTGTTTTTGAGACTAGGTCAAGGTCACCCATTTTCGGCAGGAATGCCACCTAGCAGTGCCAGTCCCTTCCTAGCACGTCGTATCAGGAGGCTCATGAGGACAGCGATGCCTCCTGTCTGCTCAGCAGCAGTGATTCTGGTTAAAGTCCACCAGGCTTCTCCACTCTAAATTTCTATTTTTTCCTTTGTAGTTGGCAAGAACCTTCTAAGAGGATTCTTTGCATATGCCTTCTCTCACACCTTTGCCCTTCTCTTGTAGCGTCCGTTGATGGTTCTTGCCATTGTTACTGTAGTGTTTACCGAACAGTCATCATACATAATTGTAAGAAGTGTGTCTCCAACCACTCCAGTTGCCCTGGAGAGTGACAGGATCCCCTTCCAGCTTTGCAGACATCCACAGGGCACCAGGTGGCACCTTGCAGAGTGTCAGCATCATCTCATGTGAACAAAGGGAAAGGCAAAATAAGGAAAAGAGAAAAGTGTCAGATGTGTTGGAGAATCAGGATTACATGTTTCTTTGCTGCAGGACTTCTCAGAGCCTTAATAATATGTTAATATGAATCTTTAGTCTGGGGCATTACATTGAATTTCACCACTGCTTGTAAGATGCACTGATGCTTTATGTTTTATTTAAAAATAAATCCTGGCTGGGTGTGGTGGCTCACACCTGCAATTCCAGCACTTTGGGAGGCTGAAGCAGGTAGATCACAAGGTCAGGAGTTTGAGACCAGCTTGGCCAATATGGTGAAGCCCCGTCTCTACTAAAAATACAAAAATTAGCCAGGTGTGGTCGCAAGCACCTGTAGTTCCAACTACTCAGGAGGTTGAGGCAGGAGAATCGCTTGAACCCAGGAGTGGAGATTGCAGTGAGCCGAGATTACGCCACTGCACTCCAGCCTGCGCAACAGAGTGAAATGCCATCTCAAAAAAACAAAAAACAAAAAAAAGGGAAAAAATCCTAAGTAAGATGTGAAATATCAATTATGAGACACATCTCAATTTCAGAGATTGAAAATATGAAAAACATGCCCTAGAATCAGTGGAGTTCCACAGAATTTATCCTTTTCCATCCAGTCAACTCTAGAGTCCCCTCCTCCTCTTGGGGCTTTTGGTGAGGGACTGTTCCACTCACCACACTCAGGAACTCCCTGACTGGGCACCTCCTGGCCGCCCTCACCTCCAGCCCTGTGCAGGTCTGTTCTTGAGCTCCCTGTATTAGGGTGTGGAGCCCTAATTGCTGGTGCTTCTTGAAACTGTTGAACTTCAGCCTTGCTTCCCTGAGGTAGCTGCTGTTCATAGTTTAGAATTTATCCTTCTAGATCCTTATTCATACATGTAGAGATGTATGTGCCCTTTTATTTTTTCCTTACAGTAGGCTCTATTCCAGTGTGTACATTTTAGAAACAGGGTCCTATTACATGTGTTCCAATGTAGCTCTTTGTCCCCACTGAACATGTGTCTTGGCTCCTTTCCACATCAGCCCATGAAGATGAGGGAGATCAGGTCTGCCCCTTCTGCCAGCAGCATAACATTTCCACACATGAATGAATGAATCCTAATTTATGTTGGGCCCATAAGGTCATTCCAGTTTTGTTTGGATTTTTTTTTTTTTTTTTTTTTTAAAAAAGCAAGCTGGGCTGCAGTAAACAGCTCCCTGCATATTTCTGTATGGTTAATCCCTGGAAGTGGAATTTCTTAGCCAAAGATAATAAACATTCCTCACATTGGCAGATCTCACTGGATTGCCCTTCAAAAAGTTTGAGCAAATTTCACTCCTGATGGTGCCAGTCTTCTTGGGGAAACCGTACCCAGCTCGTCTGTTGTGTGTTTGTCGTTATTGGCACAATTGAGCGTCCCATTGTGGGTTCACTGGCCCCATTTGCATGTCTTCTATGAATGAATCTTTGCCTGTTGTGTGCCCATTTTTTAGTTGAGTTGTTGGCCTTGTTGATTGATTAGAGCCCTTTTTGTATGAAGAAAATTGTCCCATTGTTAAAAATTATGGATGAGTTCATCAATGTAAGCAGCATCTTTGCTCTGGGGCCAAGCTAAGACGTTTTGGCTTTTAGAATAGGTACTGCCAGAAAGAGCCCTCCACATTTTTTAAATGTCTTGAAAGCAAAAAGGCTGCCATGTTTTGGGAGTGGGAGCTGGAGCTGAGCAGGGACAGTGAACGTCTGCCTGGGTGCTGGAAGGGGCTGTAAATCAGCGGGAACAGCTGCCACGGAGTCTATCCACATTTCCTGCTACTGCCACCAGACTCAGACATGGGGTGCAGAAATGTCTCTCTCCGTCTGGGCCAGTGTCTGCCTCCTCTTCTCCTGGGCTTTGGACATTCTGGTTGCAAACGGCTCTCTGGTCACGTAAGATGAAATGAGTCACTAGCTAAGTGGGGCGGGGGGCAACCTGCCCTCGCCCTGCCTGTGGCTGGCTTTTTCAGACTGTAATGTTGCACCGGTGGCATTTGTTGTCTTATGTTCCTGCACTCTAGTGTTTTCTCTCCACAGCTCGCCCGTCACCAAGTAGCTGAGTGAGGATCTAGCTGCCAGCAGGAAGGTTGCAGCTGTGGCAAGGCCATAGGGTCTCTTAGATGCCTTCAGGGAGCAGGGTACGGGGCTGTAGCCACTGGCGAAACGCCCCTTCCTTCCCTGAAGTTGCTCCAAATATCACAATTGTGTTTCCCGCTTGAAAGCTCATAGTAACTGGATGTGTCGATTTCCTATTGCCGCATGATAGATGACAGTAGACTGAGTGGCTTATGATAGGACCTGTTTATTATCTCACGGTTGGGTGGGTCAGAGGCCCGCATGTGTGGCTGGGCTCTGGTCCAGGGTGTCACAGGCTGAAATCAAGGTGTCTGCAGGGCCAGGTGCTCTTCTGGAGGCCCTGAGGAAGAATCCACCTCCAAGCTCACTCTCATTGGCAGAATCCAGTTCCTGGTAGCTGTAGGACGGAGGTCCCCACCTTGCTGACTGGTGGCTCCTACAGGCCCTGCATTTCTTCTCACAATGCCCCTCTACTTGCAAGGCGGCCATAGCCGGCCAATGTTTTTGTGCTTTGAATCTCCAGCTTCCTCTTCAGAGAATAAGCTCTGTGTGTGATGCAGTAAGAGTCACCCAGACCGTCTCCCTGTTTTGAGGGCAGCAATGCAGTATAACCGAGTCATAGAGTAAAACCCATCTATGATGAACGCAGTCCTGTCAAATCATGCAGGGAGTCGCCCGGCTACAGGGGATCTTGGGGTCGCCTTAGATTCTGCCTGCCATACTGAGTAAATACAGTGGTTTTTCCTTGCATACTTCCAAGTTCAATGGAATTTAATTGCTGTCATTGCATCTCCCCAGGCCCTGTCACCTATGCTGGACGTCTTGGGGCACGTCACCACTGCCCACCCCCTCCCCTGTCTCTTGCCATACTGTCTCTGCGCTCCACACTGCAGCCAAGCTGAACCCCACGGGCACCTCTCTTGACCCTTGGCCTTTGTCCATGGTGTTCTGCCTTTCTGAAATACTCTCAGTCCCCATGACTAACTCCAACTTCGGGGTTTGGCTCAGGCCATCTCCTCCCAGAGGCCCTCTGTGCTGCACACTCCCTTCCCTGTGTGGGCCTTAGTGCTTTCCTCCCTGCCCGCAGACCCTTTGCTGCCCTATCGCACATTCATTCCACTGTTTCATCAGTGTCTGCTGGCCGCACTCTTCCCCACCTGACTGTGAGGACCTTGAGGATGGGGGCGAGTGTATCTTTGGGGACCATGAATCCACATGTCAGGGCCTGGAACATAGTACGTGCTCCATAAGTGTGCAAAGGAGGGAAGAACGTTTTCAAGAATCAGATAGGTAACAAGCAGCTGCACTGGGGGAGCCTCTGAGCCAAAATCCTACTCCCATGGGAGACAGGCCTACGACAGGTGGGGTCATGGGCTAAGGGCCACAGGAGTGGATGGTCCTGGCTGTCTGTGGGGCTTTCACAGAGGTGGTATTTGGAGTGGCTCTGAAATGATGGGCTTGATTAGAAGGTGAGAGCCATTCCAGGGATAAGAAGCAGGATGTTCAGGAGAAATGGGACTATTGGTGCTGCTAGAAAGAGCCCCATGCCAAGGCCCAGAGGGCCTCCAGGGCCAGTTTTTGCTTAGCCTGTTAGGGGAGACAGGGAGGCCATCAGGAGGCTGCTATGGCTTCAGGAAAACATGCTGAGGGTGTGCTGAGTGTTGTGACTGTGGTCAGAAAGAGATGGGGTGGAGGCTGGAAATTGAAGCGGAACATTGGCAGGCATTGGGACAGGCATTATTATCTGGGGTGAGCAAAGGATGAGTTAAGGAGAAGGAAACACAGGACAAGCCATAACCACAATCTGTGTGCCAGCCACAGGACAGAGCGGTGCTGAGGGGCTCCAAGGTTGGGTCAGGTGCCTCCCTGGTGGCCAAGAAAAACTACAAGAGAGGCTGGTTGTGGTGGCTCATGCCTATAATCCCAGCACTTTGGGAGGCCAAGGTGGGTACATCACCTGAGGTCAAGAGTTCAAGACCAGCCTGGCTAGCATGATGAAACCCCGTCTCTATTAAAAATACAAAAAGTAGCTGGATGTGGTGGCATGCACCTGTAGTCCCAGCTACTTGGGAGGCTGAGGCAGGAGAATTGCTTGAACCCAGGATGTGGAGGTTGCAGTGAATCAAGATTGTGCCACTGCACTCTAGCCTGGGTGACAGAGTGTGATTCCATCTCAAAAAACAAACAAACAAACAAACAAACAAAAAAAAAACTATGAGAGAGGGACCCCTTGTAGGTGCCCAACAGTAATAAGTCCCTAGCCTGGGCCAAATCCCCGGGCTTCTGTTATAATTATCAAGATTCCATTTCAGTAGGCAGAGATGAGAGGGCAGGGCATTCCAGGGACAGGTACAGCACAGGCAAAGACCAGGCAGGTAAGAAAGGGCAAGTTATCACCAGGAACAGAGACGGTCCCTCTTGGTGAGAACCCTTCTTGTTTTGGGTCATGGGGCTGCAACAGGCCCCCTCTGCCTGGCTTGGAGTGGACTTGTTGGTCTTGTCATGGGCCAGAGCCCTCCACCTTCCTCCCCTCCCCTCAAGCCTTTAGAGAAGTCTCTGCCATGGCATTCACTTGGCTGTCTCAGGGGCTCTGACTCGGCCAAGAACACTGTCAGGGATGGGCAGTGTTCCCTTCATGTTTTCTCTGGTACTGTTCTGGCAACTGACAGCCCCAGATCCAGCCTTGTATTTTAAACACGAGGATGTTGCACTGAAACTGTGTGTTCTGCCTGGAGATGACCCAGGTCTCAGTGCTCCCCTGGGGCTGGTGTATAGTCTGTTCTCACATTGCTATAAAGAACCACCTGAGGCCTGGCATGGTGGCACACATCTGTAATCCCAGCACTTTGGGAGGCTGAGGCAGGCGGATCACTTGAGGTCGGGAGTTTGAGACCAGCCTGGCCAACATGGTGAAACCCCATCTCTACTAAAAATATAAAAATTAGCTAGGCGTGGTGGTGTGCATCTGTAATCCAAGCTACTTTGGAGGCTGAGGCATGAGAATCGCTTGAACCAGGGAGGTGGAGGCTGCAGTGAGCCAAGATTGTGCACTGCATTCCAGCCTGAGCAACAGAGCAAGACTGTGTCTCAAAAAAAAGATAAAAAAATCTACCTGAGAGTGGGTAATTTATGAAGGAAAGAGGTTTAATTGACTCTAGAGTTCTGTAGGCTGTACAGAAAATATGGCCAGGGAGGCCTCAGGAAACTTAAAATCATGGTGGAAAGCAAAGGGGAAGTAGGCACATCTTTACATGGAAGCAGGAGAGAGAAACAGAACAAAGGGGGAAGTCCTACATGCTTTTAAACAACTAGGTCTCATGAGAACTCACTATCACCAGAACAGCTAGGGGGAAGCCCCACAGACAGCCAGAACCATCCATTCCTGTGGCCCTGAGCCCATGACCCCTCTGCCTCCATGATCCAATCACCTCCCATAGGTCCCTCCCTAAATTGGGAATTACAATTCGACAAGAGATTTGGGTGGGGACACAAAGCCTAACCATATCATTCCACCTGGCCCCTCCCAAACCTCATGTCCTTCTCACATTTCAAAACACAATCTTGCTTTCCCAATAGCCCCCTCAAAGTTTTAACTCATTCCAACATTAACTCAAAAGTCCAAGTCCAAAGTCTCATCTGAGACAAGGCAAGTCCCTTCTGCCTATAAGCCTGTAAAGCCAAAAACAAGTTAGTTACTTCCAAGATACAATGGGGGTACAGGCATTGAGTAAATAGACCCATTCTAAGAGGGAGAAATTAGCTCAAACAAAGGAACTAGAGGGACTCCAGGCCCCATGCAAGTTCACAACCCAGCAGTCATTAAATCTTAAAGCTCCAAAATAATCTTTGACTCCATGTCTCACATCCAGGCCACACTGATGCAAGGGGTGGGCTCCCAAGGCTTGGGCAGCTCCACCCCTGTGGCTCTGCAGGTACAGCCCTCACAGCTGCTTTCATGGGCTGATGCTGAGTACCTACAGCATTTCCAGGGACACAGTGCAAACTGTCAGTAGATCTACTATTCTGGGATCTGGAGGATGGTGGCTGTTTTCTCCCAGCTCCAATAGGCAGTGCCCCTGTGGGGTCTCCAACCTCACATTTCCTCTCTGCCCTGTCCTGCCCTAGGAGAAGTTTTCTATAAGGGCTGCATCCCTGCAGCAGACTTCTGCCTGGACATCCAGGTGTTTCCTTACATCCTCTGAAGTCTAGGCAGAGGCTCCCAAACCTCAACTCTTGCCTTTGGCACACCTGCAGGCCCAACAGCATGTGGAAGCTGCCAAGGCTTGGGGCTTTGCACCCTCTGAAGCAATAGCTTGAGTTGTACTTTGGCCCCTTTTAGCCATGGCTGGAGGTGGAGTGGCTGGAATGCAGGGTGCCATGTCCTGAGGCTGCACAGAGCAGCAGGGCCCTGAGCCTGGCCCACAAAACTGTTTTTCCCTTCTAAACCTCCAGACCTGTGATGGGCGGAAGGGGTGCTGTGAAGGTCTCTGAAATGCCCTGGAGGCATTTTCCTCTATTGTCTTGGCTATTAGCCTTTGGCTCTTTGTTACTTATGCAAATTTCGGCAGCCTTGAGTTTCTCCTCAGAAAATGGGTTTTTCTTTTCTGCCACATAGCCTGCAAATTTTCCAAACTTTTAATGTTCTGCTTTCCTTTTAAATATAAGTTCTAGTTTCTAGTCATTTATTTGTTTTTGCAAATGAGTGTAGGCTTTTAGAAGCAGCCAGCCCACCTCTTGAATGCTTTGCTACTTAGGAATTTCTTCCACCAGATACCCTAAACTATCTCTCTCAAGTTCAAAGTTCCACTGATCTCTAGAGCAGGGACACAATGCTCCCAGTCTCTTTGCTAAAGCATAGCAAGAGTGACATTTACTCCAGTTTCCAGTAAGTTTCTTATCTCCATCTGAGACCTCCTCAGCCTGGATTTCACTGTTCATAACACTCTCAGCATTTTGGTCACAACCATTCCACAAGTCTCTAGGAAGTTCCAAACTTTCCCTCATATTCCTGTCTTCTTCTGAGCACTTCGAACTGTTCCAAACTCTACCTAGTTACAAAGTTGCTTCCACATTTTCAACTATCCTTATAGTGGTGCCCCACTTCTCTGGCACCATTTTTCTGTATTAGTCCATTCTCAAATTGTTATCAAGAACTACCTGAGACTGGGTAATTTATAAAGAAAAGAGGTTTAGTTGACTCACGTTTCTGCAGGCTGTACAGAAGGCATGGCTGGGAAGGCCTCAGGAAACTTACAGTGATGGTGGAAGGTGAAAGGGGAGCAGGCGTACCTTCACATGGCAACAGGAAAGAGAGAATGAAGGGGGTGCTACACCCTTTTAAGCAACCAGATCTCAAGAGAACTCACTATCATGAGAACAGCAAGAGGGAAATCCACCCCCATGATCCAGTCACCTTTTACAGGTCCCTCCACCAACACTGGGCATTACAATTCAACATGAGATTTGGGTGGGGACACAGTGCCAACCCATGTTGTCTGGTTCAGAAGTTTGCTGCTGATCTGAGTTCAAGTTCCATCATGGTGGATAGTTGGACAAGAAGGCTCCACATTCTTTAATGCCTGAGGGTCAAGAGTTCCATCTTTGGCCAGGAGGAAACAAGCATGTCACTCCTCCAGAATTCTTTACTCTTCTTTCTCCCCTGCCTCCCCCAGGGCCATGTCAGGCTGCAGAACAGTGATAGGCTCTGTAGGTGATCTTGGGTGGTTTTAAATGGCATAACTTCAAATGGTAATACCAGTGATGATGATGGAAAGGATGTTGGGATCTGACACTTGGTGTCTTCTGCATGCTGGTTTCTGTTTTAAGTGCTTTGTGAGGTAACCAGTTTGATCCTTACTATGAGCAAGACTGCTCTGATTCCCATTTTACAGATCAGGAAATGAAGGCACCAGAAGGTGAAGTAACCTTCTCAAGTTCCTGCAGTACGGAGTGTTCAGCCAGGCAGCTCCTGAGACTGGCTACAGTGTTTGGGAAGCACAGCTGGCCCAGTGCCTCTGTTTCCTGGTCCCTGAAGTGGGAAAGGAGCCTTCCTTAACTCTTTCCAGACTTGGTGTTCTTAAGTGGGAATGATGAGACTGGAGACCAATGACAAAGGCTATTATGCAACGGTTTGCCCAGCAGTCAAGGGTATCCTTGCCCACAACATGCTGGCTTTGATCTTGAACATGCAACTACTCAGGGCCTCTGCCCCTCACATGCAAAATGGAGTGGTGATCGTGATCCATGCCATGACATTGCTATAATGATGATATGAGTTGATGCCTGCAAGTGCTTGTTGATGGCACAGAGCACACTGCATTGCTTGTCTGGTTGTTGACATTAAGCCCTGCATGTGCTGTGTTATGTGCCCAACACATGTCATTTCCATGAGCCTTCATTTTGGTTGTCTGTTAGATGGAAGTCCAAAATGATAACGGTGTTTATTTTGCTTGTGAATCTGCAGCTTGGCTGGGCTCAGCTGGGTGGTTCTCCCATGTAGTCTTGCATGGCACCTTAGTATGACGGTGACAGAGTAGCCAGAATACTGACTTGGCAGCTTAGGAACCCAGGGATGTGTCCTGAGAAAGAGAGCCTCCTTTGGCCTTGCCTCCAAAATCCATATTCGGTTTATCTGTGAGGCTCTAGGGCCAGTTCACATTCAGGGGGACAGCATTTAGGGTCCACCTCGTAATGGAAAGAAGCACGTAAGAAATAGAAACTGAGAAGTCCCACAGTCTGCCACCTGCAAACTGGAGACTTGAGACCTAAGAGAGCTGATGGTGTAAGTTATAGTCTGTCTTAATTTGTTCTCACACTGCTGTAAGGACATACCCAAGACTGTGTCATTTATAAAGGAAAGAGGTTTAATTGACTCACAGTTCTGCAGGGCTAGGGAGGCCTTAGGAAACTTAGAATCATGGCAGAAGGGAAAGCAAACGCATCCTTCACATGGCAGCAGCAAGGAGAAGTGCAGAGTGAAGCGGGGGAGCATGGAGAGAGCCCCTTATAAAACCATCAAATCTTGTGAGGACTCACTATTATGAGAACAGCATGGAGGTAACCACCCCATGATTCAGTTACCTCCCACCAGGTTCCTCCCATGACATGAGGATGATGAGATTCAGATGGGGACACAGCCAAACCATATCATAGTCCAAATGCAAAGGCCTGAGGACCAGGGGAGCTGATGGTGTCATTTGTGGTTTGAATGCAGGAGACTGATGTCCCAGTTTGAACAGTGAGGCGAACAGAGTGAATTCTTTCTTACCTCACCTTGTGTTCTATTCAGGCCTTTGACTGATTGGATGAGGCCCCACCCACATTGGGGAAAGTAGTCTGCTTGACTCATTTACCAATTCAAATGCTGACCTCATTCAGACACACTCAGAACAACATTAACCAAATATGTGGGAACCCAGTGGCCCAGTCAAGCTGACAAGAATTAACCATCCCACTGTGGCAGGCCTGCTGTGTTCTAGGCTCTAGGGCAGGTCCCAGGCACACAAAGGTGAGCAGGGCAGGCATAGCCCCTGCTTCCACCATGCCTCTCACTTCGCCTGCCTCCATCAGGGAGGCAGATGTCCAGCAAGCCTTAGTGTCGGAGTAACTGGGTACTGGGGCAGGGACCCTGCCTGTGCACTGAGCCTGCACCCTGTGCAGAGCTGGATTGAGAAAGTGAGCAAGGCTCGTTTTGCCCAGAGCTTGGGAGGAGGGAGGAGCTGGAGGCATAGGCATGCCCTTGGCCATGGAGGACTTCAAGGCTGGCAAGGAGCCTGGACCTGATTCTGAAAGCTGTGGGAGCTGTGGAGTAGCATGGAACAGCAGCTGAGCCTCGGGCTGGGCTTCACAGATCACACCTTCTGAGTTCTCCCTCACCCCCTCCCAACAGTATGAGGTGTGCCAACACTCAGGAGATGCCACTTCCCTACCCTCTCCTTATGGTGGGGCCCAGGGAGGGGACACAGTCCTGCCCAACCCCTATGCCCTGAAGCTCTGAAGTCACTGCTTAGTCCATGTGGCAAGGATCTGGCCTTCCCTCACACCCCTACTCCTGTGACCACAGTCCTCATGTGACCCTTTCTTTCATCAGTGAACCATACGGCTGGGCAGCATCTAGTCCTGCTGGGGAAGCCTTGCTCCAGGTTGCATTTCAGTGACCCAGGCCCCCTTTCAGTGACCCAGACCCGCTTTCAGTGACACAGGCCCCATGGGCTTTTGCCATTGGCCTTGAGTGCCCTCAGCTCTGAGTTCCTCTGTGCCTAAAGTAGCACAGGAAGTGCTTTCTCTCCTCCCTTGTCCCACGGGGGCACCTGAGAGGGCCACTGTGTCCTTACGCCCGATGCCCATGAGAGGTGCTGGCTCCTGGGGAGCTCTGGAGACCGTGAACCTAGGATAGAGCCTGGGCTCATAGCTCTCTGTCCTGTGTATGCACCGCTGCTCGCACACCCGGCCTGCCCAAGGCCCTTGGGCTTGCTGCATTAGCTGCAAGGGGCTGTGAGGCTGAGGCTCCACTGCTCTAGGAGCCAGCCAGGGCTGTCACAGATTTTCAGGTGGCTTCCAGGAGTCAGGCTTCTTGTCCCACATCCCCAGGGCATGCCAGCTTCAGGGTCTGGAACTTTTAATGTCTTCACAAACAAAACACAACATGTCATTCCAGTTTTATCTCATTCGGGACTGTTCATAGACCTTAAACACACAATGATGTCACTGCCATCCAATTGTTTCCATCCTTTCTGAAACCCCCAAATCCCCTAAAAATCCAGCTCTGCTCAGTGCCAGCCCCTGCAGGGGCCCCACCCTCCATGGCCCTCAGCTTCAGGGAGAGATGAGTCGCTCATCCTAAGTGAGAGGGACAGTTCAGAGGTGTTAGGGACGTGCCCTGGAGGCACAGGGCAGGGGCAGCTCCTCAGTGTAGCCAGAGGGATCTGGAGCTCTGCCGATCTGCAGGAGGGCAGGGAGGGGGCCTGGGTAGTCTGGGCACCCCAGAGGGGCATGGAGGGGCCCCATCTGCAGGCAGGGCACATGGCTTTCTATGAGGAGCTGCCTGGAGCTTCCCACCGGACCAGGTGGACATGACTTTGTGCTCTGGTGGCAAGGGTGTGCCCAGCCCCTCTCATGTGGCTCTGAGTCCCTTCAGATCAGGACCACGTCTGTCTCTGTTGCTCACATACCAGGGCGTCTCACTCAGGCCCTTCCTGGCAGCACCCTCCTGGCTCCGGCCTGCATTGCTCTCCTGCCCTCGTGCCTGCAACCTGACTGTGGATGTTACTGGGTGGCTGCCATTGTCATTGTTGGCCAAAAAGCCATTTGGGTTATTTTCAGAGCTGCTGTCAGGCTGGAACCAAGTTCTGTGCCACCCAGATGCACAGAACATCACAGAACAAGAGCACGTGGCTCCCGCCCCCTAACTGCATAACCGCAGAGGGAAGGTGACTTTGGATGATGAGTTCAGGCCCTGGATGAGTCCGGAGCACTTGTGCTTACAGATGGGCCGGCCAGGCTCTTTCCAGTCCTGCCACAGCCATCTTCAAGGCTGTTCCAGACCCACAGCACCACGGGGTGGCCAGGCGGGAGATTGCAGGCCCCTCCTTCCTTCTCAGGCTGTGCCAGCTCTGGGCTTCCCTCCTCCTTTGTTTCCAGCGCTCACAGCTCGCTTATCCCATCCGTCAACTTATCATAACGGGTGTACGCATGCCAGAGAGATGGTTCTTACTGAGGCTGCCTTCTCCTTTCCCCAAGGAACATACTGCCTAGTTATTGAATCAGAACCCACACATGGAAATTTAATAGGGCACAAGAGATAATCAACAAAACTTGGTAGCAATGCCAGAAAAGGTACTAGAGAAACGTGACTGTGGGTGGGACATGTGGGGTGAGTGCCACTGGGAGGCAGCAGCATAGGACAGCATGTTCTCGGGGGCTCTGGAGAAGAGTTGGGACGCTGTGATGCTTGGAAGAGTGGTGTTGCCAAGTGATGGTGGAGCATCCCAGAGGCGTAGTGGGGACAGCGAGAAGCCTACTCCACTTGGTGCTAGGGTTTGTCTGTGAACAGTCTTGGGTTGTACAGTCAGAGAAGAGTTGGGCATGGTGGCTCACGCCTGTAGTCTCAACATTTTGGGAGGCCAAGGCGGGCAGATCACTTGAGGTCAGGAGTTCAAGACCAGCCTGGCCAACATGGCAAAACCCCATCTCTACTAAAGACACAAAAATTAGCCGGGTGTGGTAGTGGGTGCCTGTAATCCCAGCCACTTGGGAGGCTGAGGCAGGAGAATCACTGGAACCAGGAGGGGGGTGTTGCAGTGAGCTGAGATCATGCCATTGCACTCCAGCCTGGGCAACAGAGTGAGACTCCATCTTAGAAAAAAAAAAAAAA
>NW_016107508.1:2290266-2295251 GCF_001604975.1 Cebus imitator | reverse complement strand
TTAGAAAAAAAAAAAAAAAAAAAGAGTTGGGACGTATATTTGTTAGCTAGGGTTGCATGGCAGTGCCGCAGTTAAGCAACAGCAATATACTGTCTGCTGGTTCAGATCTGAGTGTTGGCGGCGTTGGCGTCTTTCTCCATCCTTGGCCTGCAGATGGCCATCATTTCCCCATATCTGCACATGAGCTTCCGCTGTGTGTGTCTGTGTCCTAATCGCCTTATAGGGACACCAGTCATCATGGATTAGGACCCACCCTAGTGACTTCATTTTACCTCTTGAAAGACCCTATCTCCCAGTTCAGTCCCGTCCTCAGGCATGGGGAGTGGGGCTTCAGTATGAACTTGGGAACACCGCTCAGCCCATCACAGGGAAGGTCAGGCTTGGAGGCCTGGAAAGGCTGTGGCCTTCACTCTCAGGGCATGGACACCTTGCTGGGAACTGCCTCGGTACAGGCGAGAGCTTTGGGATGGTGGTTTGTGGGCAGAGGAGCGTGTGTGGGGAGAAGGTTATCATGGAGTCAGGGGACCAGCGAGGGGCTTCCTGGATTAAGAGGCTTCAGGAACATTGATTCCAGGAGCTGGGAAGAGGCCATGGTGCTGGGCCACAGCCCTTGTTCTATCCATGTCCCAGGAGGGCAGGCCAGAACAGGCTGGAGCCACTGTGCTGGTGGGTACCAGGCACCCTGGGGAGGTGGGCATGCTTGGGAACAGGGCTGGATAATCCGATTCTCAGTCATTCCAAGTGCCCCTTGTGGGCGTGGCCTCACCACATCCCTGTATCCACCCTGGGATGTGGGTGGCATCACTGGCCTTGTTTACAGATAAAGAGAAAGATTGGAGCATTGGTGGTCTCAGTCACAGCAACTGGGCTGGCCCTCATTTTGCTTCCTGGACTGTTCTCTGCCATGACGGCTTCCTCCCGGCAGTCTTTCCTGGCTTCCTTGGCCGTGGATGTTATGGCCTCAGTGCTAGGTGCCCCCATTCCTTGCCGTGTTACTGATATTTGACCTGCTTCCTGGACCCTCCCCAATGACAATAGTACCGTGAGTTTTTCATGCACACCGGCTAGTGTCAGGGTTTAAACATATGAGGTCCGTCTTCAGCACCTGCTGGATGCTGGCCACCTCTGAGTGAGGGCAACAGGACCACAACACTGAGTAGGGGAGGGGCAACAACGCTCTGAATCAGTTGCTGTTCTTGTCCTCATTTTACAGCGAAGAAACTGAGGCATTGCCAGGCACAGTTTCTTGGCCAGCGCCATATAGCTGGTACGAGATGGAGCTAGGATACAAAGCCAGACAGCTCAGGTCCTCTGCAAACCCTGCAGCGGTGCCCAGTCAGGTGGCAGAGGTGGATGCATCATTAGTTGGCCAAGATGAGCAGCCTGGGGCCCTTGGCTGGCACAGCAAGGTGGGGGCTCCTGCCAGGTGAGCAGGAAAAGGATGCCTGTCGCATGATGGAGGACAAGCAGGGGTCTCCCAGGCCACGGGTTGGTGCAGGGAGGGGAAAGAAAGGGCATTCAGGACTGAGACGGCTGCATGTGCAAGAGCTCCAGGGCCTGAGAAGAACGGGCGTGGGTTTCACTCCAACCCCTGCTTTCAAAAGATGCTGAGAGAACTTAGATCCTGCTCACCCTGTCCCCAGTGCCCTGCTCTACCAGCAACACAATGGGGCCCCTCTTGCCCCAGTTTCCTGCCATACAATATGGGCCCCTGGGAATGGGGAGTGGCCCAAGAAGCAGGACTGAGCCCAGCTCTGAGAGCCAGTGTCGGCGTGGTGTCGGAAGCACACATGCCGGGGTCTCCCACGTGCAGGTGTGCCCTGCGATGTGGACCAGTAGCCACTATTCAACACCTGCCTGCATCCCTGAGGACATTTCCCGCTGGGAGCCTGTCATGTGCCAGCCTCCCAGTGGCTCCCTAGGGAAGCATCACTCCCGTTTTACAGACAAGGAAAGCAAGGCTCAACAGAGTTAAGTCATGTGTCCAAGGTCTCAGCTAGTGGAAGTTTGCCCAGGTCCGGTGTCAGGCTGGCTGGCTTCAAACTGCACTTTCAGGGGCTCATTTCCTCCTTCCTCCACCCTTGTTGTCCTCTTGGATCCGCCTGTTTGTCACTGAACTTCCATTTTCTTGTAAGTTCTATAGCTGCTGCTACCAGTTGGATGAGAGAGAGGTCACCTGGTGGAGTGGATGGGTAGTAAGGTGTGACTCGGCAGGCCCGCCTTGTCCTGGCTCTGCTGGCCACTTGTATGAACTATTCCCCTCCCCTCTCTGGACTCGTGGAAGCCTATGGTTGGGACTTCCCCATCTCCCCTTGCCTCCCGCTTCATGGTGTCTGATTTGGAGAGGCAGAGAGAGAAGACGGGAGCATTTCCGTTTCCCAGGGGCTGATATTAGCTCTCAAAAGAACACAACCCACCATCCAATCAAAGAAAGCCTCTTTCCACCTCCCATCCAAAAATAAGGATGATAGAGAAATAAGCGACAGTTGCCTTTTTCAGGGAACCAGAAATAGCCTCCTGGGCTCCCCGCTCTGGCTTCCCGAGTCTTCATTCTGTCTCTATTCTGGGAGAAGAGCTGCTGGTGCCGCCACTGCCACTGCGAGCTTCCCGTGATTGAGAGGGAGGAACCCCTGCTGTCGCTGTCCCTCAGGCAGGCAGAGCTGGCTTGTCTGCTGGTACCGAGATGGTGGGGGTGCACCTGAGCGCCACCCGCCAGTGAGGACAGCTGGGCCTGGTTCCTTCCCAGCCTCCCGCTCAGCCGTAGTGTTCTCTGGCTGGGTCCAGTTTGTGCATCCTAAGAGTAGCAGATTGGGCCTTTGCTCTGGCTGTTCCCCCTGCCTGGATGGTACCTCCCCAAGATGTGCTCCCCCAAACCCCCAGTCTTTGCAAGGTTCCCCTCACCATGTTGTTCAAATCACATACCCCACCTCTGCCGACATCCCCGGCACCTGCATTTTCTGCTTAACGTTTCCCTGCCAGCTCCAGCCAGCTATACGTTTCACTTCTCTCTGGATTTTTGTTTGGGTCCCTTCTACTAGAATGTAAGCTCTGTTGGTGAACGGTTATTGGCACCAAAATAAGAACAATAGTACTACATTTCTTACTTACTGTGACTTCATGGGCATGTCGGGATGCTTGTGGCTACCAGAAACTGACTGAAGCAGTGCAGACATCGCAGCCTGTAATGCCCAGCATCCCAGCCGGGGCAGCTCGGGATGCGGAACAGTCTGTGGCCAATGAGAGACAGGGTTCTTCCCACGATGTGCTCTGTGGGCTCAAGACTGCCTTCAGCGAAGGCTGGTGCCCGAGCTTGGAATACAAGCCCGTCCTAGCGGTGTGGCTGGGCAAGTCTCAGTTGAGCCCCACCCCACCCCAGAGCAGGAGTGGTCCGGGCAGCCGGTGTGTCTGCCCCTCAGGGTGTGGTCAGCAAGCCCCAGACTGGGATGAATGAACAGGAATGATCATGCAGACCTCCCTGCTTTCCTGCCCACCCAATTCCGGCTACCACTTAGGCTGCTGTCTTATGCACCAGAGCCTGGGATTTCAGAAGGGTGGGGGTGTCTGGCCTAATGCTGGATGTGGCCCATTCTTTGGAAATGTCTTGTTGCATTTCATCTGGACTCCAGACATCTCCGGAGGAAGATGGGCTCCCCTTGTTCCTTCTCTGACTTCACCTTGGACCCAGTGGGGATGGGAAACAAGACTCTATGTGTGTGCTGGGAGGACTGGAGGAGCCTGTGGCTGTGAAGCCCTTATTTACCCAGTGTCCTACAGAGAGCAAGCACTCTGGATGGCGGCTACTGCTGCTAGGGTTTTTCCCCCTTAACTTATTGATATAATTTATGTATCATAAATTTACTTTTGATTTTTTCTGAGACAGAGTCTTGCTCTGTCACCCAGGCTAGAGTGCAGTGGTGCAATCTTGGCTCACTGCAACCTCTGCCTCCCAGATTCAAAGGATTCTCCTGCCTCAGCCTCCCGAGTAGCTGGGATTACAGGCACCCACCACCACACCCAGCTAATTTTTGTATTTTTAGTAGAGATGGGGTTTCACCATATTGGCCAGGCTGTTCTCAAACTCCTGACTTCAGGTGATCTGCTTGCCTTGGCCTCCCAAAGTGCTGGGATTACAAGCGTGAGCCACTGCACCCAGCCAAATTTACCTTTTTAAAGTGTACATCTAGTTCTGTAGTTTTGATTATATTCACAAAATTGTGCAACCATCACTACTAACTCTAGAACATTTTCATCACCCCCGAAGAAGTGTACCCATGTGCAGTCACTCCCAGCTCCTTCCTTCTCCAGCTCTTGTTAACCATTGATCTCTTTTTTGTCTCTATGGATTTGCCTGTTCTGGACGTTTCAGGCAAATGGGATCCTACAATATGTGGTCTTTTGTGCCTGGCTTCTTCCACTTAGCACAGTGTTTTCAGGGTTCCTCCATGTTGTAGCTTGCCTCAATACTTTGTTCTTTTTCATGGCTGAATAATATTCCACCCTACGGGTAGACCACATTTTGTTTATTTCTTCTGCAGTTGATAGGCTTCTGGATTGTTTCCCTTTTTGGACTGATGAGTAATGCTGCTGTGAACCATTCATAGGATCTTATGTGGACTTATGTTTCCATTCTCTTGGATGTAAGAAGTGGAGTTGCTGGATCATATGGCCACTCTGTTTAATTGTTTGAAAAACCACCAGACTGTTTCCCAAGTAGCTGCACCATTTCTCTGTTGCCACCAGCAACGTATGAGGGTTTGAACTTTCCCATACCCTCAACAACACTTCTTTTTTTTTTTGAGACGGAGTTTCGCTCTTGTTACCCAGGCTGGAGTGCAATGGCGCAATCTCGGCTCACCGCAACCTCTGCCTCCTGGGTTCAGGCAATTCTCCTGCCCCAGCCTCCTGAGTAGCTGGGATTACAGGCACACGCCACCATGCCCAGCTGAATTTTTGTATTTTTAGTAGAGACGGGGTTTCACCATGTT
>NW_016107508.1:2237831-2290256 GCF_001604975.1 Cebus imitator | reverse complement strand
TGTTGACCAGGATGGTCTCGATCTCTTGACCTCGTGATCCACCTGCCTCGGCCTCCCAAAGTGCTGGGATTACAGGCTTGAGCCACCGCGCCCGGCCAACAACACTTCTTATTGTCTATCTCTTTTATTATAGTTATCTTGGTAGGTGTAAAGGTGTCTCATTGTGGCTTTATTTGCATTTCCCCAATGGCTAATAATGTGCTTATTGGCCATTTATATATCTTATTTTGAGAACCTTCTATTCACATCCTTTGCTCATTTTTAAATAGAGATATCTTTTTATTGTTCAGTTGTTAATAGTGTTTTATATATTTTGAATACTAGATCCTTCTCATGATTTGCAAATATTTCCCCCCATTCTCTGGGTTGTCTTTGCATTTTCTTTTTTTTTTTTCTTCATCCCATTTTCTGAGGATGCATTTTTTTGTAGTACTCTTTGAAGCAAAAAATTTTAAATTTTGATGATGCTCAATTTATTCCATTTTTCCCTGGGCTGCTTTTGCTTAGATAGTGTCCTAGCTAAGAAGCCATTGCCTAATGCACAGTCATGAAGGTTCACATCTGTGTTTTCTTCTAAGAGTTTTGTAGTTTTAGCTCTCATAATCAGATCACCATGAATTTTGAATTAATTTTATATGATGTGAAGTAGGGTTTCATCTTCATTCTTTTGCATGTGAGTATTCAGTTGTCCTAGCGCCATTTGTTAAAACGAATATTCTTTCCACCCCTTGAATTGTCTTGGCACCCTTGTAGAAAATCAGTTGAGCATAGATGCACAAGTTTATTTCCAGATTCTCTATCTATTTGATTGATCTTTATGTCTGTCCTTATGCCGGTACCACATTGTCTCTAGCTTTGTAGCAAGTTTTACAATGAGGAAGTATGAGTCTTCCAACTCTTTCTTTTTCCAGATATTTTAGTGGTTCTGAGTCTCTTGCATTTTCATATTTCAAGCTGAATTTTAGGATCAGCTTGTCATTTCCTGCAAAGTAAAAGCTACAGTTTTGATGGCTATCACATTGAGTCTGTAGATCAATTTGTGTGTAGTGCCAACTTAACAATATTAAATCTCCTGTTAAAGAACATTATGTGTCTTTCCATTTATTGAAGTCTTCTTTAATTTCTTTCAATGATATTTTATAGTTTTCAGTGTTTAAGTCTTACGCTTATTTGTTTATTTTGTTTTGATGCTTTTATAAATGGAATTGTTCTCTTAGCTTCTCATTTGGATTGTTCACTGCTGGGGTATAGAAATACAATTGAGTCCAGGCATGGTAGCTTACACCTGTAATCCCAGTACCGTATGAGGGTTTGAACTTTCCCGTACCCTCAACGACACTTCTTATTGTCTATCTCTTTTATCATAGTTATCTTGGTAGGTGTAAAGTGGTGTCTCATTGTGGTTTCGATTTGTGTTTTCGAGGCTGAGGAGGGAAGATCACTTGAGCCCAGGAGTTTGAGACAAGCCCTGGGCAACATAGTGAGACCCCATCGCTACCAATTACTTGGGCATGGTGATGCACGCCTGTAGTCCCAGTTACTTAGAGGGCTGAGCAGGGAGGATCCCTTGAGCCTGGGAGGTTGAGGCTGCAGTGAGCCGTGATTGTGCCACTGCATTCTAGCCTGGCAACAGAGTGAGACCCTGTCTAAAATACACCACAAAAATAATGATAGGAAGTAATTCGTTTGTTCATTAGCTAGATTTAGCCATTCCACAATGTATATATATATATACTCATACATCATGTTGTACTCAATACATATATATAATTTTTTTTTAATTTAAAAAGTACAGTTGCTTTTCATATATTGATCTTGTATCCTGCAGCCTTGCTAAACTCATGTATTAGCTCTAATGGTTTTGGAGGGTTTTTTTTTATATGTGCATTCCTTGGGATTTTCTATATACAGGATCCTATTATCTGCAAATAGAGATGGTTTCAATTCTTTCCTTCCACTCTGGGTGCTTTCTGTTTCATTTTTCTTGCCTAATGGCCACGGCTAGAACCTCCAGTATAGTGTTAAATATAAGTGGCCAGAGCAGACCTCCTTATCTTGTTCCTGATCTTAGGGGAAGTGTCTGGTCTTTCATGGGGAAGACTGGGTTTTTCTAGAAGGTTGAGGAAGCTTCCTTATGTTCCTAGTTTGTGGAGTGTTTTTGTCATGAAAGGGTGTTAGATTTTGTCAAATGCTTTTTCTGCACCCATTGAGATGATCATGTGGTTTTTATCCTTTATTAATATGCTGTATTGCCTTAGTTGATGCTGCTATTATTTTGAGGTTTGCCACAGAGCAGAGTAGCACACTGCTAGGAACCACTTGAGCCAGGGAGCTCAGCGGGCACATTTTCTGTGAGGAAGACCATGGTCAACAGCAGGGGCCTGGGAGTCAGATGGTCCAGGTATGTACCACTGGCTCACTGTGGAACTCTTATGCAGGAAGTGCCACCTCTGTGCCTTAGTTTCCTCATCTGTAAAATTCTCAGGGGACAGGAGTGCTTCCTTGCGGGGTTCTTAGGAGGGTAAATGAGTTACTATGTAACTATGTGGAACTATGTTCCATGTCTGGCATGGAACAGATGCAGTTTATTGAGACATTGACTGCTGGTCACTAGTGACATTATGTAAAATCTTGGCTGGGCCGAGTTGGGGATGGACAGTTGAGGAGGGCATTGAAATCTGAAAGCCAAGCTGATTCACCTGCTCTAAAAACTCTGGGGGCCAGAGGGAGTCTGGAACCTCTTAGAGGAGGTGGCCTCTTTGACCCCAGCAGCCTCCAAATCTTCCTGTGGGAGGAGAGGCCAAGGGTGGAGCCCAGGCTGGTGAGCCAGTGCCTGCCCGAAACCTGCCCATGGCAGAACCCTCCAGCTTGTTCAGGCCTGAGCACCATATCCTTTGGAGCTGGGTTGTAGGAGCTGCGTGTTTGCAGCAAGGAGCCTTTTGCACAGACTGCTTCCTCCCTTGATAGCCGTGGAGAGCCTGCCAGTGCTCACAGTATTCCCACCCTGCCTGGGGCCTTGTTTGGAAAATGGTTTTCAACTGAGCACTGGCTCCCCTCCCTCCCTACCCTGACTTTCCTAACTTCCCCTCTCCTGGGCTGCCAGGTGAACCTGGCTCCTTGTCCTGGCTCTGCTGGTGACTGCTGTGTGACCTTGGGGCCTCTGTTTCTGGACACTGTCAGGGTCCACTGCGGGTTGAACGGGCCTCTGTGCAGACGGCCTGCAAGTCACTGTCAGCCAGGGGATGGGGAAACACTGGCTGCAGACCACCCTCCCAGTGCTTCAGAGAAACTGCCACCCCACAAATCCTTCGCCTGTTTGGAGTTTAGACTGTGAGGATGGGAGTAGGGGGATGGGAATGAGGTTGAGGGGGGAGATAAAAGCACTTTTATATACCCTGTGTAATTCTTGGCATTTGTTTTTATGAGATAAATGAGGCTGGATCTACCTTGATTTAATGTACTGACCTCCTAGCCAGCCAAGTAGCTAGAAGCTGGAGACAGGCCGCTTTGCTCTGTTTACTTTTGGTTTGGTTTCCAAGCCTGTGGGTGGCAGACTGCCCCTGCCCTACTAATGCTCAGCCTTTCCTGGCCCCTGTGCCCTGAAGTACAGGGTGGTCCTACCTCCTGGGGAGTCTGTGGTCTTATCAGGGAAGGGGGACAATGACAAGAAACAATACTAACAAACCAGTAATTTCATCATCAGCAGAGAGATTCCAAATACATTCTGTTATCCCACAAAAATCTGTTTACCCCGGCTCGCTGCCAGGCACAAGCCAAGATGAACAGAACGGGTCAGCTTTCGAGCATTTTAGAAAGTTGAGCTCACCCTTAGAATCCACTGGGCAGTCCTGGGGAGGGGCCCAGGAACGCCAAGCTGTGAAGGGTGAGGAGGCATCGGCAGAGGGACAAGCCTTTGCCTGGGCTGGAGCGTGCAGCAGAGATGCAGTGAGCGTGCCGGGAGGCCACCTCTGGGGCACCGCGAGATGCCCTCCATTATGTTAAGTAGTTGGCAGGTGAGGGGTCAGGCGGTGTCCATGTGGGAACTGTTGTGTCACCACAGGCTAGTTCTTTAATCTCTCTGACCCCAGTTTCCTCTTCATGGGACTATTTTGCAAACTGTAGAGGTGTTGCCTGCAAAACCCTCAGCACAGCGCTAGACACGTGCTAACAGCTATACTGTCGCTGCGATTATTATTAAGCCAGTGTATCACATGGTGGGAAAATCTTTATTGAACCAGAAAAACCAGGTTTATTTAGTGAGGATTCAGGTTACAAAACAGTATCCTCTTTGCAAAGCTCTCTGTGTATAAGTGTCTGCGTGACCAAAAGGCCACCGTGGTGGGAGTACTAGTTGTACTGTCTATGAATATGCACATTTTTGACTTTTCTGTGCTCTTTGGATTTTACACAGTGACCATACGCAGGTTTTGTAATGACAGAGGTGTTGTTAGTGTAACGGCAGGGTATGCTGTGGTTGTAGTTCACACACATGAGCACACAGGACTGCAGAGTTTGGGGACGGTCAGGTCCGGGAGCTCAGGGGCACCGAAGGTGGCCCCTGGGGTGGGGTGGGCTGTCACAGGATGTGCACCTGGGGCGGCTGCCCAGGACCTGTGCTGACCAGGCCTCCCCCTCTGCCCTAGATGACAGGATCTGCTCACCGCCCTTCATGGAGCTCACCAGCCTGCGTGGGGATGACACCGTGCGGCTGCTGGAGAAGAACGGCCTGGCCTTCCCATTCAGTGCGTACCACTGCAGCTCCACCCAAGGGCAGGCAGTGCAGGCTGCGGGCCAGCATGGGTTGGGGGGAGGGGGAGCAGGGCGGAGTTTACAGTCTGCTCTCGGTTTAAGCTCACCCGAGGATGGATGAGGGCGTGGCCCTGGGTCTCACCTCCACCCACACCATAGAAATGGGTCCTGATGCAGGACACAGGGCAACATGCTCTCCTGCCTGGCCGGGGGTGCCTACCCACATTACCCCAAGTGCAGATACCAGGTATCCAGAGTCTGTGTCTCAGCTAGAGTTCTTTTCTAGACATGCCACGTCCCCCTGCCTTGTGGATGAATGTACTCACTAATTTCTCTCTGCTTTTCTCTCCCCAACCCATAGTTTGCAAAACCAGAGTGGCTCACGGCACCAACTCTCACGAGGTAAGTGGAAGAAGATATGACTGTCTGTCACCCGGACCCCCATCCCTTCAGCTCGCCGTGTCTCATGGCGACCCTGGCAAATTCTGTGTGCCAAATTCCTCACTGCCACTGCTCCTGCCCTGCTGTTAGCCCCGGCTCCTTGTAGACAGCCTCCCTCCCTTCCCTGGACTCCAGAGGAATCGAACAGGAGTGCTGTTCCTGTAGGGATATCTGTCCTTTGGGCCATCAGTGTCATTTCCTCGAGGGCCTGGCACTAGGCTCGGCCCACCTGAGGGCTGTTAGCTCTGAGAAGGCTCTGTCACTGCCACAGGGGTCTGCCATGCTACTGAATTGAGATGGGCTGGGGAGGAAAAGGGGGCTGCTTGGAATCAAGCCTGTGGCATGCTTTGATTCATGGTTCACCACACACCTATTCATTCTTTTATTCACTCTATGGATGTTCCTGACCCCTTGAGGACCACGGGGACAAGGGGACAGATGTGTCGGATGTGAGTCCTGTCCCTAGAGACAGCCAAGGAGCCTGTGAGGAATCCAGGGGCAAGAAGAGCAGACGGTCATGCAGGAACTTTCCTGGGTCCGGAGCCCCCTCCACCCTTGGGAGCCATGCCTGGGGCCTTGCCTTTGCCCTGGGCACAGCCCTGCCTGGGTCTCCCCACTGGGCACACGTGGGGGTGCGCTGGGCAACAGCTATCTGACCGGAGTGGGCTCCCTGGAGACGACCTGTCCCTGGAAAGCCCCACTACCAGAAATGCCCCCCAGAGCTCACAACTAAAAGGGAAGACTCAGCAGCATGAAGCTTCCCTGGGTTGCATTCTGCTCTTTATCACTGGCCTACAGTTACGGGGAAACGTCAGTAGACACTGTCGGTGTAGCATGGAGTGTGCCGTCATGGGAAGGAGTGTGGGGACAGCTCATCGTCCCGTTGTCAGTTGTCTTCTGAAATCAGGAGCCCTCATGGAGTCTTCCTGTGGGTGCCCCCACCCCCGGCCGCAGCCTGCCTGGACTCTGTGCCCGGTGGTGGGGGGCACAGGGCACCCTTCAGGATGTGCCAGGCCAGGGGTGAAATAGGAAGGCTCAAGAGCAGCAGCGCCAGCCCCCAGGCCCCCCCAGCCCCAGTACCTGCCTGCCCGCCTTCCACCCACCCCTTTTCACCACCCGATGGTTCCTTTGTGTGTCAGTTGCTTGGGTGTTATCTGATGGAAGCACTAGTGCAGTCATTAGTGTGATTAGATCAGCCTATCTCAGAACCAGGCAGCCCTGGGCGAGGGAGCTGCTTCTGTGAGTCACTTGAGGCCTCAGGGGCCGAGCTGGGGAATCTCACAGACCTGGGACCAATTCTGGTGCTGTGTGTTGCTGTTTGTGTGACTTTGGCAAATTACCCAGCCACCCAGAGTATCCATCCACATCTGTGACTGAGACGTAGTGGCTTCTGTAAAGGATGAGGGGTCCATGCCTGGGCTGCCCAGGGTCTGCCCTGGTGGACTGTTGGATAAGCTGTCGGAACCAGCTTTCCTGGAGCCTGCTGGGTACTTGCTGAAGGGGATGAGGGTTATGGATCCAGGTGAGCCCCTCTCAAGATGCCCGTGATGGGCCTCGGGACTCTGAGTCCTCAAGTATGGGGTCAGAACACTCAGGGGAAGCTATATATCACCCCTCATTCTAGCCATCTGGCTCCAGGATGTTCCCATGGGGACCCCTCCCCCCAATCCCCAGCAGGCACTCTGGGTCCACTGCCAGCAATGTGTGCCACCACGTCCCATGCACTCAGAGACCCCTAGTGGGCTCTTGTGTGCAGATGGAGCATGTTGGCATCACAGGGATGCACCCTCTGGGGTGGATACCATCCATAAGATGGGTAGAGGTGGACAAGCTCCTCACAGATTCCAGGGGTACCCGGGGAAGCCGAGTGCAGCAGGGGTGGAGGGTAGCACCATGCGTGGCTGACTGTAGGCAGCTGGTGCTTCTGATCGGGGGTCCTCGTCTACATTCCAGCCCGCCTACTCCCTACCTCTGAATCTCCCAGCCCCAGAATGAACCCAGACCGGGGCCAGTTCTACCAAACCACTCTGTCTTCATTTTATGTTCACAGAACCATTTGGGTTTTTGTTTTGTTTTTGAGGCAGTGTGAGGGTACACATTTGCTCCACAGTGGAATCTGTCTTTTTTTTTTTTTTTTCCAGCTATAACAGCCAAAAGCTCAAAGCACCCCTAGAACCACCCATGATTTTACAGAGGCGACAGTGGTGCTTAAGCAGGGTGGGGGCCCACCCTGGGCCCACACAGCAAGTGCCAAGCAGGGACTCAGCCCCTGCCTGACTCCAGAGCTGCTTGTGTTTTTCCTGTCCTTTATTCTTGTCAGAAGGCTGAGGAGACATTCGCCGTCCCCCGGTGCTCCCAGCACAGACACACACTTTTTGTTTTCCCCATGTGGCCTGCATTTCCATGTCTGTCCTGCCCAGCTGGGCTCCAGGCACGTAGGGCCGGCGCTCCGTGACAGCTGACGTGAGGGGTGGCAGCTGGGGAGGCAGCCAGCTGTCCAGGGCCCATTATCCCTGCTCACCAGCCCCAGGCGTCTGGTGGCTCCTTCCTGGGGCCCTGCGGGATGAGGGATTAGCCGTGACCCCGGCACCGGCAGCTGGATCGGCTGGGCCTATGTCCACCCCTCCGTCCTTAGAGCAGGCCCTGAGCAGAGCCCGTGCCGGCCGTGGCTGCGAGGTTTTTGGCAGCTGCCCCCTGCACTCCCTACCTCAGCCCCTACCAGATCCTCCTGTCAGGGACCTTTGTCCCCAGAGGAGTCAGGGACCAGGAGCACACAGGCCTGTTGTCTGCGGATTGTTGTGCAGCTCAGTGTGTAGGGGCGAGGCTGAGTGCTGTGCAGACCCTATTCCATCCTGGGCTTGCTCACTCTCCGCAGTCACTGAACTTCTCAGCGCCTGATTGTCCTCATTTGTGAGAGGGAGAGGTTGTATGCTCACCTCAGAGGCGCACTATGAGGGGGACACTAGGTATCTCGTGTACATGCTCAGAACAGGGCCTAGCTTGTCACAACTGCTCGACAAGAGGCAGCCGTTGTCCTCAGACAGGCTTTGGCCCAAGGCCTCCTGACTCCTGCGCCCGAGTCGTCTGCTTCCTTCCCCCTCCTCCCGGGTCTTTGTGGAGGATCCTTTAGGAGGTCAGAGGGTTGAGCAGCACACAGCCACAGGAGTCCCCTTCCCTGGACCACAGTGTGACTAGTGGCTCCACACTCTCAGAAGTCATGCAGCGCACAGTCAGCTCGATCACACTTGGCAGGCCCCGTGGAGGCAAGATCTCCAGCCCCGCAGTGCATCCCCAGGTGTTCTTTGCAGGTCCCTCTCCACTCACCCTGGCTTGAGGTTCCTCTTGGGGAGTCCTCAAGCCCCGGGACCAGGGATGGACCTTGGTGGCGGTGTGCTGGACAGGTCAGGGGCTGAGAGGGTGGTAGATTCTGACAGAGCCTTTGACCCCTCGTCTTCGCAGATGGCTATCGTGTTCAACCAGGAGGGCCTGAACGCCATCCAGCCACCCTGCGTGGTCCAGAATTTCATCAACCACAACGCCGTCCTGTACAAGGTGTTCGTAGTGGGCGAGTCCTACACCGTGGTTCAGAGGCCCTCGCTCAAGAACTTCTCCGCAGGCACATCAGGTAACCGCTCCTCTCACCATCTCGGGCTGAGCGAGACGCCAGGGCCCCGCTGGGATGTGGCAGCAGCTGTCTGTCCTTCGGCACTGTCCCCGTCACCCGGTGTTCTTTCTGGTGGGATGGAGAGGCGCTCTGAAGGTGAAAAGAGCTGTGTACAGTGGAGAGATAAAGAAGTCTTGGGGAACTAATAAAATGTCCCTGTTCCCTGCGTCACTGTGGGGAACCCATCCACCTGAACCACCACAGACTCCAAGAAGCATCCGGAAGTGTTCTGTCCCCAGGACACTTCTTCGGGACCCACACTATAATGAGATTCACGGAGGAACACGCTGGGCTAGGTGTGGCCGGCGTGGCATGGATTGGCCTCCAGGGAAGTGAGGGCGGGTGCTGCCTGCCGTCTCCTGCTGAGCCGTCTTTACCATGGGTCTCTTTTTCCCCCTGGGGGAACCTAAGACCGAGTTGCCCATTGACTGTGTAGCTGCCAGGGTGAGTCAGGCTCTGTTGAAGCAGCAGCCGCCGTGTCACAAGTCTTCTTGGGTGCAGGACTCCCACCGTGCCAGTGAGCGGGTTTTGAGTCAGTGGATGGTGGTCTAGGGGTCATGTGGGTGTCACATAGGACACTCTCTGCATGGTGCTGTTGTCACTGGGCCTGGGAGGCAGCTCTCCAGGGAGCAGCCCGCAGACCTGCTGCACTGAGGGACCTTCCTTCCGCCAGCCGCTCACCGCCCTCTCCAGCCCCAGCCATTTTAAAAATGGACACTGAGTTAAAGATTTGCTGGCAGTGGAGCTGCTTGAAAGAATGTTCTAGTAGCTTCCGAAGGCATCTTGAAGGCACATTCTGGACACCTCTGGAAGAGTGGCAGTGTCTTGGAATAAGTGTGGCTTTCCAGGAGGACCCCTTGGAGAACACTCACTGCCCCGCTGTGGTTTGTTCAAATAAGATGCAGTTTTCTTCCAGCAAGGGGGACCCACATTCATCAGAAGGGTTCAGACACCAGCTGCTTCCCCTCCACCTGAGCTGACAGATGAGTCCTGTTGGCGTCCTCCTCCAGGGACTGCCTGTGGCCATCCATGCCTCCTGGCGGGTGTCCAACCCCTCATGGAGGAGGCGCAGCTGCTGCGGTCGCCCCTCTCAGCCATTCTTCCCCCAGATGCCTCTTCTCTTTCCATTGACACAACACAGAGAGCGGAGGCTTTGGAAACATGCAGGTGTTCCTTTTCCCCCTGAGGGCAGGCGGCCTTCCCAGCCACGCCTGTGGCTCCCGGACTCAAGGCTGTATTTTCAGGGGTTGGGACATCCTGGCCCCAGCCCCCGCCCACTGGGTGGGAGCCAAATGCTGGAAGTGTATTTTTGTATATGGCTGTGTACCACCAAAAGATATTCCTCCAGGTGATGGGCTAGAAGAGGCTGACATTTTAAAAAATGCTCTTTATTCCCTGATTTTGAAAAAAATAATCCTTTAAGTCTATGGAAAATAAATTAAGAGGAGTTACTCCTTTCTGTTTTTACCCGAGTCACTCCATCCCCAAAAGAAATTTACTCTAAAAGAAATTTACAGAAGTGTGGTTAGGTTTTTTAGTTTTTTTGTTGTCTCCTTTTTCCTCCTGGTTGCAAAATGCTGGGCAAGTTGCTGTCTCTTCACTGGGAACCATTAGTGGCAGAGCGGGCTCCTGTCCTGTATCTGTGAGGACAGGACTCCTTGCCTGTGCGTCTTCTCGTCTGGCCATTTCTAGGTTGCCAGTTTGCCATAAAATGCAGACCAGGAGACCAGACTACCTGGTAGCTCATGCCTGTAGTCCCAGTTCTTTGAGAGGCCCAGGTGGGAAGATTGCTTGAGGCCAGGACTTTGAGACCAGTCTGGGCAGCACAGGCAAACCATCTCTACAGAAAAAAAACATTGAAAATTAGCTGGGCATGGTGGCGTGCACCTGCAGTCCCAGCTACTCAGGAGGCTGAGGCAGGAGGATTGCTTGAGCCCAGGAGTTTAAGGTTGCAGTGAGCTGTGGTCACACCACTGCACTCCAGCCTGGGTGACAGAGCAAGACTCTGCCTCTTAGAAAAAAAAAAAGCAGACTAAGCCCAAATAGAGAAACACATGGAGCTGACGGAGAACTGTTTATTATGTTCATGTGAACTGATTAACTGTTAGTGTGTCTCTCCATCGCCAAAGCTGATACTGTGTCCTGTCTCCAGGGCACTGTGCCAGGGAACTAACATGGGTTCTGTGGTTTTTACATGTATGTTCTCTTTCTGGATAAGAAATATAATGCAACAGCAGCCCTTTAAGCTGGACCAGTTGGAAAGGGGATTTGGGGCTCTGGCCTCTTTCCAGCCCCCATCCCAGCTTTCCAGCTTCCTTTGTCAAATGACAGGTCCCCCAGCTTCCCATGGCCACGCAGGGATGGCAGCTCCTTGAGTGGGATGTTTCTGGACCTAGGATAGAGACAAGCACACACATCTTCACTCTACACCTGCCAGTCTAGTCTCTTTTGCTTCTCAGCTGCACTTTTCTTTCTTACGTGTTGACGTCTCAAATCCAGTGTGCCTTACAGCCAGTGGCACCCGTGCAGAGGCTTTGGCAGGAACTAAAGTCGGGTTGTGTCTTGTGCCAGCCACTAGGAACATTTGTGTTCTCTGCCCATGCAGGGCATTCATGGAGAGATGTTGCTCTCCCTCTACCCTGTGCCAGGGAAGAGATGGGAGGGTCTCTTTGCTCCCCCTTTCTGTGTAGTGGGTTTATGTCTCACTCATCTTTATCCTGAGGATGCGGCATGGGCTCCCAGCTTTATGCAGGTTCCCTCCATTCTCGTCTCCGCCTGGACCTCGTTTCTCTTAGGCATGTATGAGTGGCACCTCTTACCATGTAGAGCAGGAGGCAGCAGACTTCTTTTTTTTTTTGCAAAAGGCCAAATCATAAACATTTCCAGCTCCATCACAACTATTTGATGCTGCTTTTGTAGTACACAAGCAGCTGTAGACGTGAATGAGGCACGGCTGTGTTCCAATGAAACCATTTATAAGCGCAGGTGGCCGGGCTACCGTCTGTAGGCTGCTGAGCTCCACTCCAGAGCCTCTTTAGAGTCAGTGATACAGCATTTATCAAACCTGCCATGTGCCCAGCCCTGCTTGAGCTGCTGGGAGTCCATTCAGGGACTAGATAGGCACCCAGCTTCCTGCCCTCATAAGCCTGTGTTCTAGTGGGAGAAACTGCACACAAGGAGAGAAACAGTAGAAGGGCCAACTGTGGCCTGAGATGAGGGGTCCCAAGGCAAAGAGGGTGCGTCCTGGGATGCCACTAGGAGAGGAGAGCCACTTGGAAAGGGCAGCTCAGGTGGTCCCTCTGCAGAGGTGGCACTCATATGGCAACTGGAAGGTGACTTGGGTCACCATCTGTAGCATGGGGACACATTCTTCCCATTCCCCTCGCCCCCGAGAGAGATACGAGATGAAGCAAATAAGGCTAAAAGCAGTGTGGCCCTTGCTCATGGCTGTGCTGCTGAGTTGCTGGGATATTTGGGGGCTAATCTTATCATTTATTGTTCTTTTAAACCTATTTTTTGAATCCATAAATTGAGAAGCAAAACACGCATTTTTCCTTTCGTGGCGCTCCTTCCCTGTAGAGCGTTGGCGGTAGTTCTCTGCCGGTGCTGTTGGGCTAGTCCAGGAACAGACTGCGCAGGGCACCCAAAATCCAGGGTGCTCCCAAGAGCAAGGGCTTGCCACTGCATGCCAGGAACAGCACTCTGCTCTGGGGTGTTAGAGGAGCCAGCTGTGTTGGAGCTGGGCACCAAGTCTCTTTGCCTGATGCTTCCCATTGTCTCTGGGTGACTGGTGGCTGCCAGAGGCTGCTCCCACTCCTCTGACCCCTGCTCAGACTGCGCGTGGAGAGGCAGTGAGCCCAGGGCATCTCTCACTGCCCTGCCAAATGGGCTAGTGGCCAGAGCACCCAGGTCAGAATTCGCCAGGAGGACTGGACATGGTGGCTCATGCCTGTATCCCCAGCACGTTGGGAGGCCGAGGCGGGTGGATCACCTGAGGTCAGGAGTTCAAGACGAGCCTGACCAACATGGTGAAACCCCATCTCTACTGAAAATACAAAAAATTAGCCAGGCATGGTGGCAGGTACCTGTAATCCCAGCTACTCAGGAGGCCGAGGCAGGAGAATTGCTTGAACCTAGGAGGCGGAGGTTGCAGTGAGCTGAGATCGGGTCATTGCACTCCAGCCTGGGTGACAGAGTGAGACTCTGTCTGAAGAAAATAAAAACAGAGTTAGCCAGGAGGAGAAAAGGGACCCTCTTGAAATGGCCTGATCTGTGGCTCTTGCTGCCAGAAGAAGCTGTTGAGTTGCATGGGCTGTCCCAGTCTGCAGACACTGGCCGGCCCCTCTGCATGCCCAGCTCCAGCCCTTCCCAGCATCCGTTCAGCCCGGGTTCTCCTTGCGGCTCCTGCAGACTTGCCAGCCTCCCTGATCTTTGCTATGTTCACCTGCACATGGTGGCCCTTCCTCCCCCTGGGCCTGCTCTGCTGCTCAGCAGCTGCTGTTGGGGATCTGCAGGGAAATATGTGGGAAAGTGCCCTGAGCTCAGGGCTGAGCCATGCTGGGCTACAGGGTGAGAAGGTGGGCAGTGTTCCCCTCCTGGCTACTCGAGCCTGCTCCAGCCTCAGGCCCGTGGGGCTTATGCCATCCCCACAGGCACCCTCTTGGCTGCCGGTGCCTTGGGAGTAGAGATCATGGGGGCTACATGACACATGTCCTGCAGGGTGTTCATTTCCCCAGGCTCCTCCCCAGGACCATCTTTTGTGCCCCCTATCTGGACTGGCTCTGTTCAGAGTGGCAGGAGGACTGTTGGGCACACAAGGGCAGCCAGGGGCCTCTGTGCCCCGCTAGCAGGAAGGACGCCAGGTACACCTCAGCGCCTGCCTGCTTCGATTCTGCCCGAATCACTCCCTCATGCATGATTGTTATGGCGCTATAGAGTCCTGGAGCTGGAGGGGTCGCTGGCAGCCAGCGCAGGCTCCCCGTTGGCCTGGCCCCTGCACACAGCAGCCCTCGGCCGGTGCCCTCCTATCCTTGCATGAAGGCGCCTGGGTCCCAGGGATGTACATTGCATCCTGGGGGCGGGAACCACAATGCCTCGCCCTACAAGGAGTCAAGGAGGGGCAGCTGGGGCTGGTGGCCCAGGACAGACAGTCCTGTGCCATCCTCGGGGAAGTCATGGGATGGGGACAGACAGCTTTTTCCAGAACTCAGCCTGAGGCTCATGGCTCCGCAGTTCTTGCATTCGTGTGCCCATGCTTCCCAGTGCCTGCCAGTGTGTTTCTGACCCACCGACCTGACATTGCCCCCAAGTGACTTTGGTTTACTTGCCAAAGATGTTTCTACTGTGGGATCTACTTGTACTTTCAGTATTCATGGGAGTGGGCTGTCTCTGCGGGTCCCCAGAGGGCCTGTGTGGGCCGGGTGCTATGGGAGGCAGGTGGGAGCCAGACGGGAACCAGGCGTATGGGGTGAGGGTACTTCAGACTCTCTGTGCCAGCTTCCAGTGCCAAAGAGAAATTGTGCTGTGTGCTTTCTTGGATGGATTCTGTGGAAGCCTACGTTCTCTGATTTCCTATTTTTTCTCTACGTCGTTGAGAACCAGCAGAACCCTTTGTATTTTGAGTGCTCACGTGCCCGTGGCAGCCTGTCCCTGTCTCTCTAGCG
The DNA here is from genome assembly GCF_001604975.1 of Cebus imitator. Classification (NCBI taxonomy): domain Eukaryota; kingdom Metazoa; phylum Chordata; class Mammalia; order Primates; family Cebidae; genus Cebus; species Cebus imitator. Next base: position 2,275,739 of record NW_016107508.1, on the reverse strand, counting down.
TGTTCCCCCAAAAGAGAGTCCTGTGGGCTGGGGAGTGGGCTGGGAGCTCTGAGAGACCGCTGTACTGTGGGCCCTCTCTGGCCATGATATTCAGGTGTTTAACGGTCCCACGCATCCCCTCTCCCCCAGTTCCTGTATGGTGACAGGAAACTTTGGGAACAGGGCCTCAGGGAAAACCCGATGTGATGCTGTGAGACAGTAGCAGAGGCCAGCTCATTATGTCGGTCACTTTTATGTGAGAGCAGAGGGTGAATCAGAGGCCCTGATGGGGCATATGTCCATACCCGGGGCTGGTGCCCAGCAGAGCCCGGGGCCGCATGGTGCGTGCCTGGTGTGGTGCTGCCCCCTGGTGTTGGGTGGCGGCAGTGTGGTCCCTGCATTTGAGGCTCTGACGCATCTCCTTCCTGTTGATTTTTCAGACCGCGAGTCCATCTTCTTCAACAGCCACAACGTGTCAAAGCCGGAGTCGTCATCAGTCCTGACGGAGGTGGGTCCCTCCGCTGGGGTGGCCTGGCCTGAAACCACCCTCCCCCGGGCCTGGGTGTGGGCTGCTGTGGCCATGGGGTCCTTGGCAGAGCTTTGCAGCAGGGTAGGGTGGGAAGCACCTTTGCCTCTGTGCCAGGGGCCCTGGGAGGTTCCAGAGACCCCTGCTCTTCTGCTGGCCTCGGGCCTGCGTGCTGGCAGCCATTGCACCCTGACCCAGCACAGGGAAAGGTGAAGGGCACGCTGGGCTTGCAGAGGGGGACCACTCGCCACAAGCTGCCCACATAGAAGATGTGCCGACCCTTCTCCCAGTGTGAGGAATTTGAAAACTGCTCTCTACTCTGCCTTGTTCTTGGTCTTTGAAAATGCTGTGGAGGCAGCACCATCTCAGTTCTTTGTCCTGCAGTGGTCCCAAGGTTGGCTGGAGTGTCACCCTTGCCTCCAGCACTGTGGGTAGCGGGTGTCCTGGCCGGCATTCAGTGACTGTCACTGTGCCCAGTGTCAGCCCAGGTGCCCTGCAGTGCAGGTCGCAGCCAGGCTTCCTGGCATCAGAGAGGCTTAGTGACCTATTCATATTCACAAGGCTGTTCACAGGGTGCAGGGCTGGGATTCGACCCCAGATCTGTCTGATTCCAAAGTTGGATCTTCTAGGAATTTAGGATTTCTGACCTCACCAGTGATTCCTGAGCACCTGTCTCTGGGGAATTTAGAAAAGGCCATCCTCTGCTGTTTCCCTGAAGTCCAGCAATCCAGTGGCCACTTCCCTAAACTCAGAGCCCTCTGCCAGGGCACCTGCTCTTCTGAGGATGCATGCGCCCTCCTCTTCTGGGGGGCTTTGCTGGTGTCCTCCTCCCTGTCCTGGGCTAGCCTCTCCAACAAGCCAGCCTCCACTCCAGCCACAGTGCTTGTGTCCCTGGGGGCTGCCCCAGAACCCAGGTGGCCTGTCTGTCTGTGGTTTGTGTCTGGGTCCTCTGAGGAGCCAGCTGTGTGCTGAGGATTAGACAGAGCACAGGCGTGGGCAGGACCTGGAGGGAACATCACTGTCCCTCAAGATGTTGACAAATGTCCCTTGGGAACATGTCAGGCTTTGGGAACAGGTTTTAAACAGAGCCTCAGTGCCTGGCTGAGCATATTGTAAGATGTTCCATGCAAGAGATGGTTTTCTTCTAAGCTTCAGAATCATAGGGCTTCTTCTGTGCATGGTCTTGCTCTGGGGGCCTCGGCAGCCCGTGTGACAGAGGGCAGTCAGCATTTGCAGACGGAGTGTCCTCTCACGGGCAGGGCCAGCAGCCGTGATGGCAGAGGTACCATCCGGAAGTCACTGTTTTGGATTGTCACTTGTCGACCTCAGCCTCAGTCTCCTCATCTGTAAACGGGAAGGGTCAGCCTAGAAACACTGCAGGGTCCTTCCCTTCGCCTCTGAGGTCTGCAGCTACCTCCTTCCCTGCAGCGCATGGCTGCTAGTCAGGAATCTGCCAGGACCGACGACTTCTAAAAATAGAAAAGGGAAACGCGGTCAGCACCACCTTTTCCACTGGGACGTCAGCCCTCCTAGACGCCCGCAGGCTGGCCTGACCCAGCCAGCTCTCTTCCCAGGTACGGGAACACAAGTACTGCTCATCTCCCTGCCCCTGCCCACTTGGGGCTCCTCCAGTCCTGCCTTGGCCTCCTGGGAGTCTCTTGCAGGAAGCCCTGCTCTGGCCTTAAAGCACCTCCTCCCTCCCTGGGAGGATGCCCCTGAGGATGGGCCCAGCCACACCTAACCTGCAGGCCCCCACACACCTTTTGCTTTCCGAAATTCAGTCTAGGCTATTAGTTAAAAGCACAGACTCCGACGGGACTGCCTGGGGTCTGGCCTAAGCTAAGGCCAGTCGTGTCACCTCTCTGAGCCTTGGTTTCTTCTTCCTGTTCTCAAAGGGTTTCGGGGTCCAGGAAGTTCCTGGGTGAGAAGCACCCAGCACAGTGCCAGGTGTGCGGTACAAGCATGGTCTCGGCGGCCGGGTGCTGAGGCCCGCTGGGGATCCAGGAACGCCTTCCCAGCTCCTCTGTCCCCTCCTTGCTTTCCAGAAAGGCATCGATCGGATCACTTGCTCTAGGGCCCCAGGCAGGATTTCCATGCCTTGATCTTGTCCTAGGATGGCTATTTGGTTTTGGGAAACTAGACAACTTGGGAAGGATTTCTGAGATTCTGTAGCCGAGCTGAGAGGATTTTTGTAAACGGCGTGCCACGGGACGTGTGGCAGCGCAGCAGCCAAGCTCCCTTGCCGCCGGCCCTGTGCTGTGAGTCCAAGGCAGCAGCCCCTCTCACCAGCACCACAGTCTCACAGCAGAGATACTCTATTTCCCCATTTACTGGGGCAAGAAAACAAGGCCCAGAAGGTTTCTTTTGTGGCTTGGGTACACAGTGGAGAATGGGGAGCGTCAAGGTGTCCACCAGGGTCTCTCTGATTCGGTGAGGACCCTGGGCTGCAGGGCGAGTGGCCAAGCCGCCCCACTGAGCTTAGCCTTTGGCCCCCACTGGCAAGAGTGACCCAGGAGGCTCAGAAAAGTACTCAATGGCCGGGCGCAGTGGCTCATGTCTGAATCCCAACACTGGGGCAGGCAGATCACTTGAGCCCAGGAGTTTGAGACCAGCCTGGGAAGCATGGTGAGACAATCCCTACCAAAACAATACAAACATTAATTTCAGCTACTCAAGCCGCTGAGGTGGGAGGATCATTTGAACCTGGAAGGTCGAGGGTGCAGTGAGTTGTGATCTTGCCATTGCACTGTAGCCTGGGCAACAGAGCAAGACCCTGCCTCAAAAGGGAAAAAAAAAAGAAAAGTGCTAAGGGATAAGTGCCTCTTACAGCCAGGCCACTCCTGTCCCCTAGAAAAGATTTTTTCCAGACAAGACACCAAGGCCTGCGATGTGAGCAGGGGGGCTGCCTGTCCTGCAGAGCCAGGGTGGGAGATGCGCTGGTGTAGGCCTCAGGGCATGGGTGGTGCCCGGGGGGGGGGTCCCTGCTTACCACGTCCCTCCCTGGACATTCCCAGGCCCCTGTGCCTGGGTAAGGGCCATTTTTCTTGGTGACCAGGGCACTGTCCCCGGCCCTGCTGACCTGCTTTCACTTTTTGTTTTCTTTTTTTAAATTCAGGTGGGCCAGGCACAGTGCTCATACCTGTAATCCCAGCATTTTGGGAGGCCAAGGAGGGAGGATTACTTGAGACCAGGAGTTTGAGACCAGCCTGGGCAACATAATGAGACCCTGTCTCTACAAAAAATAAATAAAATTAGCCAGGCATGGTGGCACATGCCTGCATTCCCAGCTACTCCAGAGGCTGAGGCAGGAGGATCACTTCAGGAGTTCGAGTGTGCAGTGAGCCGTGATTACACCACTGCATTCCAGGCTGAGTGTCAGAGTGAAACGTTGTTTCTAAATAAAATTGAAGTAAATTCACATACATAAGATTAACCATTTTTAAAGCGAATAATTCAGTGGTGATGAGAACATTCACAGCTGTTGTCCAGTCGTCACCTCTATCTGGTTCCAACACATTTTTATCACCGAGAAGAGAACTCTGTGCCCGCTGACACTGCCTGCCCATTCCCTCCACGTCTTGGTCCTGGCAGCCACGGAGCTGATTGCTGATACTTGTTCTAGATATTCTGTAGACATGGAATTACACAGTATATGACCTTTTGTGTCTGGGTTCCTTCACTCAGCATGATGTTTTCAGCGTTCTTCCGCATGGTGGCGTCTGTCAGAAGTTCGTTCCTTTTCATGGCTAAGCAATATTCCATCATGTGGATAAGACCAGTGTTTGTGCCTTCATCTGCTGATTCACACTGGGGTAGTTCCCACCCTTCCGCTGTTGTAGATAACCCCGTGGTGAGCGTGGGTGGACAGCATCCATCTGAGTACACGCTTTCAGCTCTGGGAGGTGTACCCTGGAGCAGAGCTGCCGGGTCAGGTGGTTAGTCCATGTCCAGCTTTTGAACCCAGCTCCACTTTTGTCTTTCATGGATTAGCCACTCCTTTCCCTTTGGCCCCTTAGCCCACAACCCCCAGAACTTCAGTATTTTATTGAACACCCTGTGTCAGCCCTCCCTTGGCTGATTTAGAGGAGACAGAATGTAGTTCCTGCCCTGGAATTCAGAGGAATCTCCTCCCAGCCAGGCACGTACTGTCTCCACCTTATCAACAAAGTCTGAGATGAGGCCTTGTAGGTCCTCTTTTACAGAAGAGCAAACCCCACAGAGAGGTCAGGTGCTTTTTCCTGAGTCCACAGACCTGGAAGTCACTGCCAAGTTTGGAACCCACGTCTCTGTGACTCCAGAATCCTTCCCCACTACCCTGGAGGCCCTGGCTGGGGGCAGGCTGAGCCCTTGGCGATGTGTGTGCCTGTCCCAGGCCAGCTGCGACCAGCACAGGACATGAGTGGCATGGGGGGGTGCAGGGCTGGGAGGGAGACCTGAGCAGGGTGGCCTGACTAGTGCATGGAAGCTTTGAGGAAAGTTGAACTTGGACCCCAGGAGGCAGCAGAGCAGCTTTGGGGATCCCGCATTGTTTGGGGTATGAGTTCATTTGGAAGTAGCACTTCTTGTGCTGGCCTGCCAGGCCCCAGAGCCCTCGCCCTCGCCCTCACCCTCACCGCCTTGGGGCTCTCTGTGATGATGGGCAAGCAGGGGTCAGATTAGAATGCCTCATTTCTGCCCCGGCGCTGCACCCTGGCTGCTCCTAGCCATCTCCTGCAGCTACTGGCCTCTGCATCTTTGCCTCCCCTGTGTCCTCCCTGGGGCCTCTCTTCTCCTCCCACCCCTCCCAGGGGCCCACATCCTCCTGCCTTCAAGATCCAGCTTCCGTGCTCTGCACCATGTCTTCCCAGGTCCCCGGCACACTCCACATCTCCTTCCTCCCTGTTAAAACGCTTTGGTTTTAGAGGCTAAAAATTGTGGGTCCGAATCCTGCCCTGCGTTTTTGAGCTGTGTGACCTTGGGCCAGCCCGGACCCTCTCTGAGCTTCGGTTTCCCTGTGTGTAGCGTGCAGTGCTGGCACTGGCCTTCCAGGCTGTGATGAGCCCACAGGAGGTAATGAGCCTCACACACCCGGTGCCTGCCAGCCCTCGGAGGACAAGACCTGGTCAGTGGCCGCCTGTGCTCACCAGTGGGTCTGTCTGGCCTCGTGGCGCCTGGCGTGGGCTCTTTCTGTGAGGTGCAGCATTGCAGCCCCTCGGCCCACAGCCTGACTTCCTTGTGTATGTTGCAGCTGGACAAGATCGAGGGCGTGTTCGAGCGGCCGAGTGACGAGGTCATCCGGGAGCTGTCCCGGGCCCTGCGGCAGGCGCTGGGCGTGTCGCTCTTCGGCATCGACATCATCATCAACAACCAGACGGGGCAGCACGCCGTCATCGACATCAACGCCTTCCCAGGTGAGTGGCGGCCGGGCCACCTCCACTGGCCGGTCTCCAGAGACTGTCCTCAGGTGGCCAGGCAGTCGAGGCGAGGTGACCAAGGCCCAAAAGCCGGCTTCCTCCCTCACTGCGGGGTCTGGGAGGTGCAGCCCTAAAAAGCCTCAACTGCACCTGTGCGATGGGCTCACAGGGTGTGTGAGGTGGGGGAGATCCCACGTCCACCTGGGGGCGCCAGGCTCAGTGGCCGCAGCACATGTGTCCCTCACCTCCTCTCTCCACCCTGCGCCATCAGCAGATCAGCCCCTTCCCCAAGCCCTCCACAATTTTAGGGGCAGGAAGGACCTTGAAGGGATTACAGCCCCCTGAAGTTTACATATTGGAAAACTGAGGCCCTAGAGAGGAGGAAGCCGTCCAGGCCCTACAGCACCTTGGTAGCAGGCCAGAGATTCCCGAGCTCGGGTTGCCTCAACCGCCCGGAATTGCAGCACTCGGCACAGGTCCGGGGAGGAGCCCTAGGCGATAGTGTGTACCATTGGGGCCCTAGGAACCTGCTGGTACTGAGCCAGGCTCTGCCGTGTGCCCCCCAGCTCTCAGCGAGGGGGCCTGTGGGGACCACAGCAGCAGAGCCCAGCACAGGGCATGAGGGACAATGGTGTGATGTCACCATGCAGTCACCAGGCTGCGTGCCTCACCCTGGGAACACCAAGGCTCAGTGGCTTGTTCACCTCCCACAGCAACTCAGAGGTAGAGCCGTGCTTGATGCCTGGGTGCCCGCCATTCCCCAGATGGGGGTCCCTCGTTCCTTTCTCCATCCTGACCCTTATTAAGCACCTGCTGTGGAGGTGAAGCCAGCCTCGTTAGCTGCTGTGGTGCAGAAGCATTCAGGAAATGCTTCCTGCCTTCAGAGACTGTGCCTGGCAGGTGGGGACTCTGGGGTATTTGTCGTGAGGGTGAGGCAGGACTGTGGCCCCACACACTGGCCGGGCACTTTCTGTGTGTGTCACTTCTGCTCCTCTGAGAGCATGTGCAGGTGCAGTCAGCAGCACAGGTCACAGCCAGCAAGCCGAGGCTCCGAGGAGCACACCCTCCTGTCATTCAGTCAGCACTTACCCGGGGCTGCTGTCACCCAGGCTGCTGTGTGTCCCAGCTGGTCCAGATGCTGGTGGTGCCGTGTAATCTCCGTTGCCAGGCCCCTTCTGGGAAGAGCCCTCCCCTGTCGGGAGGAGGTGAAAGACAGAGCCGGCGGTCGGGGGGCTTCCTCTGTGAGGCGGCGACACTGGAGCAGAGGGGCAGGTCCCAGGAGAGGCACCGCGGAGCCCTGTGGCTACAGCAGGTGCAGCTGTGGGGCAGGAAGGGTGGAGGACAGAGTCAGGGGAGGCGCTTGTGGTGAGCCGAGGACATTGGAGCTCACCCTGGGAGTTGGGAAGCAGCCACCATGAGGCCTGTCCTCTTGAACAGAAGGGCAGACCCATGGGACGATCATGTTTTTCTCCATTGCCCTTGGGTGCAATGGGGAGGGAACCGCGGGTTTAGCAGAGCTGAGGTTTCATGGGGTTTTGCTGTGCAGGTATGAGGGAACCAGGGCGCAAGGGGTATTCAGGATAACAAAGTGTGAGATCTAAACCACGGAGCATGTTGAGTGACAGAACGAAAAGGGGGCAGCACCAGTGGCTGAAGGGCCAGGGGCACAGGGAGCCCTGTTGGAAGGGAAGTTCTGGAAGGTGGGAGGAGATAGGAGGGGGTGGGAAGCTTTACCTGAGCAAGGCCAGTGCCCCCAAAACAAAATGTGTGGATGGTCGCAGTCTGTGGGTGCAGACAAGGGACGGCCTTGTGAGCCAGTGTGGGGCACTATGAGCCAGTGTGGACAGGGAGGCTTCTTCCAGGGAAGCCAAGAGAAGGGCCACCCACATGGGACGGGGCTGTGGCAGAGCCTGGTGAGGGATTCTGGTGCTGAAGGGAGGCCCAGGACCCAGGCAGGGCAGAGCCAGTTCCCCAGGACATGGCTCAGTGTGCCTGCCTTAGCATAGAGCAGCCTTTTGCGGCCAAGCAGAGGGACAGGCCTGTTCTCCTGCACCTCACAGGAGGTCCCTCGGGCCAAGGGCGTCCAGCAGCACCTGGGAGAGGGGCTGGCACACTGACTCTGGAATAATAACAGCAACAGCCGCATGTGCTGATGACACCGTGAGCCAGGCCTGCCCCAGTGCTTCACTTTGTCCTCACAAGGCGATGGGCAAAGGCCCGCTGGGATCTCTCCATGGGTTTGAATCTTGGCCTCTGCCTTTTTAGGCTCAATGCTCACTTCTGCAATGGGAACCAATTTCCCACCCTGCAGACAGAGGAGATGGCTTTTGCACAGTGCTGGTATGGAGCTGCCACTCTGCCCTGCGGGTTCACGCCTCAGTCCACTCCCCGAGCTCCTGTTTATCCTCAGGCCTCTGGGGAGGCAGCTGCCTCTGCACTGCCACAGACAGCACCCTCCCTGCCCTGGGCCCTGGGGCCTCGTCTGGAGATGACGGCAGAGGTTGCTGGGGAACAGCTCCCTGTTCCCTGGCACTGACCTGATGGTAGAGCTCCTCTGCTGCATCTCTCCCTAGGCACCTGGCAGCCATGCCCATGCCTGGGACACCTACCCTGCCCTCCAGCCTCAGCCCAGGGCTGACAAACACCCCTGGTCCTATGGTAGGGCACCTGGCACCATGTGGTATTCAAGGCACACACAGGACCGAAGGCGTCCTTTAGATCTCGCTCTGCCTCTTAGGAGCTGCCTTGAGCCTCGGCGTCCTCACCTGTGAAACGGGGGCTGCAGAAATGCAGCAAGCCGAGGACCGTGTGCTCACAGCCCAGTGGCTGCTGCTTCCCCAGTGCTGTGAACACCATGGACGTCATTCCCGCCTTCACTGTGCTGGCTAACAGTCACGCGTCCTCATCTGTAACATGGGGACAGCATTATGAAGATCAGGCAAGACGAGGTCACGGGATGCTGGCGCGGTGCCGTCTTGGGAGGCACTGCGTGCCAGCCAGCATAGCCATCTTTATTTCCACTGTGGGCACCCCTGCATCCCCCTCAGACGTGGGTGTCCTCAAACCATAGCAGTTGTTTGCTGAATAAATGAGGGTGTGGGCAGATTCAGCAGCCTCTTCTGCCAGACCCGTGGGCACTCCTTGAAAGGCCTTTCTGTAAGAGGTGGCACAGGGTGTCCACGTCTGACCTGTCATTCCCACCCCAGTGGGGCCGATGGTTGTAAATGTTACCCTAGAGGGAGGGCCGGGGTGTCTGAAAACTCCATCCCTCCAAGCTGGCTTGGGCAGGTGGGGCGCTCGCCCTGTGTGAATCTCTTTTGGAGCAGTTTGCTGGGAGTCAGCAGAATCCTCACCCAAGATCTGAAACCTGCTGGGTGGCTCCCATGGGCTCTGTGATGTTTGCATCTGTGCTGGGCAGCGCTCGCCCAGGCAGGCACCACGGCTTCTGTTCTACTTCCCTTCATTAAGGGGAGCATGTGTCCTGTCCTGGGGAGCCTTGTCACAGTCCTGGATCTTGCTGGTGATGCCCAGCATGTCTGTCCCTTGGCTTTGATCCTCAGAGAATGGAGCACAGAGGGCCTCCCTGCAGGTATTTTGTGGTGAGAAGGAGGCAGACTCAGTGCGGGTGGCAGCTGCTTTGTGAAGCAGGCACCACCCACCTCCCAGCCCCTCTCAATGGTGCCATGGCAGCCTCCACCTGGGAGGTAGGCAGTGCTCTTAGTTTTCAGGGAAGCTGAGGCTCATGGTGGAAGTGGTCTCCGGGACTCAGCCTGAGGCCAGACTCGGCTGGGCCTCACAGAGTCGAGGGGTATTTATTTTTCCAAGTGTGTGGAGCCAGCTTTGGTGCTGCCATCTCCAACCTCGCCAACATCCCTTGCACACGGACTGGCTTTTACCATGCAGGTGGGTGGGTGAGACAGTAGAGTTGCGACCGAGAAGAACAGGGACAAGCACGTTTCATCCTCAGCTCATCTTCAGCTTCTCACACCCGGACAACAGCCAAAGGTCAAGGAGCATGCCCCTGGCTGGGCGCCCAGGCGTGTGACTCCCTCAGCACCCCTTATCTGCCGAGCCTCACGTTTTCTCTGTAAATCGTGCTCTGACAGCACGCCCATCTGTCCTGCCTCCTCCTCCGCCTCTCCACACCATGTGTGCCCCTGGCTCATGCCCCCCTGTGCTCTCTCTCCCACTCCTAGGCTATGAGGGCGTGAGCGAGTTCTTCACAGACCTCCTGAACCACATCGCCACCGTCCTGCAGGGCCAGAGCACAGCTACGGCAGCTGCAGGGGACGTGGCCCCGCTGAGGCACAGCAAGCTCCTGGCCGAGCCGGCGGGCGGCCTGGCAGGCGAGCGGACATGCAGTGCCAGCCCCGGCTGCTGCGGCAGCATGATGGGCCAGGACAGGCCCTGGAAGGCCGAGGCCGACGCAGGCGGCACTGCCAAGCTGCCTCACCAGAGACTCGGCTGCACTGCCGGCGTGTCACCCAGCTTCCAGCAGCACTGCGTGGCCTCCCTGGCCACCAAGGCCTCCTCCCAGTAGCCACGGAGCCGGGACCCAGAGGGGCGGCGCGGGGCGCGGAGCACACCCGCTGGGCCAGCAGCTCCCAACAGCGATGCTACTACTAAGAATCCCCAGTGATCTGATTCTTCTGTTTTTTAATTTTTAACCTGATTTTCTGATGTCATGATCTGAATGAGGGGTGGGTGGAAATGGAAGAGAGCACCAGGGGGTCCAGCCTTGGGGAATGGGGCCCCACCTGGTCCCTGCTGTGCAGACGTCTCCACTGAGTTTACACATGCTTGTCTTTTCAACACTAGGTCTGAATGGGAGGCGGGGTGTGCGTGTGGCTGCCATTGAGTATCTGTGCACATCCCCATCTGTTGGTCTCCGTGGCCGCTGTGGACCATTCCTGTGGGGACCCTGAAGGGAAACCTGCCCATGCCAGGTTGTGGGTGGCTGATCAGGGCTGTGGGTGGCTGATCAGCACGCGTGAAAGTGGCTTCCCTTCTCCCTGACTCCCTGCTCCTGGACCTGCCCCTTCCTTGTTTTCCCTCCAATTTCCACCAAGGCTCTGTAAGCCCCACCCCTGCTGGGTGTGCAGCTAACCCCTCCCTCCCCACAGCCGGAGGAGGCTGCCATCTGGGCTGTGCTCCCTCACAAAAGGGAAGGAAAGGAAGCTGGGCGTCCTCCGGGCCCTCCAACACATGTCCCACTTAGCCCTGCACAGCGGCCTCCTTCCCCCAAGCCAGCACTGCCGCTCCCTGAAGAAGCCCAGGAAGGAGGCTGCCTGGCTGGGAGCCCCGAGCTGATGGCGCCTGTGCCAAGGGTTTGTACTGTGATTTGGGCAAATCATTCCAGGTCTTTGGGCCTCTGCACCCTCGTCTCTAGTAGGCAGTTGAGACCAGGGAGCACCACAGGGCTGGCTTTGTGCTCTAACCCCTGGGATGCAGCCTGCCTCTCCATGAAGCCACCCGGGTGAGGACAGGCACGGGAGCCTCAGCATGACTCGGTGGAGATCAGGGCCCTCTCCCAGCGGGTTCACTCCTTTTCACATCTGCTGGGTCCCTCCTCACCCAGCAAGCCTGGTCCACCTCTCATTGCAAGCCCCAAGCACGGAGCCAGCCAGGTACCAGGGAGCCACACCTCCTGCACACCTCAGACACACCCCATCGCCTTGGCAGCAAAGCACTGGCTCTCCTGCCTGACCCCTGGTCCAGGCAGCCCCTCTGCAGAGAGAAGGGTTGGAGAGGAGCCTCCGTAGTCCCTGGAAGATGTGGAGTGCTGGGTGAGAAGCATCAGGCCTCCCTGAGTATGGTTTTGTGTTTTAAGATACCAGTTTACTTTGAAGAAGTGAAAAAGGCTTCTGGGCAGCGCTCTGCCCAGTGAGACGGAGGACACTGGAGAGAATGCCGAGTGTCCCAAGAGAGGTCCCTGAGCTGGTGCGTGGGGATCCTTCAGCCTGGCTTGGCCGGGAGGGGTTCCCCCTTTGAGGAGGGAGGCACAGGGCTTGGGCAAGGGGCAGAAGCCATCAGAACTGCCCGGCTCTTTTGGAAACTGAGGACCCAACGACTAACCACGTTTACACGACTTGAGTGTTGAACCCCGATCAATGTCTGTACATCGCCTTTCCTGGTTCTGACCCTGAGCCCCAGGGAAACAGGAAAGCGCGGCCGGCCTCTTGCACTGCTTTGTCTCCAAAATAAACTACTGAAATCAAACCACATTTCACACGTGTTTACACATGTTGCTCAAGTTTGTTATGTCATTCTCCCAGTCCTTAAAAGATGTTTAATAAAACAGCTTTACCTTTTAAAAATAAAATTTCAATCCCAGTCTGCCTCAGGAACCGGTGGGGGTATGCAGTGTGACTCCTGGCCACACTGTTCCTGTACGTTTGTGGCCTCCGTGGTCTCGCTCGTCCAGGGCCCAGACACCAAGTAACTGCCACCTGGTGTTGTGGCTGTGTCCACAGCCCTCCATGGTGGGGCGGGGCCAGGGGTGTGGGGGTGTGGGTGTGCAGGGCATTTGCATTTTCCAAGAGTGGAAATGGAGGATGGAGATTGGCCTTGTAAAGGACCTGGGAGCTACATGGTGGGTAGGGAGAGGCCAGTGCACCCAGGACCCACAGGGCCGGTGGACTCTGCCCAGTGAAGCCAAGGGAATGCCGGCAAGGAGAGGCCTGGACAGTGGCACGGGACCTGCGCACCTGGGAGTGGCCTCCGTGGGGGGATGGAGCCCTGTTTGCCAAACATTCCCTGGTGTGAACTGACCGTCTTTGATCTCATGACAGTGTCATAGGGTTGGTCTTCCCTTCGGCTGCATTGTCCCTGGCTCTGGAGTTTCTGCTTCAGGGAAAGAGACCCACTAAAACCACCTGGGCCCTGGCGGCCTCCTCTTCCCTGGGGCATGGCAGTGCTGCCTCCGGAGCAGTCACTGAGAGTGTCTGGGTCCAAGGGCAGGACCCGCTTAGCAAAGGGGGTTGTGTGGTGCTGCTCAGGCACGGCACCTGGAGTTGGCCCCGCCAGCATTGGGGTGGCTTGGGGCTCTTGTTCCTAAGCTTCTGTTTCTGAATTGGTCAGCACTGTTTCCAGTTGGCTCTGTGGCCCTGCAGCGTGTGCCTTGGTGGTGGTCCGTGGACAGACTGCTAAAGAGCTCGGGGAGCAGGGGGCTAGACCACACTTCGGCTGAGGCCTTGGTTAGTTTCAGAGGGTCACCTGCACAATCTGCATTGGACACCCTGGGACCGAGGCTTTGGGTCAAGTTCTGCCCGACAGTTCTTTGATTATATGGTGATGTGACTCTGCAAACGTAACCCCCCACTGAGTATCAGCTGCTGGGTGTCCCCACCCTGGAACTGGGGCTTCGCCCTTAGTGTCATGGAGGCATCTGGGTCCGCACGTGGTGGAGGAGCTGGGCCTGCAGCCACCCAGCATGGCCAGCGGAATCAGACCTGGCTACAGCCTGGTGGGTTCCATAGGGCTTCCTGTGCGTGGGCCTGCCTATGTCTCATGCCTGTCAACGGAGGCGAAAGCAACCTGGGAAAAACATTCCCTTCTGTACCCAGGGGACTGCCAAGTATGCTTTATAGACGGTTGGAAGACGGACCAGGTAGGAAGCTGTCACACGTTTGAGCCAACTGAGAACCGTGGCTGGTGCCTGCCAGACAGCCACCCCAAGACCAAGGGAGCCAGCCTGTCCTTCGCCCTTCTAGCCTGGGAGACCAATCCTTGGCTCTTGGACACATTGGTCGCTGGCCACAGCCACTGAATGGCTTCACTGATGTCCCTGGGGTTTGTATCTGTCCTTTCTTCCATTCCCTAGAAACTTTGTTCACCTGGTGGGATCCCCAGCAGTTCCTCCTCCTTCCTGAGCTGTGGCTTGTGGGCCACTGGATTCAGAGACCTTGAGCTGGGTGCTAGGTGCCCTAAAGGAGCACGGCCCCTCCAGCCTGGTAACCAGGAGGCAGAGAAGTGCAGCTGTCCTTGTCAAAGATTTGCCTGGCCTCTGAGGCCTCAGGCCGGCCTGGACACACCCTGAAGCCACAGTCATCTGCCCCTCCCAGGCATAAGCCCGACTCAGGTGATACAGCCAAGGCTTCTCCGGTGAGTCCTCCCCTTATAAGAAAGGGTCTGTGCACTCTGTCCCTTCTCTCTGTACAGCCATTGCCAGTGTAGTTTGGGGTGAGCGACCCTCCCACACTGCTCAGGAGAGAGCTGGTGAGCATGACCCCATGGCCGCCTCCTGCTGCTTGGGTCTTCTTTCTGATTCTCACCAGCAGAAGCACCCAGACCCCCACTTTTTCAGAAATGATTGCATTTTCCCTTTACTTCCAGAGCCATCTGTGACCTAGTGGTGTGGAGGGACTGTCCCCTCCCACAGCCTGGTGACCCCCTTCCCCCAAGGCTGTGTGGAATCACACCTCTCTGAAGCTCACTCTGAAAAGCCACTTACAGGGGTTTCACCAGGATGCCGCTGTTCATGCTGACACCTGTGCTTTGTGACAAATGCCATTTGCTTCAAGCTGTTCTCAAGCAACTTCACCAGACTCCCAAGCTGGTTCGTGCTTAATTTGTGTACATACGTATGCATAATATACGTGACTGTGCACAAGATACAGACATCATGGCTTCTGCCCGCTGGCTCTTCCGGTTTGGTCGCATGTTCACTCCATGAGGTTATGACACTGTGGGTGGCTTTGAGGTGGGTGGTTTCAGGGACAGGGTGTCCCTGTGATCTTTTTATTTACTAACTCATCTTGTTTTGATTTCTAACGGTCTAGTGGAGTACAGTTAATGTTGTGTTTATTTCTGTAACTGTCGGGGTAGAATGTAAACCTAACTTTTTGGAACATGAAAAAATAAATAGCACCAGCCGTTCGGAGGGTGTCCTTCCGTGCTCTGCTGGGGGCAGGGGTTGGGGGTGGGCATTGGCCGCCATGGGCAGCCCATTCTCATCAGAGAAACCGAGGCTTGCCGAGACCCCCCCAAATGATTCAAGCCCATCACAGTGTTTTTCTGGGTCATGCTGTGTGGGCTCCCAGTCCTCGCCATAATCTGGTAAGGAGATAGTAAATACTGTCTCCCTTTTATAGATAAGGAAACTGAGGCCCTGAGAGGGCCAGGAGCGCCTGCCCGAAGACTCCTGCTAGTTAATGGCTGGGCTGGGGCGTCCAACTCCAGTCTTAGGTCCAAACCTGAGTTCCCACCATGGAACCTTGCCTGCTCAGACTCACCAGGCAGAGCCCCAGGGACTTGGCTCCCAGATCCCAGCTGGCCTGTGGACTTGGCTCTGCCCGGGCCCCTGGAGGGTGGCAGCGATGCCTTTGAGCCTCACTCGCCCATGATGCCCATGCCTTTTCTGTTCCTCCCTGAGAAGGCTGAGGCCCCTCCCTGCACCCTGTCCACCACTGCCTGGAATCATCACCCTCTCCGGCTTGCTTGTGTTTGAGCTGCAAAGGCCAAGGACGATTGTCATAGAGCTGCCACCTGGACAGGTAAAGTGACTGGCCAAGGCCAACCAGCCAGTCCAGCAGAGCCTGGCTCGAACCCAGCCTCCCCTTCCTCCTGGCCTGCAAGGGGGCATGCTCCAGCATGGGTGTGTCCTTCTCCTGCTGAGAGCATGTTTGTCCCCGTGGGTTGCTTTGGCTGTTGAAGGGTCCAGCTGTCCCCGCTGGGCAGTGAGCTTCTTAAAGCCAGGGCTTGTCTCAGCCATGCTTAGCCATAGCGGGCCCAGAGCAGCCCTGCATGAATGTTTGACAAGTGACTAAATGATGGGCCCTGATATTCAGCCAGTGCCCACGGGTCCTGACTGCAATCCTCACAGTCCCCATGCTTCAATGTTCTCAGCATCATCCCTGCCTGTGACTTGGGCGAATCATTTCACCTTCTCTGCCTCATTTTCCTCATTCACAAAACTGGGACTAAGACCAGCCTGTGCTCTAGTGAAGCGTCACATGCATGAGCTCTTCAGACGCCCCACACTCCTATGCAGGTAACAGACGGTAAGTCATAGCAGGGCATAAGTGTTTAAACCAGGGGATGGGGGGTGGCCCGCAGCTCGGAGGCTCAGGTCTGTTGCCTGTGGCCTGCGACAGGCACTAGGCTGGGGCCATCAGGGCCTCCACCCAGCACCACAGGTGATCGTATGGCAGGGACCCTCAGGGAGGGGCAACCCAGGCTCAGGAAGCAGAGCCCGTGTCTCTACCTGGCCCTACCTCTGCATGGCCCAGCTCAGGTGTGGCTGGGAACGGGGAGAGGAAGGAGCCTGGGGACCTCAGCGAGTGTGCTTGAATCCCTACACATACTCTTTGAGGCAGGTCAGCATTCCTGATTTACAGATGAGGAAACTGAGGCTCGGAGCTACAAAGTCACTTGCTCAAGATCCCACAGCCAGGAAATGGCTGGGAAAGGAGTCCCCCAGGCGGAAACAACCTCCCTCAGTCCATCCGCCCACATCCGGTGCATCCCACTCCACGCTGAGTTGAGAGGGGAAAGAGTTCAGAGGAAAGAGCCCAGAGCAGATTTGTTTTTCTTTAGATAAATTTTATTCAGAATATGTTACAGTCAGGGGTTGTCAGCTTTCACCAAAAGGTCAGAAGTTATTGCAGTTGTGCCCAGTGGATAGGATGGAGGAAGGGAAACTTCTAGAAAGCTGCCCATGTTCAGAGAAGGAATCGTCAGTGTTTAAAGTTGTGGGGCTGCCCTGCAGAGGGCGTTCAAGGGCAGGGAGGGGTCAAGAGTAGGAGATGGGGCGCGTGGCAGGCTGGAGGCTGCCTCCCTACCGGAAGCAGTGTCCAGGTCGTCTGACCAGAACCTGCCAAGGGAACAGCAGAGCCAGGGCCACAGGGTGCCCCGGGGCCAGCCGTGCCAGCTCATGCCTCAGCCCCGACGCAGCGCCTGCAGCTGGTGGGCCACTTTCTCCAGCTCTGCCTCGATGGCCGACAGGCTCTCCAGCTCCTGGTCCTAGGAGAGACACTGAGGGTCACTCAGGGCAGCCTCGCCAGTGGCATGGAAGGCACAGTCAGCCAGAAAGGCCGGGTTAGCTGTGTGGCCTCGGACAAGTGGCTTTGTCTCTCTGAGCCTCAGGGGCCTCATCTCTCTCATGGAGACAGTGATACGACTCTGCTGCACTGCTCTCGGGATTATTATGCACAAGAAGGTGGCTGATGCCGGGGGCCCTGTCCCCACATGGCTCTTGGTGGCCTCTTAACACGGCCCCACTTCCTCTCAAATGGTTCCGAACAGGTAGGAATCTGTTTTTTCAGGGCACATGGAAAACAAAACTTACAGTGCCCTGAAGACCCCCTTCCCTCGGCCTAGCCCATGGGTGCCAGGACCCAGGGTGAGGCCAGCCCGGGGCTTCCGGGTCTGTCTTCTGCAGCCTTCCTACCTGAGGGGGATATGGGCCTGAGGCAGGGCTAGAGCCGGAGAGCTGCCCCACGTGGGCCTCCCTAAGGCTGGGCTTTAATTCCTGGTCCCGATTGTGGAAGGATCCCAAGCTCTGGCTGCCCCAGTTCAGGGAAGCAAGGGCCCCTCCTCTGAGCCCTGTTCTATGCCCAGTTTCCAGAAGCTTCCGGGCCCCAGAACTTGGACACCCGCAAGAGCATACCCTCAAGACTCAGAGCAGAAGCACAGGGAAGTCTGGCTCCCAGCTTTGCCTGGGAGGGGTCATCTTCCTGGGGGCACTGCCGCATTTGAGGCTGCCGAGGGCATCCTGGCCCATGGACCCCGACACTGAAAATTGCAGGCCATGGAAACAGAGTCTACAGCCCCTTTGTCTTGGAGCAGCCCTGGGGCAGGTGTTCCAAGAGGCGGGGTTTCTAAGGAGATCCTTAGGCTGTGTCAAGGAGGCCCCCACCCCATCCTATCCACATGCCTCAGGGGTCCCATTTCTCTGCCCTGCAGTCTGGAGCTCCCTCTGCTTGTGGAGAAAGGAAGCTGGTGGCACTTCTTCCAGCTTTGTCCTCAGCCCCTCACCCTGGTCTCCCAGGCACATGGGCAGATGCCCTCTCCTACTCCAGCTGTCAACAGGGAGCCTGCTTCCTCTCAGACTGCCAGGCCCAGAGAGGGGGTCAGGGGCCCAAAGAAGGGGCCACACCCTCTTCTAGATTGGCAGAGAAGAGCCTTAGGGTCGGGGCCACAGACAGGTGTCAGTCTTCCCATAGAGCCCTGGTCCCACCCAGACACTAAGGCTTGAACCAGGTATCCCAGTCACCTACCTGCCAGGGAACCCGCCTCCCATCCTGCCCCCTGTCCCCACACCCCATTCATCTTCCCCAGGGACCCTGGTTTTCAAAGCCCGTGTGTGCTCCAATCAGGTAATGAGGTGGGCAGAGGGGACTCCTTACCCCAACTTTACAAGTGGGGGAACCAACTAGGCTCAGAGGAGGGGAGTGACCCGCCCGAGGCCACACAGCCAGGAAGAGGCCGAGCCCAGGTCTTCCAGCTCACATTCGAGTTGCTCCCACCCACTCCCCGTAGTCAAGAGGTCCCCTGACCCTACCCCTGCTCCTGTCCTGCTCCTGCCCTGCCCCTTCACCCTCATGGGCCAGATGCAGAGTCTGAACCTGAGAGGAGGCTGAGCCTGGAATGCCTGGGAGCCAGGAGGGGACCTGGCCGGACTCACTGCATGGTTTTCCCAGCGCACGATCTGCAAGGCTCCCTACAGCCTTTGGGACAAAGTCCTCACTTAGTGCCTCCCCCACTGCCACAGGCTGCCTTGAGCTCCTCCCTCTCCCAGCCAGCTTTGTTGGGTGCCCACTGTGAGCTGGGGTGTTCTCCCACCCTAAGAGCCCCTGGTCTGAGCATCTCTCCATCCCCAGACTCCGGGGATCAAGGGGGGCATGTCCCCTCAGTAGGGCAGGGGCAGTGTATCTAGGTGGGGCCACCCCCGCTGGGCCCACTCTCCGGGGCACAGTGCAGAGCTGGCTTCCGCCTGATACCAACCTCTGGTCTGCGGTTGGCGCTGCCTTCCTCCTCTTTCTTCTCCTCAGGGTAGCCTCGGACCTGGAGGGGCAGGCCCGCCTCAATGCTGTCCTCCTGGGAGGATGGCCTCCAGCCTCGTCGAAGCTGCGGCCCAGAGCCCCTGAAGCCGTAGGCCCGGCCCCGGAAGGACAGCTTCATGGAATGGTCTGGGTTGTCCTCCTCTTCCTCCTGCCCCTCCAGCCGCTTCTCAGCAGTCAGCTCCTTGGCCAGCTGGTCCATCTTGCTCCAGCGCTTGGAGTCCTCCCACTCCTTGGAGAGCCGCTCCTCTTCCTGCTCCTGCTCCAGCTCCCCGCTCTTCCCACCCTGGAAGAGGCCTTTGGAGGCCCCTGCCATCTCCTCCTCCTCCTCCTTCTGCTGGGAGTGATCCTGCTCTCCCTTCCCTTCGGGGGCCTGAACCTCCTCAACCCCAGGCTTCCCAGCTTCATCCACAGCCAGAGCCTCCGATCGACCTGAAGCAGGTGGTAGACAAGAGCAGGAAAGTGAGTGGGGACCACCACTTTCCCAGTCCCCGGGGGACTCCACTCCCTGAGGGGACTCTGCTGCAGCCACCTTTAGGGCCATAAGCCTCAGTTCTCAGGGCCCAGCCCAGCCTCTCCACAGTGATGACACTTAGCAGGAAAATCCATCCTGATGCCAGGCTTTGCAAGACCCTCTCAGCTCAGGGGGTGGGTTCGCTGGAGCTGGCCTCTTCCCCACACCCTCACCCCAGAAGCCCCACAGCTGGAGAGTGAGAAAGACACTGGCAGGCCCGTGGAGGGAGCCAAGGCCTCTCCTAAACCCTGGTTGAAGCTGACACTGTTCCCAGATCAGCCTGTGCCCTCCTGCCATGCTCTCTGTTCCCAAAGCCAGCTCGCCCACCACCCACCCCTAACTTCCTGGGTTGGTGGGGGGCAGACTATGTAGAAGAGTGGGAAATGCATGGTTTTGGAGTCAGATAAAGCTGGGGTAGAATCTCAGCTCTTACTACAAATTAGCTGTGTGACCTTGGGCACATTTCTTAACCTCTCTGAGCCTCATTTGTCCATCTGGGAAATGGAGCTAATACCTACCTTTCGGAGTTGTTATGAAGGTGGAATGAGGTTATGGAGAAGGCTCCCCTCCCACCCATCCCCATCTCCCAGGCGCGCTGGTTGAGGTCTCCGCCATCAAACGTACTCTCGCTTTTCCTGCTCTCCTTGTAGCCAAGGCTCGGGCGGGGATTCAGCGCTGCAGTGGGGTCTTCTCCCTTGAGGACAGCCTCCTGTCCAGCCTCGGCCTCGGCCTCCTCCTCCTCCTCTTCTCTCTTTGCCTGCCACCCTGGCTGTGAACTCAGGCCCTTCTCCCTGTCCACCAGACCCTGAGAGAGGTCCTCGCTGTCTCCCTCGGCCTGTGGACCTGGGAATTTCTGGCTGGGGAGGCTGGCTGGAGGGTAGGTGTTGGTGGCCTCCTCCTCCTCTTCCTCCCCGGCGGCCTGATTGTTCCCCTCAGTCTTGGACTCCTGCCTGGGCTCCAGGACAGCCTGGGGCCTGGCTCCATCCGTAGCTTCATCACTTTTCTCTGTCTCCTTGGACTCCTCTCTTTTCTCCACGGCATCCTCGGAGGGCGGCTCTTTCATCGCCTCTGCAGACACAGCACAGCCAAGTCAGGCCCTGAGGACTGGGCCATGCGCGGGGCCTCCCCACATGCTAATTTCAGATCTTACTCATGATGTCTCCAGCGAGACCAGCCCAAGACAAAGGTTAGGGTTGCCCCTCTGTCTGTGTTCAGGCTTGATGCTGGATTTGTTTCTTTTTTTAAAATCCTGCTTTTTAGAACAGATTATTATTCAAAGAACAAAAAACCAGACCTTAAAAATTAACCCAGGAGATAAAGCTGTGAACTGAGAATTAATATGTCAGCTGTGTGATCTTTGGCCAGTTGCTTAACCCCTCTGTATAAGAGGCACCATGACTGCAACTTCATTCCCCCCTCCATGTAGGGCTTCTCTGTCTTCAGCGTCCTGTGAAAGGGCTCAATTCTGCAATATTTTAGGGTTTCATTAAAAGGTATTTTCTTGAGGCTGCCTTAAAGACAGCCTTTAATGAGTAAAAATTCCCATCACTAGAATGATGACCACTGAACATTCCACGTACTTTCTACCTTCTGAGCTTCACCAGGACTCTGGTGAAAGGTTCTCCCCTGCCCATTTCACAGAAACCCATAATGATCTGCAGAAGGTAAGGTGACCTGTCCATCTCACGCAGTTTATAGGCAGCAGACCTGAGCCTTGAACCCAAACCTCCAAATACCAAATTCGGGATCTCTTTATACCGACACACAGCTGCCTGCCTCATTAAAGCTTCAGCCAATGTGAAGGCACAGGGCCTCAACTGGGGGCTTTCCCTTCAGCCCCAGATGGAAGATACTGGGATCCAGCTCCTGGACATGGAGAACAGAGGTGCCACGGGGCCAGTGCGTGGGTCTCCCCAGGCAGGGAGGGTGGCTCAGAGTGTCACACTGACCTAAGCCATGACCTCTTGGACTCTTAGAAGCTCTTGTTTCAAGAAAGATGATCTGGGTTCATTTCACGTTTCTCACCTGCTCCTCTGTCTGCAGTCCTCCTGCATCCTGGCTATTCTGAGGCCCCACGGCATCCCAGGAGGACAGGCACTGGGGGTGGGGACTCTGCAACAGCAGCCACTGGGTAGACCTAGAGTTGAAGCTGTCACCTGCCATGCCAGGGACCTCCTGCCCTAGAGTGTCAGCCCTGTTCTGGGCAGATGGGACTGAGCGAGAGCTTTGGAGTTGAGGCAGGCCCAGACTGAAACCCCCGGTCACGCCATGGACCTTGGGCAAGGGACTTCGTCTCTCTGGGCCGCAGTTTCCTCATTTGTAAAGGTAGAGAAATCAGGGATTATGAGTGGGGCTCCCGACACACAGGGACCCTGGATCCATCCTAGCTGCTGTTCCCACCGCCACCCTCCCTTTCCCACCTCTGGCCAGACCGGCTGGCACCGACCTTTCGGCTCCGCCTGGCTGCTCTGGTTCTCAAGAGCTTCCGAGAGTTCATCTTCAAAACCGCTGTGTTTCTTCTGCTGATGTGCTCTCTCCTTGGCGCCTGGTATGAGAAAAGGAGGGAAAAGTCCCATTGCATCCAGCCCTGGCATATTCGTCTGTGAGAGTGAGGCCTCCATTTCTCCATCTGTAAACTGGGCACGTGATGTTCGGGCCTGCCCAGTGAGACGTTGACAGGGCATGAGCTCGGGGAGTGGTGAAGGGTTGGCCCCTCTCACCCCTCTTAGCTGGGGCCCTTAGGCAGCCACACTGCCTCGCCGGAGTCAGCTTTGCCCAGGAAAGCCAGAGCAAGCCCTGCTGCGGCCTCACACAGCAAGAAAGGCTCAAATGGAGCAAAGGTCCCAGGGGCAGGAGTGGGGGGATGGGGAACCTCTCAGGACCTGGCTGGTAGCTCCAGGGACCCTGCAGCAGGTGGCAACCGTAACAGCTCTTGATTCAGGCAAGCCCTGCTACCCTTGGATGCTGTGAGTCCAGGCCCTGGGAGAAGGCCAAGCCCTGTGCCTACCTCTGAGCCCAGGGATGGTGCCTGCTATTGTGACCCAGAGACCCCTCTCCTTGCATCACCCAGCTGCCACCCACCGCTGCGCTGCCTCCTCTGATAGTCCCCACACCTGTGCCTGATTCCTGATGCTGGCCCCTCAGCTAGGCCAGCTCTGCAGCTGGTCCTCATTTCTTCCCCACGATGGGCTTTACGGGGCAGCTGTGGGCCAGGGAGCATGCCCAGCCCTGGCCTCAGACAACATGGGTTCTGGTCCCCTCATGGCTATTTCCTAGCTCCTTGGGCAACTCTGGCTCTCCAAGAATTGGGTGCTTGTCTATAAAACAGGGTTGCTCTGTGATAAATGCTAAGACAGAGGCACACAGAAGACGCTGTGGGAGCCCAGGAGAGAGTGGACGGATAGATGGATGGACAGAAATACATGCAGGACTCTGTTAATAGAAAACAGTCATATATACGTATATTGGACACTGCTTATATTGGATACACACGGGCATGTGTATACAGATATTTCAGGACTCACTCTCCTGTAATAGTCTCTGTTGACAGTCTAATTATTTAATGTAATCAGTCATTCAATATTTAATTTTAAAGTTATCATATTGTAATAAAATATTTAATGCTTAGTTTTAAAAACCACAAGTCCCGGGTCACTGATGACGACATAACTATCCAGGTGATAACAGCCCCAGCTGCGCCCAGCACTCCCTTCCCCTCCAACAATGACAGGAGGTGGGTACTTGCCGCCCAGGCTGGATCGTGAATGGGAGGGAGAACAGTGTGTTAGCTTGGGAAGGGCCATAGCGATCCTATTGCTGAGGCTGTGTTTACTCACCTCTTCCCCAAAGCCCTCTCTGTCCTCACACATGGCCTGGTCTGCCCCAAAGGCCTGAGTAGGGCGCATCCTGGAGCCAGAGCAGCCTTCACACCCCGACCCTGAATGAAGGCTCTTGCTTTCTTGGGAGACAGATGCTGGGTTCAGGCTATAATGCCCTGTTCTCGGGGAGAGGCACACCACCACCAGTGGTCCCGTCCTGGTGGAAACGGCCACTTCCCACAGGGAGTCAGCTGGGGTAGGGGCAGGGCCAAACTCAGGTGTTCTGATTTGTGAGGGCAGGACTGTGCTTTGCATCAAGGCTGGAAGGAGCTAGGGGGCTAGGCATAGAGGCTGACTGTGGGTTGATGGCAGCTTAACCCTCCACCCTAGGATCCTGTCCAGGCTTGGCTTGAATATCAACAGTAACAAGCAGCTCACTACTTCATGAAGTTACTTCCTGAAATGACTGAACTGCGGAGGCTGTGGGTTTTAGGGAAGCTGCATCTGACATGTCCCTATTCACTGTGTGACCTTGGACAAGTCACTCAACCTCTCTGGGCCTTGATTTCTTTAACAATATCAATAACAGATTGAGCTAGGTGGCACAGCGGATTCTACTTTTCTGCTTTATAATTGAAAGGGAATGACAGTCCCAGAGAGGACCTTGCTGAACCTTCTACTGGATTTTCTGACTCTTGGTTACTGGAATTTACCCAGAATCCTGTGCAGTGGCTAGAAAATACCTTGGAGAGCGAGGTCTTGGAGCTCCTTCAGTAGATTCTGATGTCTCAGAATGGAAAGGATCCGTTCATCTGCAATGAAGAAGGGTCGTCATGGATGGTTTCCAGAGAATGGCCGAGAAAGAGATTACCATCAATATTTTCAGCTAAGCACAAGGAATTTACTCTGGAAACTTAAAACCAGGGCGGCAGGAGCAAGATTGGGTCTTGAGATAACACTTTTGAAATTACCTTCTTTCCAAGGTGTGTGTCAGTTTCCTACTACACCAGAGAAGTCAGCCATTACTCCAGCACCCAGACCTCAGCCAAGGGGTGGCAGCCCCTGATGATGAGTTGGGTCTCTTTAAACACAACGGGTTCCCATCTCCATGCCTGTGCTCACGCTGTCTGCTGCACCCAGACAACCCCTTCTTCATTTTCCACCCATCGATCCCCTATGTTTCTTTTAAAGCCTAACCGAAATGTTGCTGGCTCTATCCAGCAGTTAGTAAAAACTTGACTGGTTGCCTGGAAAGATTTTGTCCTTCTCATGTCCACCCATAACATTCCTTTATTTATCACCCATCTGGAGGGTGTCTGCAGGGGCCAGAGGCTGCTCTAGACACTGGGATGCGGCACACAAAATCTTTGTCCATGGGGAGCTCAGTCTGGTGGCTTGCTGTTCCAGCCCTGGTTTCATTTTGACCAGAGTTCTAGTTGCCTGTGTTCATATGCATCCCCTCTGCCTGTCTGTAAGCACCCGGGCTACAACCCCTTCAACTGCCTATGTACCTTGGACCCCAGTGCAGTGTCTGGCCATGACAGGCACGCAGTCAGTGACTGTTGAGTTAAATCATTAATTCCACCAAAAGCCACACACCCATCTCCTAGCCTCCCAGCCCAGCAGGCAGCAGCCCTCACCCCTAGCCTCCAGCTCATACCTCCTCGGAGTGTCTCAAAACACTCCTTGCTGACAGGCACGGGGCTGGGCTTGGAAAGTGTGTCAGAGATGACCTCAACGATGCATTTCATCACCTGGAAACGGAGTGCAGGGGCAGGTTGGGGCTGGTTTGAGCATGGGGCTCAGTCCCTGGAGGTTCCAGGGTGAATTTCTAGTGAGAACAGATGGGATTTAGTTTTGTATTTCGGAGTCCATGATCCCTGGCTCAGGGGCACAGCTCTGCTTTCTTAGCAAGACAGTGATAGCAATGGTAACAGAAAACCCTTATACAGTGCTTACCACGTGTCAGGCACTCCAATCACATGACCAGCAGTTTCCCCTCTAAGATGGATCATGGTGAGAATGGGGTGTGGGGAATGATACCTGGTGTCTTCTCATCCCCGAGTGCTGTTTCCCTAAACACGAGAAAGCTGCTTCTGGGCACTAAAAGGATGTCTTACAAAAGTGCTCTGATCCTGAAGATGCGCAAAGGTCAGTTCCTCCAGGAAGTCCTTCTGGACTGCCCAGAGGAGACAAAAACCTTCCCTGGCTCTACCCTGTTTAGAAACAGGATGTAGGTTACTATCTCCTAACACCCATGGTGTTGTCACATGCAAGGAGTCACAGCTTCGTATTCTCACTCCATGTTCACCATGGGATGGATGAATCCCCTGGCGGCATATGAGCACACATTGGCTACATCTGGGAGCACATCCCAGGTCAACCATAGCCACGTCTCTGAAAGTCTTATCCTGTGCCTGCAAAGGTGCTATGGATAATTAGGCACCTGATGGATGAATGATCTTTGATGATGGTGCTGTAATGTGGTATCCTAGCTGTGTGATCTTGGACAAGTGACTTAACCTCTCTGAGCCTCAGTTTCCTCATTTGTAAAATAGGAGTGAGAATACCTTCCCAACTGCTCTCCCAGGGTAATGAGGTACAGATGGAAAAATACTCTCTCAAGCATGGAGTGTCAGCACACCCAGGGAGGGGTTCACAACTCCAGCCCTGCTTCCACAGCCTAGAGCTGAGTAGAGAGCAGGAGGTGGCAGACAGGCATCAGGCAACACCAGCGGGGAGTGAGGAGGTGGGAGGCTGTGTCTACGGGATGCCAAGGCAACCAGTCCAAGGATCCAAGATGGCAAACTGGCAAGTGCTGTATAATTTGTGTAGTCACAACAACCTTATACAGAATCTTCAGGTCTTAACCAGCTGCTCTGGTGCCCCTGACCCCAGACTGCTGGGTATAATACGGTGGCCAGAGTGTCTCCCATAAGGGATCTGGCAAGGATAGCCCAGCAGCCTGTACCCTGTATCTCCCTGCAACCCCAGATCTTGCATTGGGAATATCAGATAATCACCTGCTTGTGATGAGGGCTTTTTCTGGCAGGCAGGAATTGGGTTGGGGAGGGCATCTGGAGAGGGGTGGGGAGATCAAGAAGGCAGCTCTAGGAATAACAGTGTCCATCTACTGAGGACCTACTATGTGCTAGGCAATTCACATCCATGATTCCTACTCTTTACACCTCCCCCCAAGGGAAAGGAAAAACAGGCAAAGCTCAGAGAAGTTAAGGAATTTTCCCAAGGTCACACAGCTAGAATAAGTGGTAGAGGTTTAAATTCTGTCCTATCTGCAACTAAAACATAGGAAATATGATTGAGCAAACTGAGGTTGGAATCTCTTGGATGGTTTGGATATTAACTATGGCTTCTAGTGGAAGAAAATAGCTTCTGGGAAGGTGGGGAGTAGAAATTTCTCTGACCCTCAAGTGAAGGTTTGGATGAGCACTAGAGGCTGGAAAAACAGCCCGAGCTCAGACAAGAATGAATTCCAAGTACACACCCAGCGTGGAGTGACTCTTACTGCCAGAGAAACCCCTACCAGTGTCTCCTAAGGCCCTTTCCTGGGTGACCTCCACAATTAGACCCTGTTGGCTGGGACCCTAGGTGCAGGAGCCATGATCAAGATGTTTTCATTGTGTTCCTTTGGGAGAGCCAGGGCTGGAGAGCCTGCTGGGTGTGGGTTCTTGTGGGCAGAGCCTTTCGGGGGAGAGAAAGAGCAAAGTGGGAGGTCAGAGCCAGGCAGGCAGAGACCATTACAGGTCTGTGGACAACCACAACCACAGAGAAGCCACCCCCACCAGCCCTTGGTGGGCCTACTGGATTCAGAGTATTCAAGACAGCCTGAGGCCAGGCACCTCAGCCCAGCAGGTAAGAAGCAGGAGTCTTTGGGCCACACATGCAGCTCAGAGGAGGCTGGGGAAGTCCCCACAGCAGGACAGCAGGGAAAGCAAGCAATCTTTGATATCTTATTTTGCAAGCTGTCCCCAGGCTCAGCAGCCGCAGTGCTGGCTCTTGGCTTTATGCCAAACCTACTCCTGCAGCTGCCCAAGAACTGGCTGTAAAGTGTCCACTGGAGCCTCCTACCCAGCAACCCCAGCACCCCTTCTTACCTCGGTGTCCCCTTTATTCATAGGGCTGTTCACAGGGAGGGCAGTGACTGGGAAGAAGAAGAGAGTGCTGGGGGTCACTCGTCTGCTCCAGGTGGAGCCCAGCCTTTCCTGACTGGGCTCACCCCCAAGGCCTCCCCTCAAAACTGCCACCACCAAAAAGAGAGGCTGGGGCTGATTTTGTTTCCATTCTCTGGCTGCTGCCCACAGTGGGGTGGTCCCCAGAGGCTGCACTGAGAGGCCCTCCCCCTCCCCCTTGGGAAACTCCTGCTCTGGCGCCGGTGTGCTCTTGAGGGGAGCGCTATCAAAACAAGGGCAGGGGCCACACAGTGGGACTGGGGTGGGAGACAGATGAGGGGGAGGCAGGGACCCCAGAGATGGGGGAGAAGAGGTGGAGGAGGGGGATTGTGAGGGATGATATGGAGAAGTAGGAGTCAAGGGCAGAAAGACGGGGAGAGTGAGATTAAAGGGGGGGACGGGTGGAGGGGGGCGGGCAGCCATCCTCCCACCTCCCCCCAATGACCTTGGCCGGCCACCGCGCCAGCCGGCACTGGTTTTGATGCAGCCGAGGCGCCAAGCCCAGGCAAGGGATGGGCACAAGGTGGCCCTGCCCCTCGAGGTTGGAAGTCAGGCCCAAGTGTCCTGTGGGTCCCAGGAGGAGGCCACGCTGCAGGGTCAGGCGGGAGGCAGTGGCGCTGTCCGCGGTGCTGAAAACTCGCCTCGCCGGAAGGGAGGTGTGGAGGGTCGCGGGGCACTGTGCGGTGCCCCGACCTCAAGGAAGTCAGGGGTGCCCGGGGACCCTCTCCCGCCAGCCCCCCGCACTCTCTCACCTTGCCCGGCGCAGAGCAGAAGCGCCAGGACAGTGGCGGAGCGCATGGCGGACCCGGGCGCCGAGCAGCTGGCGGTGTGAGGCCGGGCACCGAGGCACGGGCGAGGGGCTGCTGGACCGGCGGCCGGGGTCGGGTTGCTGCGGCACTGGCGCGGGGCTGGGGGCGCAGTGTCTCGGCGTGCGTCCGTCTGTCGATCGATCCTCCCGCAGGCTCCACTGCACGGGGCTCGAGCACTGCAGTGGCAGGAGCGGCAGGAGCAGCAGGAGCGGCAGGAGCGGCAGGAGCGGCAGGAGCGGCAGGAGCGGCAGCAGCAGCAGCAGCAGCGCCCGCGCGCCAAGCTTATATACCCCGACCCCGGAAATGACGTCAGCGGTGCCGCCCCCTGCCCCTTTCCCCACACCCCGGGGGGTCCAGCCCCCGCTCGCCCCACCTCCGGCCTCGTCCCTCGCTACTTTTGGCCTCCGCTTGGAGCTGGTGGGTCTGGCCGCGAAGCGGGTATCTGGTTTCCAAGAGGTGACATGGGAGGCAGGGGGTTGTGACTGATACTCCACCCCTCAACGGTTCCACCGATTTGCCGTGTGTCCCTGGGCAAGTCACTCCGGTCTCTGGGCCTTGCCTTCCTCCATGTGTCCTGAGGTCCCTGGCAGCCCTAGCACCCCGAGCTATTCTCCCGAAGTGCCCCCTGCCCGGGGTGTGCTCCCTCTGATCTCACAGGCTGGGGGCATGCCCATCAATCATGGCTCCCTCCAACATCTAGGAGGACCTAGAGGGGCCTCCGATCCCCTATGTGAGTGAGGCTTCTCTCTCTACGGCAAACCAGTTTTGTGCCTTCACACTTTGCGGTTGAATGTGTATTTATTTGAATAATGTTTAGTCATCATTACTTTCACAGTACTGAGCATCACACAATCTGGCACAGAAGAAATGCACTTGACAGGTAACTGTTGAATGTATCCATTGAAGGCTCAAGCCGTGGCTGAGTGAATCCTGGGCTCTGCATGCACACGGGAACCAGGTGCTCACTTTCACCAGGAAGCTTCAGCCACTGTTGGACACCTCTTGTTGCCCAGTGAGGGAGGAATGGGGGCCAGCTCTTACTACATCCGCCAAAATAGGAATCCTTGCAACACCTACTCATTAGCCTAGCGCAACCCCTTAGCATCACCTTCTTGCCTCCGGCAGCCCATCTGAATTTGAGAACAGCTCTCACATCTTCCTGAGCATTCTCGAAACCTGGATGTTTTGTGTAAAAGGTCAGTTTCTAGTTGGCTTCCCCTATTTCCAGTGCCGCTGATGCTCCAGCCAAATTGCTACTCTCACCCTGAGGGCCATATTGAAGCTCTTTGCCACCTGACTCCAGTGTCATAGGGAACCTGGGATCTGGGTGACGGTTCATCATTGGCTGTCATCGTCCAGAGCCCCTCCTTCCTGCACACCGACCTCCAACTGCTGCTGCTGTTTTCTATTAATACTTCCTGTCCCACACCTGTGCCTCATGCCCATCCCTAAGTGAGAACCTGGTGGGAGCTCAAGGGATACTGAAATGGCCACATTCATGCATTTACGTATTCATTCAACAACCGTTTGTTAAGCACCTACTATTTGCTTAGAATATCTTAGAACAGTACTCAGTTGAGGGTACAGCATTAAACAGAACAGACAGAAGCCCTATATTCTAGATGGTGAAGACAGACAGTAAATAAGAAGAAACATCCACAATTTGTCAGGGAAGAGGAAGGAGAGGGGTGTGCTGAGAGAGGGTGGGGTTACACTTAAACAGGATAGATCTGGGGAGGCCTCACCAGGGAGGTGAGATTTGGGGTTAAGGAAGGAATGGACCAGCATGTGCCATGGGGAAGAGGACTCCAGGCAGAGGCAAATGCCCAGAGGGAGGAATGTCTGGCACATTCGAGGAGGGCAAGGAGGTAGAGTGAAAAGAATACAGCAGAAGAATAGCATCTATTTCATCTCAAACACTTGAAAAATAAAAAAAAAAATGTCATGTACTCACACCACCCAGAGATAAGCACTGGCCAACTGGAAATCATTGTTGAGGCAGCTCCATTCAGTAGAGGGAAGTTCCCAGCAAAAGACTCAACTGAGCACTGAAAAAATAAGTGTCCCAGGCCCTTATGACATGGGGTCATAGTAAACCCGCCCTGGTGGAATGCACTTCCCCCCACCCCCCAGCATCATAGAAACATTTACCCATGTCATGAGTATGCTGGTCCACCGCAATTGATTGTATTGTGTACCACAATTTGTTGAACTAATTTACAGAGAGGTTTTCTAGTGTTTTCATTTTGCTTTTGCTGCATAAAGAACAATCTTATAAACAAACCTCTGTAGGATTTCTATTTCAGAAATGAATGACGGAGATATGAGACTAACAGGCAAAATACTACTCCCTAACTGGTTAAAGAGCCAGCCTGGGGTGGGCAGGGGAGAGAAGAGAAGGCAGATTTAGATACTGAGATGCTTTTTTAAAAATCACTCTCCCAACCCCAATGCCCATCAATGATAATCTGGAAAAAGAAAATGTGGCATACACCATGGAATACCATGCAGCCATAAAAAAGGATGAGTTCATATCCTTTGCAGGGACATGAATAAAGCTGGAAACCATCATTCTCAGCAAACTGACACAAGAACAGAAAACCAAACACTGCATGTTCTCACTCATAAGTGGGTGCTGAACAATGAGAACACATGGACACCCGGAGGGGAACATCACACACTGAGACCTGTCGAGGGGTGGGAGGCTAGGGGAGGGATAGCAGGGGGTGGGGGCTAGGGGAGGCTAGCATTAGGAGAAATACCTAATGCAGATGATGGGGTGATGGATGCAGCAAGCCACCATGGCACACGTATACCTATATAACAAACCTGAACGTTCCGCACATGTACCCCAGAACTTAAAGTATAATAAAAATAAATAAAACAAAAATCACTCTGTAGTCAAATTTATAAAGATGGGAGGCCAGGCACGGTGGCCCATGCCTGTAATCCCAGCACTCTGGGAGGCCGAGGTGGACGGATCACCTGAGGTCAGGAGTTTGAGACCAACCTGGCCAACATGGTGAAACCCCATCTCCACTAAAAATACAAAATTAGCTGGGCATGGTGGTGCTTGCCTGTAATTCCAGCTACTTGGAAGCCTGAGGCAGGAGAGTTGCTTGAACCCAAGAGGTGGAGGTTGCAGTGAGCTGAGATTGCGCTACTGCATTCTAGCCTGGGCAGCAAGAGTGAAACTCCGTCTCAAAAACAAAAACCAGCAAACAATCAAAAAACAGAAAATACAATGCTGGTTGCCAGGGGCTGAGGGGCTGGGGAAACAGGGATTTTGTATTTCATGGGTACAGAGTTTGGGATGATGAAAAAGTTCTGGAGATGGATAGTGGTGATGGCTGCACAGCAACATAACCGGACCTAATGCCACTGAACTGTTCCCCTAAGAATGGTTAAGATGGTAAATGCTATGTTAGGGATATTTTACCACAATAAAAAATCACTCTCAGTATCTTGTGGGGATGTTGACTGCAGGAAGGTGGCTGGTTCTAGCCTGGAGAATGGACAGGAGGGGCAGAGCTGGTGTCCTGGCCTCCCTGGAAGACAGAAGCTCCAGGTTGTGGAGCTCGGTTGTTCTTTGGTGTTAGTGTGGAGGGTGGCTTTTTAAACACCTGTCCTACCTAGGAGGTGTCTTATCAGCTCTAGGTCATGGCAATGCCTCCGACCAAGGTTGTGGCCGAAATGGTGAGAGTGCATTGAGGCCAGAATGCGCAAGATTGGGAAAACAAACAGGGCTTTCCATGAGCCAAGGTGCAGTGACAGAATGAAGGAGTGGGCAGAGCCCAAGGTTCTAGGGTCAGCATGACACACCACCTATCCTGGGGCTGCCATCGGCTCACTGAGTGGCCCTTGCCAGCCAGTTTTCCACGATTTCCCAGGAGGAGGAGGATCACAGCAATTGCTTACAAGTGTGTGAAGAGTAAATCAGTCCATACAGGTGAAAGGCTCACATACTCGTGATGCAGTCACTATCATTACCTACACCTATAGGTTAGGAGGTAGAGGGCCAGAGAGGTTGCCTAAATTGCCTAACAGCACACAGCTAGCACGTAGCAGAGGGAGGATTTAACCTGACCTCAGGCTGTAGGTCCCCAACACAGTCATGTGGATGTTTATTGCTTTTAGATAAATGTGAAAGGTTATTGCTTTTAGGTAGATGTTAATTTCATCTGACAAAAGGGGGAACTGAGTCTCAGAGACAGTGTCTTGTCCCAAATCACACAGCAAATGAATAGAAGGCTGGGTTGAGAGCCAAGCTCCCCTGGGGCCCAGCCTTGGGTCTTCCTTCCTGGAAAAGGTTGCTTTCCCCTGAATGTCCCATATGATGCTGCTGAGGGGGAATGGGCTTCCCCCAGGTGCCTTCCACCAGGGGCTGGGTGCCTTTTCCCAGGGCTGCTCAGGTGCCTTGGAGTCAAGCAGTCCAGGCTGGGCCATACTCCGGTCTCTCTGGACCCAGCCTCTTTTTCACCAGTTCTACCAAAGCTGTAGGTCCCCAACACAGTCATGTGGATGTTTATTGCTTTTAGATAAATGTGGAAGTTTATTGCTTTTAGGTAGATGCTAATTTCATCTGACAAAAGGGGAACTGCTTGGGGTCTGGGAAGGGGAGACATTCAACCAACATGTCTTGAGCACCTGCTGTGTTCCTGTCTCTTTTCTGGATTCTTGAAATATGCTACTAAGGAGAAGAAGCAAGGCCCCTGCCTTGTTGGAGCGTATGTCCTAGGTGGAGACAGACATCAACAGCAAACCATAATAAATCAGTGCAGTCTAGAGAGGGGTAGACGGTGGCAATGTCTGTAAAACACCAGGGTGGAGGGCGTGGGCCTCACTAAATACGTGGCCTGAGTGGGCCTCATTAAGACAGTAACTTGTAAGCAATTGCTATCATCTTCCTCCTCATGAGAAATAGTGGGAAAGTAACTTGAGTGAGGACTTGAAGGGGCCCAGGGAGTGAACCATGTAGGTGTACGGAGGGAGAACTTTCCAGGCAGAATCAACAGCCAGTGTGGAGCCCTGGGGCAGGGGCATGCCTGGCAGGTCTGAGAAAGGCCAAGGTGTCTGGGAGAGAGCGAGGCCAGGGTGGTAGGGGAGCGGTGGTGTGGGCTCGCATCATGCAGGGCTTCATGGGCCTTGGCAGGGTCTTTGGTTTTTACTCTGAGAGGGGTGGGAGTCACTGGGAGAAGATGGGTGGAGAGGGTGTGGGGCATTGAGGTCGGCGACACAGCCTATGGATGAACCCTCCAATTTAGCAAGCTCCCAGCAGCCCAGCACCCAGCTCCATCCCAGGAGACCTCAACCAGAGTCAAGGAGAGGAAAAGAGAAAGCGATTGCCACCACCGGTCCCTGGTAGCCAGAAGTGTCCCCTTTGGTGAGCACCAGATCCCAGAGGGTGAGTGACTGCTCCCCTGGCTAAGGCTCAGGACTTCTCCATGTGAGTGGTTCCTGCCAGGGGGTCCTGCCTGTGCCCCAGGGAAAGTGGCAGCTGCTTATCTGATGGTGGGGCCACGGCCGGGAAACAGCAGAGTCAACACGCCCTCCTCCCACTTACAAAATCATATTTTCCAACCACACAGCTCCCCCAAGCCCCTTATCAGGCTTCCAGGTGGAAAATCCCTGTTGCCTGGCAATGCTGCCTTATCTGCCAGGTCTACACAGAGGCCCAAGCGAGGTGATTTCATTATATTCTCTCCCATCTGTCTCTGCAAACATCCCCAGGGGCCTCCAATTAAGGTTTTGCTTTTCTTCTTCAGCAGATGTTTGCTTTAATCTAATAAAACAGTTTGCAGGCCTCCTCAGTGGGTGTAGGAGGGCTTTGGTGTGCTTCAGCCCAGAAGGGTGTCAGAATGGGTGGGGGAGGGTGCCAGGTACACGGAGCCTGGACACAGAGGCTAGCTGGGACACGAGGAGGCACAGAAGGCTGGGAAGAAGGAGGAGGCCTGGCCCACGCAGAGGCGAGAGAAATCTGCCCTGTGCCCCACCTCCTCTCCTCCTTCCCAGGGCCATATTCCTCGGGGTCCAGTGGCATCTGCCTCTTGAACATGATGTCTTCTGGGGTGACACTGCTGGGTCAGAGCTTCTGCTTCCCAGGGGAGATCGCCCGAGAGATAGGACTGCAGAGGTTCCATAAAGAAGGCGCTATGGGGGGATTGCTCAGCGACGTGCAACCTTCAAAGTCACACCAGGCAAATTAGAACATAGAAATCAGCAGGTTAGGTCCAGGGTGGAAGTTAGTGGGAGGCACTGGCGTGGCTGCTTAGATAAGTCATTGTGATGGAGTGGGAGGTCAAAGCAGAGGTGCTTCTAAGATGGGCCCGGAAGCTGTCTCTGAACAAGAGATTACCCCCTGCCCAGGCTCCAACTTCTCAACTCTGTGGGCTCTGAAATAGCTGACCTATAGGGCCTCCTAGGGAGGAGCCTTCCAGTGACTTCAAGGTGGTTTTGGTCCCTAGAGGTCTTTGCTGGCTGGCAGAAGCAGCTAAGAATGTGGGAAGAGCTGCATTTTGGAGCCAGAGAGACCTGGGTTAAACCCTGGCTCTTCCTATGCTCGTTGTGTGGCCTTGCAAACATTGCATCACTTTTCTGAGCCTTTGCTTCCTTTTTTACAAAATGACCCACATAATCCCTTGTGTGATTTATATGAATTTCACTAAGAGGGTTCAGTCTCACTGGCATTTATCAGTTGCTACTCTGTTGGGGCTGGCTCAGTGGTGCTGGCGACAGGAGGGGAAGCCCTAGCACAGTTCCTGGCCCTTGAGTGTGCTCGACACCTGTGACTGTCCCCTCTCCCATGTCACCAGGTGGCTGTCATAGCTCTTCCCTTCCCTCTGTCCCCCAGGGTCTGTCCTCTGCTGCAGCCCTGGGCTCACCTGGCTCCATTTGCAGCTGACTAAGTCAGCCATGCTCTGTAAGCCTCAGCATCAGCAGCACTTGGCAGCTCAGCTTCTGGGAGAGCCTGTTTTCTCACCTGGAAAATGGGACTGTTGACATCAGTACCCACCTCCTAGAGCTCTTGTGAGGACTTGTGGCATTATTGTGCATCAGGTGTGTCACACAGGGCTTGGCTTAGATCAGTATGGACTCAGTGGCAGCACCTGCCTGTTCTCATAGCTTTGAGATGTGGTTTTCCAGGTGGCCGAGGATCTCTGATGTTCAGGATGCTTGAGCTTCCCATGGCTGTGTCTAGTGCCCCATGAAGGAGAGACCAGAAAGGATATGGGGACCCCTGGTGAACTGAGGGTACTGTTCCTGTTCTCTGCTGAGGAGTGGGGGGTGAGCTCATGACCCTAGCCCTCAGACCCTACCCCTCTGGAGCCAGCCCATTTTGGGGTCAGGGACTCAGACAGAGAGGTCTTTGGGGAGCTCTGTCCTGGAGAGAGGATACACAGTGCACTCCCTAATGGTGGGGCCTTCAAGGCAGAACTGAGGCCCCTTGTCTTCTGACAGATGATGTTTCAGAACCAGTTAGCCGAGCAGCTTCTCCCCTAAAGGACAGGCTGTTCCTCACCCTGCCCTCAGCCCCACAGCTCAGAGACTGAGCAGTCTGGTTACCCATTTCTCCTCATGCCTCCCAACCCTGCAAAGGGCCAACAGAGAAGCCAGGACCAGATGGGCCTTAATCTTGGACCTTTGTCCTTACCTGGACCCACTTAAGTCCAGGCACTGACCTGGTGTCTTCATCTTCACCCACCTGCCCAAGAAGACTTATCTTCCTTCTATGTCTGAATTCCCTGAGGAGGACTTCATCCTGTGATCAAAGCTTAGCACCTCCCACCTCCCCCAACTCACTCCCAACAGGAGTTGCCACATGTCAGGCATTCTCAGTCATTTTCTCTGCTATATGGGGGGATCCATGGAGGTGGGGCAATGGCACCAAGCCACTTTTATCTTCCAGAAAAACTAGGGACTTACACCCTTAGAATGATCCTCTCATATTTCTTTGGCTTTCTCTCATGTTATCCCATTCTCATCCCCTCATCAGCAATGCAGCCTCAGCTGCACCAGTCTAAGGGAGTCCCCCTACCCCTGTGGCATATGCGTGTGACATGCATGTTTCTGCTTCCATCCTTTTCCACATGTGCCTGGCCAGGAATGCCTTCTCCTCTTGCTTATTCATCTTCCCCAAACATTAAGGCTCAGCTCAATTCCACTCCATGCCTTCCACCTCAGGAGATCACTGTCTACTGAGGTCTTTTAGCACTTACCACCATTGGCACCACTACTTGGCTCTTGCCAAATACTGTATTGCTCTTTGTGTAGATTACTTTGTATGCAAATCTTTTTTTTTTTTTGAGACAGAGTCTGGCTCTGTCACCCAGGCTGCAGTGCAGTTGCGTGATCTTGGCTCACTGCAACCTCCACCTTCTAGGCTCAAGCAATCCTCCACGTCAGCCTCCAGAGTAGCTGGAGCTACAGGTATGCACCACCACACTCGGTTTATTTTTGTGTTTTTTGTAGAGATAGGGTTTCGCCATGTTACCCAGACTGGTCACAAATTCCGAAGCTCAAGTGATCTGCCTGTCTCGGCCTCCCAAAGTGTTAGGATTACAGGCATGAGCTACCGTGCCTGGCCCTTAGGCAGATCTTTTATCTGTCCAACTAGATTTCAAGTCTTTTTAGGGGAAGGACATTGCTTCAAACCATCCTGGACCCTACATCCATAGGAATATGACCTATTTTTTTTTCATGGAAGTGAAAAATAGCTTAACCCAAATATGAGGACAATGGGATTTTTCACAAGGTAGGAGACTGGTTGGGAAGTGTTTGATGGGGATGACGGGGGGTCCCTTCTGGATCCCCTGTCTGTGTATTGCCCTGAGAATAGTACTCATGCTGGTTCTTCATGTAAAGACGAGTAGGTCACGCGATGCTCTGTGGGTTTGCTCCAGTGTAGGCGGAACGTAGTGCGCAAGGTTCGCGGGCTGCTGTCCGTGGTCCTGAACCACCACATCTGCGGAGGAAACCTGGGCACTGGCTGGGGACTCTTATCTAACAACTCCCGGGGGTTATAGTTTTAACATCTTACTTTTTCTTTCCTAGCTGTTTAAACTTTTCAAAATTTCAGATAATTACAGATTAATTAGAGTCATGGCTTTGTTTCTCAAAAGTTCATGGATCTTTATCATATTTCCAATAGTCAGACATTTTTCACCTCTGAGGACTGGCGGTGGAGGAGTCACGTGTCTCCTCTATCATGTCCCTCGTGATATTTCTATGAATTTAAGACCCAATTTGCTCCATGAAGGAGTGCATTCCCACCTTTTTACATCATTTCATAGATAATCGTATTAGCTCTAATCTTACTGACTGGATGAACTTGGACAGGCCAATTCACCTAAATGGGCCCCAATTTTCTCTTTTTAAAATTATGGCAGTGACTGGGCACAGTGACTGATGGCTGTAATCCCAGAACTTTGGGAGGCCATCGTGGAGGAACCCTTGAGCCCAGTAGTTCAAGACCAGCCTGAGCAACATAGTGAGATTCTGATCTCTATTAAAAATAGAAAAAAAATATCTAGACATGATGACACATGCTTGTTGCCCCAGCTACTCAGAAGGCTGAAGCGGGAGGATCAATTAATCTCAGAAAGTGGAGGCTGCAGTGAGTTGTGATCTCACCACTGCACTCCAGCCTGGGCAACAGAGCAAGACTTAAGACTCTATCTC